>NC_141618.1:7176870-7480204 GCF_047967505.1 Dipteris shenzhenensis | reverse complement strand
ATGTTTCACCAGCATGCATACCCTCGAAAAGTGCATTGTACCAGCATAAAAGATGTCATAACCAGCAAAGTGGCCTTGCTGGCCAGCCAAGAAGTGTTGGTTGTGTTCCTGTAAAGAAATTACATCGGGGTGCATTCTATGTACATAGTGCCAAAAAAGTCTCCACTTATTGACATTGCAAAGACCTTGAACATTGTATGTAATGCAAGTAATTAAAGTAGACATAGAAGATATGTACAGCCAAACCAAAAAACATAGTAAAGGTATAAGCTATCAGGCCTCAGCCATGACATCGACGTCCACCTGGCCTCTTGGATCATTAGCTCTATAGTCCTCATCATTGTCACATACAGGGATACCCCTCTTGAGCACATCAACCCACAGTCGAGAAGTCAGGCTATCAGCAGGGGTAGAGGCCTGACCAGGGGTGGAAGTAGAGGCATCCCAATGCCGAGATTGTAATGGTCGTGGCTTGAGCACAAATACCTTTTTGGGTTGCTGCCAGGCACCCTGGGGAGAGGCATTAGATTCTGAAATTTTGCCCTTTCCCTTATCCTTTTGCTTGGCTGAAACCTGGACCACATTTTCTTTGGGAGGGACAGATTTAGATGCCACATCACCCAACTTGCTAGGCATAGCCTTAGGCCGCGGACCATAAGTTGGAGGGGAAGTATTTTCTGGTGCACACAGCCAGATTTTTTCCGTGTAGGACCTGGAGGCCTACTCCAAGCGCTCACTAAGAGAGACCTAAAGATAGATGGGAGTCTTGACGAGATTCGCTAGCAGATGATCAGAGTGGTGGGACGTTTGGGGAAGGAGTGGCACATTGATCCTTCTAGTATTTCAGAGCAAGATGCCCCCAGATGGCACCTCTGGCTTTGGAAGGGTAGGCCCTTGCGGGAGGTCTAGTGGAATCCGAGAGAGTGGTTCTGGCTCTCCAACGACGGCCTTGCTGAGCAGGTGGACAAGGTGCCCTTCTTTTCCTACACCAGACGGATTGGTAGGAGGCTTCAGATGGACTCTTTGATGTGGATCCCTTCGAGGGAGAGGCATTGGGTGGCCCAGAGATTGCCTTGGGACATCCGTTTCAGGTTTTGGATGCGGATATGGTTTCAATTTGCGGCCGAGGAAGATATAATACTTCTTTTAGCTGGCCGCCCATGGAGGCTTGCCCATCGGCCCGTGGTTGGAGCGGATGCGGGTGGAGGGGCAATGTCATTGTTGCTCTGCTTGTTTTTTGGAGACGATCCTACACTACCTCTAGAGTTGCCGTAGCGCATCGAGGATCTAGATTTCTTTTTGATCCAAAAGAACCTACTAATGAGCCCTTATTGTGGCAAGGCGCTCATGAATACAAGCATCAGTATGTTGTTTTCGTTCTTCTCTCTCTAGGACTACTAATTGCTGACAAAGGCCAACCTCCCGTATAAATATCTCATGTCTCCTAGTACTAGCGACAAAATGATAGAAATCACTAATTCCACTGAGGCTTGCACCACATGTGAAGGAGAAGGCACTCCGTCTTACATACGAGAAACTCAAATCTATAGTATTGTCTCTATGAGGCCCTTCTCTGCATACAAAGCCCAAATACTGGCAGAGGGGGCTCTCAAGCAAGGCTTATAACCATCAATGCCACCTAGTGGAAACCTTGGTCAAATGCATAACAAGCCACCTCTACCTAATGCCTAGTTGTCCACATGAAATCTGTCAATAGGCAAATGGATGAGCATCTAACGTCTCCTATTCAACCACGAGAACATAAGCCCATGAGGCAGAGTGTGAAAGGCATCATCTTTTCAAGAATCTCTACTATTGAATTGGAAAAAAAGGCATCCCAAAGCTGCTCTGTCATGAGAGTGAATGCCACCTTTCCTTCTCCTTTTTTGTTGAAGTAACTCCACCATCCATTTCCCTTTATTGTCTAAAGGAAACTCTATCGTGTTGAAGTCACCTCCAACAATCTATGAATCTGCAATTGGGGCTAAGAAAGGAGTTCCTTCTAGAAAAGGACACATTATTCTCTATTGTTGGAGGCGTAGAGTTTGATAAGATCATCCTTACAAATTGTCCTTCAATCATAAGAATGATCCATTGTGCTCTAGAGGATGTAATTATGCCATGTCTGACCGCAAGGGAAAGAAACGAATCTGAAACTGAAACGCAAGTTCCTCCCCTAGTACCCAAGATAGGAACCAAAAGCTATGACCAAAAAGTAGTTTATTTGACTTTGCACAATCTTTAACATCGAGCTTGTGTTCCTACATAAAGCGAGTATTAGTAAGGATGAAGCTGATTATGAATCAACTGCCTTCGGTGCACGATGACGTATGCCACCATGAACATTCCAGCATCGATGGGAATACACTAGAAATTCTTACCGGACCTTGTGGTGCGAACGCCTCTATCCCGTGAAGAAGATTTCTTGGAATAGTGGAGAGGAGGAAAATCCACATGAAAAAGGACCTCCACACCCGTGGAAGAGTGCTCTATCAAACAAAAGAGAAAGAAGAACGTCACCAAAGGTAAAGAGCATAAAGTTTCTCTCTCCAAATCCGCCAGAGGAGAGAAAGAGTTTTGTTGCCCACGATCTTGACTCTTTGCCAAAGAAGAGAGCCATCCAGATGCTAGAGCATAAAGTGGTCATGGATATGATAGGGTCAGACATAATGACCCTAACTTGGAGAACCCCATCAAACCTGATCGCCTCTACTTTGCAAAAAATGGTAAACAAGGGAGGGGGGAAATCTCTGTGACCGGCCCCAAAAGGAGCACCAATTGTGGCAAGAAGCTGACTATGGACCTGCGACAGATTGGGGAACCTGATGAAAAGTGTAGTGACCTGTCTATCCTCCTCTATTGGGTTGAAAGCTAAGAAAGGTGACTATGGTCGTGGCTCCGGGAGAATCAAAATCCACCTGAAAGAAACCTCGTCCCAATAATCGAACATCATGAAGGCGGGGGCTGAGGTCTAAAGGTAAGCCAACAGGCATCCAGTCCCTAGCCTATGATATGGAGAGGTGGGGACCCGCAGGTGCATGCAAAGAGGGTAGCAAGGGGCGGAGGCAGCAAGGGGGAGGAGAGAGGCAAGGATAGGAGGGAGATGGGGCAGCATGGAGGGACGGAGAGGGCAGCAAGAGGGACATCTGTGATGGAGAGGAGATGCAAACTGAAATGCAATCAATTTTTAAAATGTGTTGCTTGAAATTTGCCCATTCATTCACTTATCTCTCGACGACCAACCATTGATACTTGGAACGTCCAATATGGAGTTCCACGTGAGCATGATGATATAAGGTTAGACCCTTCGACTACTCATTATCAAAACCAGGTCGCTTGAGATTCATTGCTGACCTCTTCCTCCCTGAGGGCGACGTTCTTTATAGTACACTCGTTTATTTTCTACGTTGGGAGGATGTCTCCAAGATACAACTCTAGAGAACCTGTGTATCCAGGTCATCCGAGGAGAAATGCAAAGACGGAGAGATAACAACATCACAAATCTAGCAAGAGAGTATACACAATTAGAGGAGTCAATAGGATAGATGCACTAGATATTTTTAGGCTGCCCAAGACAAATCAAAGCCTTTCCTCAAGGTGTGGGATTGTGGCATTTTATTTCCGGTCACATAGTATGGAATGAGGAGGTACTATGCCCTGCTTTTTCTTGATGTTGGTTGATGACACCCATTGTTGTTTGTTTTATCATCTCAAATATCTTATTGATTTTTCCACTTTCAGAGCTGAGACATGTTTTTAATGCTCTCTCCCTTTCTTTTGCAACACATTTGAGCTTTTTTTAGCATAATATCATGTCCAAAGAATTCAAATTATCAATACTAGGTTAACCAATGTTCTCAAGGTGGGTTCAGACCACGCACATTCCCAATTGCATTTGCTAGAATCAATGCTGCCTTGCAAAATCCAAGGCCCTGGTGTCTTTTACATAATTCATATACTTTTTTAAAACCAATATGGGAAATTCTTCATTTAGTTAAAAGACAATCACCTTCATATGGAAGTGATATATGGGGGATATATAATGAAGGTACTTCAAAACTTTAGTGGAATACAGCCCTCCTCACATTTACAGTCCATTTATTTTAGATTTGGGTTTAAACTGCTAATAGCTTTTGTGCTAAACCATTTAGCCATCAATTCTTTCAGTTCTAAGATCTAATGTTGTAGTATGATTTGTCAATAGACAGAAGTATATGCAACAGCATGGCAAAAATCACCTTTGACCCACTGTTTATTAAAATGATGAGCGTGGAAGCAGGAAGATATCAACAATACCATGTTGTTGTGGTTTTACAAAATACTATGCCACACACTGCTTTCGGAAGATTGTACAAGATATATATGCCAAGGGCATTTTAAGTGTATGTAAGGGAACGAAGAAGCATCATTTGCCGTTGTGCAAGTTGACTCATTTCAGATTCCATACACGTATCACTACCCAAAGAATGGTTTGGTACTTGCATGAGTATGTTGGTCTCTCTGGTTACATTTCGTGTCTCAGACGATTTTGGCTTACAAGATTTTTTATTGGGTGCTTTCTGAATTCCATTTGAAAATTTGATTGGGGATTTCCGTACTTCCTGATTACATTAGTAAGCTCGTAAATCTCTCTCTCTCTCTCTCTCTCTCTCTCTCTCTCTCTCTCTTTCTCTCCATCTGATTTTGATGCTACTTGCAACGAGCAACCTGGAATAATGTTGTACAGCTTAAAAACGATAGATCTCCTCATTATAGCAGGAAGTCTACAGCAAATAGTAAGATATATCACAAATTTTTGTGGGGAACTCAGAAAATCAAGTGAGAGGAAATGGGAAACTCTTGAGACTGCTAAATAAAGACAGGTGTGTTAACAGAGACCTTTTCATTGATATCACGGGACTCAGGCTTCCAAAATCTTATAGAATAATAATCCATCTTCTCATTTTGAGATTGATAATAGGGAAAGTGACTGCAATGAAAGGGCATATTAGTTTATATGGTGGGCATTAGAAGAGCATTTGATGAAATCCCAAAACCATACTACGGAACAGGAACCAACATTTGGGGATTGTGGATTGCAGTGATAAATGAAGACATGTGAGGAAGTAAGATGCACAGTTGAAAAAACATTTTGACAAATAACGTATGGTCAAACACAAATGCCCTCTGTCCCCTTCATGAGCCATGCATTTGGAGCTTGAAACCATCCACAAGATTGTTTTAAACCAAAAAAGCATAGTTACTTTCTTCTAAGCTTAAAAATAAAGTAGACAAGCACAATGACAAACCGGTCCACTGTCACACACATAAGGACCTAAAATGGTCTAAGTAACATATGGTTCTACAGACATACCTACAAGAAAACAATACTGAAGGAAGGTAATGTCGACAAATCCGAGTCGGGTGTAGGAGGGGAATCAAGCATGGATTTTTTAGACCACAAGGTACTTCTACTTTATGTAAATGCATTGATGTCACATAATTAGAAGACATTATAGTATCCAATAGGGTATTTGGGCCGCATAAAAGAATACTGACCTAGTACTAACCAAAAGAAAAAGCCTTCACATGCATTAAAAAAACGTAGGAGTGGAAACAAATACAGATGTTGAAAGCTGCACTATTGGAATTTGTCCCCTTTACACACAGGTAGAAGAGTGAAGGATTATAGGAGGAGGAGACAATATCATGTCTTTGAAAATTATTGTAGAGAGGATGGCATTTGCTAAACGTTGCATCTATATGTACAGCAGACTTGAAAATTTCCTTGCAAACTTCATGGACACGGAGAAAGCACCTCAACCCCTTCTCTTGGTGATGATACCATTGGAAGTTCAATGGCTGCAATCAGGTTCTCACCGTAAGTCAAGAAAGTTTGAGCATACTATTGTGCAAGGCTGGTGAATGATCAAGATACATCCACACAAAAGCTATTTTGAGCTTCAAACCAAGATTGAAGAAATCAGCCGCCAAGATGGCCAACCCCCCAAATGAGTCTCTATGGCCACTTGACTACTTGACAAACTCCTAGAGAATGCCTCCATTGAGACTTCGTGAAGGATGACATGAAGATGGAAAGCCCTAAACTCAGTCCTCATCTATGCCACAAAATGCAGCCACTATTGTTGTAGAGAAAACCTTCATTGGGGATCCACAAAGGACAACATAAAGATGGATAACTACTAGATGAAGCCAATATTGTCCATTCCAAGCTACACTTCTGACCACGGTGATGGCTTGGAGCTCGCAAAACAGCCCTATTGTTCATCCCAAGCTCCACTCTTGACCATGGTGGTGGCTTGGAGTTCACAAAGATAATCTCCACTCTTCACGATGGTGATGGCTTGGAGTTCACAAACATTAAGTGGAATCTTGAGAAGTTGGAACGAAGTTCAAGGCAAGTCCAAGATAGAGGAGGCCACCCCATTTGAAGCTTGAACCAAAGAGCCCTACATTGTACCTTTTTTTTTTCATGAAAAAGAGTTCTATTGAGTATGAAAGAAACCCGTGTGAGCAAGCTTGACGCGAAAATACATCATGTTGGGCATGAGAAAAAACACTCTAGAAGAGTAAATAAAAAACTCGGGATGAGCTGAAGAGAAACCAAGGTTGAGGCTGAAAATGCCACCTCAACCCTGATGTAGTCTTTGAGAAAAAGGGGGAGCCCCTCCATTCCGTAAGGAATATAACCCTCCTGGCAGAGACTACCTGAGAGGACCCTTGCATGCTCGCTCAAATGGCCATCAGAGTGTGAATAGTATCAGCCCAAATATTCGCCAAGGTATGAGAAGGGTGGACCTTTGTTCCATCTAAGGTCTTTGTGCATCTAGCCCTCCAAACCTACCAAGCTGTGATACTAGCCAGTATCTCCCAAGCAGAATCCACAACAGCATGTACTAGTCCTACCAAGCTGTGATACTAGCCAGTATCACCCAAGCAGAATCCACAACAGCATGTACTAGTCTATGTCGGGAGATAGGCACATCCTCCAGAGAGCAAGGCTGAACTAGGTGTCGTCGAATGGAGATGGCTCAAGAAGCATCCTGCCACTCATAGAAAATTTGAGGTCCTGACAAAGAGAGCCAAGCCACTGATCCCCAAGTCATGAAGAAATGGAGGGGAATAAAAGTGCTGAGAATCCTGGCAACCCTTATCCAAATGACTCTTGCATGTCTGCAGTCCCATAAGCAATGATGAATCGACTCCTCTGCAGACAAGCAACTAGGACAAGTGGAGTCTGCCCCAAACCTGCAAACGAGCATCTAGTCTTCCATGTATAGAAAGCCCAAAAAATAATGTAATCTTTCTATTTCTTCAGGATATCCAGAGCCTCCTCCAAAAGACTCTCTGGAAATCAGCTGATACCTACTAATCCTCCCAATGATGGGCTCCGGATGGTCTCCAACCTCTACAACTAATCTGGAATCTTTGCATCACTGATCGTGTAACCAAAAAGAGAGAGACTCCTCTCTTGGTTCCCTACAACAATCCATTTCCACTCTCCGGGGTCCCACTAAAAGTATTTATGGGGACTCCTCCATGAACCCGCAATAGAGAGACGAGGGCTCAAATCTATATGCCAAGAAGAGTCCTTGCCCTGTTCCACATAGCCTATGATCCTACAGGCTGAAAAAGCATGCCCAAAAGAATATAATATGAGGAAATAGACAGCTTGCCACCTGACTGCACATCAAAGACCAAGGCATCCTCCTGTGCTCCCAAGAAAGCAATGACCTGAAGAGGAATACCTGTCCTCTCGAAAAACCCCCCATCCAAAGTGAACAAACCACATGCCTGTCATCTGCATCCACCCAATCATGGGGTAAGGCTGCACAAGCTGATTAACTTTCCCAAGCTATTGCACCTTTTGTGAGATCATTGGCCATGATGCCAACACTTGTCAATATCTGAAGGGGCCGAGGAAGTTTATACTCAAGCTTAAACTCCAAGATCCCAAGAGGAAGGCCACCCCTTCCAAGTTGAAAGTTCTCCTCAACTCCTTTGCTGCCCACTCTAGCCCAACCTTCCACCACCCACCTCTATCCAACTATGTCTCTTGCCTACTCCCTAAAAACCCCAAACTCCCACACCTAAATAGACCTATCCCTACTAATTCCATCCCCATGCCTAGGAGCCCACCCCCAAGCAAGTAATTTACCTCTAGGTAGGTCATTATTGTTTCCCACAAGCAACAGGTGGAATGCATGGCTTATGGCTCATTCCCACCTCATGCCCAGTATTGATGAACGACCAATGCAATCTTACATCTCTCGGCACGATCAAAGTTGCATGGTGATAAGTGCTCACCATTTTAATTAGCTTTGTGTCAATGCATACCCAACAATTCTGAGGGCGACCTTAACTCCTTTGTACTAGAGGAGTCCGCAATTAGGCCACTTATTCCTTGGGAGCCATCCAAATAAGGATCAACTTGACAACATGTCATGACCAATGTCTAGAATCGTCCATGCAAGAACCAAAAGAACTAGTTAAAACGAGGAGCTATTGGTGCATCTCTCAAGGACTAGCTTTAGGTATCTCAGATGATCATCCCATGTCAAATTCAGGCACACATCATCCAAGAAGACTTGTACGAAGTCCCTTAGTTACTCCTTGAAGGCGGTGATCATCAGCCACCGTTGAGATGTGGCGGGCGCATTGGTAAGTCCAAATATCATCACTTTGGTCGCATACACATCCCACTCGGTTGCAAAGGTAGTTTTATGTCGATCTTCCGAGGCAATGGATACCTGATTGTATCCCAAGAACCCATCTAGGAGGCTGTATGTTTCCTTCTCGGCAAGTTTTTGGGATATTGTCTCTAAGATCAAAGAAATGCCAAAAGACGATGAGAATCATCCCGCTCAAGGACAACACACGTAGATCCTCTCAGGCTCACATTGGCAAGTTTTTGGGATATTGTCTCTAAGATCAAAGAAATGCCAAAAGATGATGAGAATTTGAATTTTGCCTATCACGCTCGTAGTAATTTTAACAGCATTCGACTACGATTAAGACTCTTGACATTCAAGTAATATTCCAATATCTTAGGGCTCCATGAAGTAAATTCAAAGGGCCTAATCTGAAGAGATAATCATCTTGGATTGGATGGGAGCCCTAGGCCCATAGACAGCCAAAGGACTTCCCTTTGTGAAGTGGAGGAACTCAATATCCAGTCCTTTCCTATTAAGTCCACTTTTTTCCAAGTAGAGGTGGAAATAAATGGAGTAAGTCTAAAGAGAGTCTCCCTAAAAAGTAGGGTAGCTGCCAACATAATGCCCAAACTTATTGTGCTTGGACTTGGATTGATTTTGACCCATTCAGTGCACCACCAAGTAAGGATAGCTCATGCCTTTGGGAGCGATCGACAGAGTCTCTATGCACATTGTAGGGGTCAGTGTAGCCATAGACAAGCCTAGAGAATTTCTAACCTATTCTCTCTTACTAAGCAGGCCATGGTAGAGGTCTACTAAGGTTGTTCAAGATTGGTCTAATGATACTCTTTGGTTCTACACTCTTTGCAATCTACTGGATGATTGGGCAATGGGGAGTTGCCATGTAGAGACATAATTGGGAAGGATGATTTTGAAGAGGAAGTTGGTGGTGCTTACTTATGGGCACAACTAGCATACATAGAAGAATCTCCTTCCCAAGATGCATTTTACGATTTTGGGGCACCATTTGAAGGGGAAATTTTGACCTACTCCCTAATCAAGCTAGCCCACAGAAGAAAGCTACTCCCTAATCAAGCTAGCCCACGGAAGAAAGAGGCTTATATACCGGATTGGGATTGGAGCTTTGGGCCCCTTGTCAACAACATAGTAGAGCTTTATACCCTTGAAGACTCTAATGATCACACTAAAGACTAAAGGGGTAGACGCATACCATACAAAAGCCATTTTTACCCAAAAAAAGTTCAATCAAAATTTGCATGTTCCACTCTCCAAGGCAAGATAGCTTATAGAATGTTGGCCCTTGGTCTATACAATGCCCTATCCATGTTCCAAACATAAGTAGAAAGGTATTTAGCACTCACGGAGAACAAAGATAGAGAAAATCTTGAGAGGATGAAGCCATGAAATGACTTTCAAGACATTGAAGGGGCACAAGAACCATATGACATAGAAGGGGCAAGACCCAAGACATAAAGAGGGTCGGAGGATTGAGGAGGGAAGACCTCCATGATATTGAACAAGCGGAAGACATTCAAGACATCGAAAAAGGCAAAAGGCCTCCAAGATAGTAGAGAGGCTGGAGATATAAAGGATCATACAAACCAATAAGAGGTACACATAGAGGAGGCTAATGCCACAAGAGGGGTAAACCCTAGAGGGGTTAATGCAAGAGTGATAAACCCTAGAGGGGATAATGTAGAGAGGCTAAACTTAATAAATTGTACTTGCGTGAAATGAACACAACAGAGGTTGAGAAGACAAAAATGAATTAGAAGTTTTTTTTTCCATAGAAAATAACTTCTATTAATGCTTGAAAAACCAACCATACAAATCAGCAATCCGAAAGGCACTGATCTTGGGAGAATAAACAAGAAACAAAATTGGTTGTCAGAAAACCAGCCTGTTTCCTGAGAACCTAGCGCACTGCCTAGGGAATCTTTGAAACAATGGCTATCCTCAACAAATATGAATTAGAAGTTTTTTTTTCCATATAAAAGAACTTCTATTAATGCTTGAAAAACCAGCCATACAATCAGCAGTCTGAAAGGCGCTGATCATGGGAGAATAAACAAGAAACAAACTTGGTTGCCAGAAAACCAGTCTGTTTCCAGAGAACCTAGTACACTGCCTAGGGAATCTCTCGAACAATGGCTAACCAAGGTGGTGGTCTATACATTCAGCAAATACCTCTTGTGGCGATGACATAAAAAATACATGCAGGCCAAGCCTTGCTGAAATGCTCCAATCTTTTGGCGATCACTCTAGAACCTGGAGTCCACACTCCTAGATGGAGTGCAAGTTTATATAATGTCCTGCTGAATGGCAACTAGGGTAACTGCCGGGGAAACGTGATGACCTCCCATCACCAGACTAAAACAGGCAACCCAGGTGTTCCAAGCAGTGATGCTGGACACCATCCCCCATACACTGTCCTATGGCGAAGGTGAGGGGCGCATGCAGGAAGGAGGCAGTGCATCCCGTCCCTCAATCCTGGAAACATGCTGGCCCTGAATCCTATAGGTTGGAGAGGCTAGAGAGATGGAGAATGTGTGACCCCCTCCATAAGCCAGGCCACCATTCCCCACATGAAATCTCAATGCATCCACTGCGTAATGGCCACAATCCTGAGAGCTACTACTGACCAGATCCTCTGCATTGTTGGGCCTCCCCAAAGACAATGGGGGATCATCTCTAACACTCTGTTTGCACAACATTGGCAGCTACCATTCACCTGCATCTGCTCCAACTAAGGGCCGATGGCCAATGGCCACCACCCAGAAGATATAAGTGATCTTCCATGGTCTAAGTCTAGTCCAGAGACACAAGTAAAAGCACAAGATAACCTCCAAAGGAACCTGCTGCTCAACACAATGGTGCTTTCTCGAGGGGTCCATGTACTACCTCTAGCTGAAGGTGTTGGCCAATGCAGGTCATGTATGAGAAAAAGGACACCTCTTCAACCCTGTCCGAGTGCCCTCCATGAGCAAGTCAAGACCACTCACTCGTGTACCACTGAATCTCCCAAAAAGGAAACGATCACAGACTAGCAAAGAGGTCCAAAAACCCCATGCGAACAGCTGTGGCTAACTCTAGGGTCTGTACACATTGCAAAAGAGCCTAGAAGGGTCTCCAAACTGCACGAACGAGCTCCAGGAAGGTCCCGCGAATCAGATGCCAGCTCCCCGAGCAGTCGCAACCTGAGAACAAAGTAGGCGGGCTCTATGAAGGCATGAGCAGCTGCTGGGAGGCTGTGGAAATGAATGTGAGCTGAAAAGGAAACCAAAAGGCTCTTGGGGACTTGGGTCTTGGAGTATTAGAGGCACTTCAATCCTCGAGAACTGACCATACAAATGATGGGGAGCCAAGGAGCTACGCAGCCCCTCCCACCACCAGTCATCGTGGCATCAATCTTTGCCATCCGTATGTCCGCCCCTCTCAAATGCGAGAGTGCCTACATCCGTGCCTTTGCCACTAAGTGTAGCCATCTCCAAGTCCTAAATAACCTCGCTAGGCCACATTCCCATTGTGCCAGCCGATGTGTGTGCACTGCCCAATTGCGCACTAGGTGCCTAAGCTGACCCATGCAACCTCTATGAAAACAATAACATGAGGCTATATACCAGGATGTCACCAGAAGGACCCGATTGGTGACAACGGTCCTGCTAGCCGAAGAGAATGTGGTTAAGATCCAATACAATAGCTTGCATCACACACTCTCTAGCACAGGGGTGATCTAATGCTTTGCTGAAATATTAATGCCCACCCGACCATCCAAATATCGTGTTGTGTGGCCTCTCAAAATCCATCGGAACCCAATCATCGCCCCCCATCCTTGGATCTCCTGGACTGCCTTAGTCGCCATGAGGAAACGTACTGACTTGGATCTCCTGGACTGCCTCAGTCGCCATGAGGAAACATACTGACTTGGTCCACTTAATCCTAACCCCCAAGGCCAAGCAACAAGTCTCTAAGGCCCTCCAGATCCCCTCCAAGCCCTCTACACTGCTCTCCACAAAGAGCGCCATATCATCAGCAACTTTGAGTCCTCCTAATGAATCAAAAGCCTCATCCCCCGAGAGACTTGCGGCCTGGATAGCATAGAAAATAGCAAAGACCCTAACGACAAAGAGAAAGAGGAAAGGGATGAGGGGGCAACCCTGCAAACTGAATGACAAAGAGAGAAGGCCTCCGTCGTGTACCCACCTATGAGGATCTGATTGGTACTCCCTGCATACATAGCCAAAATCCCACGAATCCGTCTATCCAAAAGCCCAACCTGTGCAAGGTGCCCTCCAAAAAGGACCACTTTACCCTATCATATGCCTTCTCGAAATCTAGAAGAAGGATCACAATAGTGTGAGACTCTACTCCTGGCCCAATCCACTGCCTCTTAAAAGGTAAAGATGTTGTTCAAGATGTTACGCTCCCTGAACAAGACCTATCTACATGTGATGGATGATGACCGCATTCTCAAGACCTTGCATCTTGTAGGCGGTGTCCAGCAAGTGATGGGGTGCAACTGTTGGATGTCAAACCTGTCACCCCCTTTGGAATCAAACAAATCCATCCTCGACTCGGGCACTGAGGGAGGGAGAGCTTGAGCAAAAATTTCCTGAAAAGCCATCCAAAGGGGGGTGTAAATGTGCTCCAGAAGCACCTAAACAAAGACAGTGTCAACCCATCCTCCCCTGGGCATTTTTGGTGCGCGGGAGGGCTTGAGGGCCTCCTAGAGCTCCTCATCAATGAAAAGCATCTCCACCTAGCTGATCATACTCGCGGAGACCACTATCGGAACCTGAGCCCAAACTGCCTCTTGGGTTGCCAAAACCTAGGGAAACTCCCTAAACTAAAACACATGCTGATAGAAACTTGTGGTCATCTCTAAGATCTCTTGCGGGACAAAGTGCATTTGCCTGTGGACTAGTGACCTAGAAGAACTATTTGGTCATCATGTCGCCCTGTTCTACCCATCGAGCCCTTAAGAGAATTCAGCTCGTCAGATCTCCGTTGCTTGAAGGTCCACTCTCGTGCTCTCGTACCACTGTACAAGCCACTTTGAGACTAAGCCCTGCTCTGAGTCGCTCTATGGAGGCCAGGTCAGAGCTCTCTCATGCTCCTGCAAGGAGTGCCGTCAAAGAGCCTAAGACTGGACCTTCTCACTGCTCCTTTGGATTCTATTTTCCACCCAGGTAACGCATCGTCCTCCTGGGGACTCTCTAATTGCTGCTGCCAAATCTCACGCAATACCTGCTGTACCTCCACCTACTAGAGTAAAGTTTCGGGAGTCTTTCTATGGGGGTCCACAATGGGGCTTCTCTAGGTGAAGTACAATGGGGGAGTGATCTGACATTGTCATGCCTACCAAAATACCCGTGGCTCCCTCCCAGTGCATCACCCAATCCCCCACATAAAAACCGTCAAGGTGCTCTAGGAGCCCATCGTGCCTCCGTTGTCTGAAAGACAAGTGTGGAGACTGCCTAAAAGATGGGCGAACTTTGCTTTTGTACGGATCATGACCACTAATCGCGAAGATGAATTGCTTCCACGTGCTCTCTCAGCCGCGAGCATCATTAGAAAAGGAAATCATCCCTGCTTATCCTCGCCAAACTTCAGGTTCTTGAAATCACCTCCAACAACCCAAAAGTTGACTTCTAGGAGGGACTGAATCAAAGACACGACATTGTTGTCAACAAGCCACGTTCAGGATCCCAATCCTAGCATCATCCATCCGAAGTCCCATCCAAACCACTTGCCCAATGATGAGCTCACCCTAATCAAACACGTCTGGCAACTGCCTAAGAAATTAAAATGCAAAACCCTCCACTCTTGCCGCCTACGCGGAACCACACCTCCAAGCCTCTATCCGATAGGAGATGCCATGGGCATCTGAGATCCAATGCTGAAAACATATGCTCATGAATCAAGAGAAGGTCCGATGTGCATCCTATCACAGCTCGCTGGAACTCCTGGTGAAGTATCAGATGCTATAGTTGTTGCCGCGCACAATCGTGGAGCCTGTGCAACGTTCCAGCTCACCATGGTCCAACTCATGGGGAAGGGGGGCTGGAGCAAAAGGCCCTCGTATGAGTGGGAGCTTGTCCCAAAACCTCTGATTTCTGTGACTTTGAGGGGTTAAGTCAAAACATCGAGCGACTGCGTTCGAGCGAGCCCAAAGTTTGAGCGATGCTTATGAGGAACTTTGTCTAAACCTGTAGGAGCAATAAATTTTTACTAAAAATGGTTGAATCTACATGACACTATTACAGATTGTTTTTAATTATCTTTTGTATGATTCTTGGCAACTTACAAAGATTAAACTTACTATTGGATAACTCATAAATCCATGCAAGTCAGCAATCATTAAATGAATACCAAAGGGAATATTCTTGGCAACATACAAAGAGAAAACCTATTATTCGATAAATAATAAATACATGCAAGTTAGCAATCATTCAATAGATACAAAAGGGGAAATGCTACAATGTCTACACCTCGAGGTGATCACTCAGAATTATGTAAGGTAGTATGTGAGTTGAAGGGGTTTCTTTATTTTATGGAGTTACATACATGGCAACAATAGTCCTACCGATAATATAGAAGCTCCTCCTAGCAAAATCCCTCACAAACAGCTATTTGTAGCTCATCGATTTTTATGCTACCGACATGATTTGATCCATTTTGTACACAAAATGATCACATGAATAAAATGTTTAAACTATGGAACTAATAAATTATTGATCACCTTATGACCATGATGATGCTAACTAAATATGGATCACCTTCATATGTCCTTGACCATGTATACACCTCTAGGATGGAGGGAGGAAACTAAGGACCCAAACTCTAAATGAGAAAAATCCATGGTCATAATTAAATATAGAGTTTGATAAGGTCCAGCTCTCATGAAACAAGGATAAGTATAAACTTTCTAAATATCTAGAATTTTGACACTTAAACATGATAAAATGTATTCATTCATATCGTTCCGATCGTTTTGACTACAAACATGACCATATTTGGAGTCCGATTGACTAAGTTATGGCCCAAATAAAATCGGCAAGAAGAGCCTCCCAAGAGGCCGCGATATAGCGGCCTCTAGGGAGAATCCTCCTCCCATTATTTTTTCACCTTGAAAATGGAAATTGCACAAGAAAAACACATACTTTGACCCCTTTCTTCCACCCCTCCGTCGTTGACCCTTGAAAAACATTGCCAAACATTTTCAGAAATTGTTGTTTGTCTATAAGACAATTGATTACTCACACAATGTCATGGGTAGGACAACAATCGTAAAAGTAAGCAATGCATGCTACTTTTTGAACATAAAACATCACACTAGAATGTTAAAATTTATGAAATTCCTCGCTCGAACGCAGTCGCTCGAATTCTGGTAATCCTCACTTTGAGGGGGGTTTGGAAGGAGAGTAATCCTCATCCGTGGGTGGAAACCTCCACCCTCTATAGGAGCGCTCCCTATGCAGTGTCTCGAGGAATATTTCCTTCGGCAGGGTCTCTGGAAATTCAACAATCACTCGGAGACAAAACAAGTAACAAACACAAACGCTGCACTGCCAAAAAAGGCAAAAAGGGGGGTTTTGAAAAAGGAAGAAGAGGCTAAAGAGGACAAAAGGCTGGCTGGAAAAGGCCAGCACAGAAAGAAGGGGCTTGCAGCAGAGAAAAGAAGGCTCTAGCCTTCAAAACACTGTCAAACAAACTGAAAAGAAACACATTCAGGCTCCCGAGAGATCTAGGTTGTGTGTGGCTGCTCTCAAACCACAAGAACAGCTGGAAAAGGGCACAAATAAAGCTAGGTAACCTTCTTGAAACACCAGGGAGCACTGACAGAAAAATGAGATATGAAAGGAGCATCAAATATGAAGGTGCATGGTGGAGAGGGAGAGAGTTAATAATACTCAAAGAGAGACATAATGAAATGGAAATGAAATAGCAAAAGCAATGAACAAAATGAAACTACTCACATGTAGACCAAAGAGCTTGTAGGCTTGATACTTGATTGATTTGACACTAGACAAGCACAACTCTTATATAGGGCACACACACACACATATGAACACCAATGCATATGGGATAACTCCCAATGTGACACGTGGCATCCATAGGACACACTAGAACACACCAAACTGACTCATCTTGATTCCATTTCCTAAAACACCCCCATGGAGGAAAGGTGAATGACTACTGGAATGGAACCAAGAACATGACAATGACGGTCACCGAACTGTGCAATGATGGTCTAGAACTAGACATCGCTCCCATGCTAACTCAAAGGCAAGTGAGCATGGCTCAAAGGCTAGTGAGCATGGTCGGACTCAGAGGCTCACCTAGCATGGCTCAGAGGCTCATCATGCATGGATGCATGACCAACTCAGAGGTCTAGGAGACCAATGCACCAACTCACATGCCAGGCCTGATAAATAGACCTATCAAAGCCAATACATGGCTCCCACAGTACATCCCTCTGGCTCTAGGGACTAAGTACTATAAATATAAAAGCAATACATCATTTTAGGAGGACTATCCAAGGCAGAGGACCTTTATTGACTCAACACACATGATTTATTGCATTCATTTTTTGGAAACATCCCAGGGCAGAGTAGCCAAATAGAACGTGCTTAGAAAATATATGGATCATCATCTCCATTGTCCTCTAGAGGGAAAGAGAGATGTTGGATTTCAGCAGTAAGAGCATGACCTTGTGTCGGAGGGTCATCATCTTCATCGTCAGTCATGGCGGCTGCAACCCAACTGGCATGTCCTTAGTTTGCTGTTTGGCAAGCTTCTGGTAGCATCTGTCCTCTGTATGACCAAGCTTGTTACAAAAGGTGCCCTTGAGAGGCTTGAATGGCTTTGTCTTTCCAAGTGCTGGTGTAAGTTTTTCAAGAGTATGCTCAAAGCGAGTGACTCCTTCCATACTCTTCATGAGGTCAACCATTTTGTCCTCGAACACTCCAGGCTGGCAAGTTGTTGCACAAGAGATTGCATTTTTGCTAATTGTGCACACAAGGTATCATTATCATCCATCTTCAAAAAAAAAAAAAAAATCCAAAGAAAGGAACCTTCTATCAATGCTTGAAAGATTTCATACAAAACAACAGCCCTGAAGGTGCTGAGTATGAAAAAACCGGAAAAGGCTGAAAGAAAAACCAGCTTGTTCCAGAGAAGCCCAGATCACTGCCTAGGGGTTCTCTGGAATTGGGGCTAACAGCCAAGTGGGGGGACTATACAGCCAGCGAATCCCTCACGGAGTGAAGATGTAGAAAACACCTGTGGGCCAAGCCTTGCAGAAATGAGCACGCCTCTCAATAGTCGCCCTGGAGCTTGGAGTCCCGCGCTCCCAGGTGGACTGTAGAGTGTAGATGATGTCCTGCCAGATGGCAACCAAGGTAGCCGAGGGTGGAACGGGGTGCTCTCCCATCACAAGACTGCACCGAGCCACCCAGATGTTCCAAGCCATGACGCTGGCTACCACCTCCCAAACACTGTCCTCTCTAGGAGGAGGAGCTAGGGTGTCAGGGGGGACTGCCTCGTGGAGTGCAATCCTTTGCTCTGACCCTGTATCCAATAGGTTGGGGAGATCTCATCGATCTGGAACGCGTGTCCTCCCTCTGTCAACCAAGCCACCATCCCTCAGGTGTAATCTCTGTGTATACTTTGAATGCGTGTCATGATCATGAGGGCTCTCATCCAGATCCTCGCTGTGCTACGACATCTCCATAGGCAATGTGGGATAGTCTCCAAGACACCATCTGAGCAGCAGTGGCACTGCCCCTCCACTCGCATCTGCTCCAACCACGGACTGATGTGCAAGCCTCTGTGGGCTGCCAACCAAAAGAAGTATGAGATCTTCCTCGGCTGCAAGCTAGACCACAACCCGGAGCGAACATCCCGGGGCACTCTTTGGGTCACCCAGTGTCTTTCCCTCGATCTGCTGCATAGGTCCCGCGAGACTACTGTCGGAACGTGATCCCAAACTAGCTCTTGGGCCACAACACCGGCTGGGGTCATCCTCTCTGTTTGAAAGAGCTGGCTATTCTTCGGTTTCTTCTATTGGCGGTCTTTCCGAGTCTTCTGGTGGTGGATCTTCTATGGAATCTGTTCTAGTTGGTGCTGTGTGTTCAGTTCCTGGTGTTCAAGGGTTTCTGTTTGCTGATAAAAGTTTCAAGGATGTCAAGAATACATCTGAGGCGTTGAATGAAGACAAGGACTTTTTCAAGGAAATGTTGCGGTGCTGCCCTGATGGATTTGATAGTTCTGTTGACCGAATCAGTGGTGGTAGAGGTTCCTTGAGCTACAGTGTTGTGGGTTCTTTCAAGGGTTGTGTCTTTAACTTTAACGGTGGAAGGCATGTGGTCGAAGCAGATGGAGGCCGTGGGAAGAAGAAGCTGTAGCTTAAATTTTGGTTAAATGTAGTGAAGGTTGTTTTAGTATAGTATTTGTCGGAATTGCGATTTTGGCTTTGATATACTAGAATATTATATGGAATATGGAATATACTTTTGCCAGGTACTACGCTCTGCTACTGGCATCTCAGAGAACGAGGCGCCACCCTTCTTGTCTTCCCCAAACTCCAGGTTGTTGAAGTCCCCTCCAACAATCCATGAGTCAACATCCGGAAGACACTCTGACAGCCTCCTCCAAAAGGCCGAGCGATGCTGCCTACACGCTGGGGCATACACGTTCAGGATTCCAATCCTGGACTCTCCCGTTCGAACTCCCATCCAAACTACCCGTCCTGGAATGAGCTCACCCTGATCATAGACCTCTGGAGCCAAGGTCTGTGAGACTGAGATGCAGACCCCTCCGCTCTGTCCTACTGCGGGAGACCACTCCTTTGGACCTCTCCCTGGAAGAAGGTATCTGATGTCTGCTACTGAAAACATGTGCTCTTGAATCATAAGGATGTCCACTACTCGCCCTACCACTGCCCTCTGCAACTCCTGCCGGAGCATCAAGTACTGCGGCTAACTACGAACACTGTCGTGGGGCCCGTGTACATTCCAACTCACTATGGTCCACCAGCTCATGAGGACAGGGGAGTCGGGAACAAGGCTCTCATGTAGGTGGGTGCTTGTCCTAGAGAGACTAACTTGTGTGATTTTGCCGGTGGTTTGGAGGGCGAGTAGTCAGTGTCTGTGCGGCGTCGTACTAGGGTGGATATCGGCTCAATACCGATCTTCCGTGCCCACTTCATCATGAAGGAGGCTTCCACCCCAAACAAATCCGCACACGTTTGGAGGGGCCAGAAGTGTGCCTGGTTCACCTTTGCCTCCATCGGCAATCTGATAACTCCCATCACTAAACCACACACCAGCTCCTCTCGCGTGAAGCTCAGCTGAAAGTTCACCTCCGCGCCATGGGCGTACCAAAGATCTAGTCCCTGTGGGCCCATCCACTTGTCCATCATGAGTATAAGTTGATTACCCAAAATAGCATCAAACACCTCCGGGGACCACTTCTCCAACCTTGTGGAGGCAAATGGAAATCTCCAAACAGGGTGTGTCTGAGATCCCACTGCACTCATCAAACCCCCCTTGCGGGGCTGAAGGACCATGAGCGTGACCTCCAATGGTAGATGGTATGAGTCTGGAATCTCCAGATAGTTCCAAGGTCTTAACGTCCAGAAGTCCTGCAGTAAGGGATGCCCAGGCTGGAGGTTGGGAGCTGTTGGCTGGGAGGACGAGCCTCGTCTCTCAGGATCCCGAACCTACTGCTGCGATGAGGAGGCTGAAGGGGGCATCGTCATTCCCTTGCCTGATGGTAGGGGTGTCGAAGAGGAAGAAGCTGCTACTAGAGCGGAGAGGGGAGTGGCAGGAGAGGGAGAGGTCGGGACGCGGGGGACAGAGGGCGGGGGGCGGGTGGTGAGAGTGACCATCGGAGGGGGGGCTAAGGAGGGAGGAGGGGGCAGGGGGAATCCTGGAGGGGGAGGGGGAAGTGAAGAGGAGGAGGGGGAGGGGGAGAGGGGGGGGGGAGGAGGGGGAGGAGGAGGGAAAAGGTCGATCCCAGGTCCCCCCCTGTTGATCAGGCTCGTTGGGGCTCTAGATTGGCTCCTCCACGGCCCTCATCGAGCTAGCGATTACGGCTTCCGCTATCGCCACATCTAGAGCTCCTGGGGCACTCTGCTGCTACAAGGGTGGGTGCTGAGGCTGGACTTCCAAAATGGGCAGAGGCTCTCGCTTCTGGGGGGGGGCTCCTGCTTTTTCTCTTTCGAGGCTCTCGGTCAACTCTGTCCCTCCCCCTGCGGTTGGCCCTCTATCTGCGGTGTTTGCGGGCCTGCTTGCTTGTTTTCGTTTTCTTTTTAACCTGTGTCCAAGTCCCTTCCGAGGGGGTAATCCATGGGGTCTGAGACTCCTGTTGCTCTTGCCTGAGAGGGCGCTAAACTCGGGCCTGCTGACTCTACCTACTTTGTGGAGGAGGGGGAGGAGGCGCGCGAAGGAGGCCACAGGGGCAATCTCTGGCGAGGTGGCCCATCTGTCAGCATCGAAGACACTGGCCTGGTAACCTGAAGATCTCCACCCTTTGACGAAGTATGCCCCCTTCCAAGGTCTCGAGAAGGATCAACTCTAGGAGGGACTCCGGGCTCTCCACCACCAGTTTGATCCTGGGAACAACATCATGTGCTAGAACAGAGGCGGTCGTCTCTGGCGGGGACTCTAGCATAGTGCCAAATGCCCATCCAATGGAAGGGAGGATGGCTCGATACTCCTTGGGGAGCCCTAGGAAACGGAGTGTAACCGAGAACCGTGGAACATGGTGTGTCATGTCCATGTCCTCCACTGTGAACCCATGATACCAAGGAAAGAGGTAGACAAGGTGCAGGCCAAGGAGTGGGGGCTCTACTCCACAAGTGTTGAGGCGGTGTCAGGGGAGCTCAGCTGGATGAGGAAAATGCCTCATCCATAGATGGTGACCTCCTAGATGTGGTCGCCCTCTAATGTCAAGCTCACCTGGATCCACTCTCTCACCTGTCTCCGTGTAGGCGTGAGACCCACAATTCTGCCCACAAGCGCCTTGTCCTGGAGGGACTGAACTGCCTGTTGTACCTGTTGCTTGTCAGCTAGGGAAAGGACCCTGACGGCCGTGGGATTCGAGAGTGCTGCCATAGAGCCCCTCTAGCCAAACCAAGGGTCACCACCAAGGTTTGCTTTCGCCTTAACAATTGCAAATGCTCCCGCTGTAGGGAGGAAGAAGAGAAAGGGAAAAAGGGCAAAGGGGGAGGTGGAGACGAGGCGGAGTGAGGGGGGGTAAGGACGGAAGAGGAGAGAGGAAAGCAGGGAGGACGGAAGGCAGAGAAGGAGGAGGGGGGGGGATGAGAAAGCAAGGAGGGAGAGAAGGCGAGGGCAAGGGGCGAAGAGGAGACAGGAGAAGGCAGCAGGCGGGGGGGGGGGGAGAGGAGAGAAGGAGGCGGAGGGGCGAGGAGGTGGGGGCAACAAGAGGCGGAGGTGGGGGCGATAGGAGGCGGAGAAGGGAGAGGTGGTAGAGGCGGCGGGAGGGGGTAGCGGGGAGCAGCGGGGAGGGGAGGAGAAGGGGGAGCAGGGAAGTAGAGAGGGGAGGTAGGGGGGGCAGCATGGGGAGACGAGGCGGGGAGGGTAGGCGAGAGGAGATGGGAAGGTGGGGTGGAGAGGTTGCGGAGGAGGTTGAGGGGGGAGGCGGTGAGGGGGAGCAAGGCGGAGGAGGCAGAAGGGGCTGCAAGAGGAGGAGATGGCGGGGGGGGAGCAGCGGGAGCAACCAAGCCTCGCAGAATGTATCTTTTGGGGGACGACCTCTTTGAGAGACAAGAATTAGAGCCCAGTCCTGGAGACGGTCCTCCATTTTCATTTTCAATTTATTAAATTGTAACTTAATTTGTTCGCTTCTCTAGTACTTCTAGCAATTTCTCTCTGTGACCATCTATAGATATAGAAAACTTTGATCACGGTGGGACGGCTGGGCTGGGTTTTGCCTCACCTACGACACATACACCATTTTCTTTGATAGTAGCATCACTGTTCTTGTCATTTCTGTCATCATTTTTTGTCACCACCCGGCATTTTTCCTATCATGCTTTGTTGAATGCTTTGAATTCTAGTTCTGGCGAGTGTAGTCTATTCCCATCATGTTCCATCCATTTCCTTCGGTCTCTTTCCCATCTTCCACCATGCATCTCTTCCCTAACCTCACTCTCCTCATCACCGAGCTCCTCCCATCCACCACCCCTTGCTCAAAACGCCCCTCCATCGTTAATTATGATGTTGTCTAGGATTCCATTGATGAAACCTTCAAAGTTACGTTTATTTCATTCTCTCACCTTCCGTCTCCATCCTCCTCCCTTGTTGACATTCTGTCATTTTCACACATTGCCCACGTCGTTCGTGTTCTTGGTGGTTGTAAAATGAAAGAACCAAGAAAGCTTTTTCTTGAGACAGGTTTTGTCAACCATTTGACAATAGATTCCCTCAAGTGGTGAAATCATGTTAGGGTTTCCTTTCTCCTACCTTGCTGTTAGTTGTCCCCCCTCCTCCACCATGGGCCACCTCCTCCTACTCTGCCATCAGCCGCCTTCTTCCCCTCCTTCATCGTTGGCTTACCTTCCTCCCTCTTCCTCAACGCTTCCCCCCTCCTTCATTCTAGCCCTTCCTCCCACCACCTCCTCGTCAGCCAACCTCTCCTTGGTTCAGCCTCCCTCCTTCGACTGCCGCCATGGCTGTTGATTGCAAAAGCGCCCCCCCCTCCCAACCCCCTTTGCTTCTTGCCTCCTCCTCATAGCCAACATGACCTCCCCTCCTTTTTCTACAACTCTGTCGCCTACAAGCTTGTCGCCAGCATCTTGCTACCCACAAGCTCCACCTTCCATCGCCATTGACACCTTTTGCTGCTGCCACCTCCTTTCACTAATGCTCATCACTTAGGTGTAGAACATGCTAGATTAGGGTTAGTTTCCCCCCCCCCCCCCCCCGCCAAAGAAAGGAACCTTCTATTAATGCTTGAAAGATTTTATACAAGACAACAGCCCTAAAGATGCTGAGTATGGAAAAAACTTAGGAAAGGTTGAAAGAAAGAACCGGCCTGTTCCAAAGAAACCTAGCTCACTGCCTAGGGGATCTTTGGTACTAGGGCTAACAGCCAAGTGGGGGGACTATACAACCAGCAAATCCCTTGCGGGGTGAAGATGTAGAAAACTCCTTCAAGCCAAGCCTTGTAGAAACGAGCACGCCTCTCGATAGTCGCCCTGGAGCCTGGAGTCCCATGCTCCCAGGTGGATCGTAGTGTGTAAATGATATCCTGCCAGATGGCAACTAGGGTAGCCGAGGGTGGGTGCTCACCCATCACAAGACTGCAACGAGCCACCCAAATGTTCCATGCCGTGATGCTCGCTATCACCTCCCAAACACTGTCCTCCCTAATAGGAGGAGGAGCTAGGCTGTCAGGAGGGGACTGCCTCATGGAGTGCTATCCTCTGGATGCTTTGACCCTATATCCGGTAGGCTAGGGAGATCTCATCAATCTCAAACGCATGTCCTCCCTTTGTCAACCAGGCCACCATCCCCCAAGTGTAGACTCCCTGAAGACTCTGTATACACGTCATAATCCCATCCAAATCCTCGCTACGCTACGACAGTTCCACAGGCAGTGCAAGATAGTCTCCAGGAGACCATCGGAGCAGCAATGGCACTGCCCCTCCACTCGCATATGCTCCAACCACGGTCCGATGGGCAAGCCTCCGTGGGCGGCCAGCCAGAAGAAGTAGGACATCTTTCTCGGCTGCAAATTGGACCATAACCGCGTCCAAAACCTGGAGCGAACATCCCGAGGCACTCTCTGGGTCACCCAATGCCTCTCTCTTGAGGGGGTCCACCTCGACGTGTCCATGTGAAGCGTCTTGCTAATCCGTGTGGTGTAAGGAAAGAAAGGCACCTCCTCCACATGCTCGGCTAGGCCGCCCTTGAAGGCTAGAACCACTCTCCCAGATTCCACTGGACCTCCCTCCCACAGCTAAAGGCGCCATCTAGGGACATCCTGCTCTGAGATATTGGGAGGGTCAATGTGCCACTCCTTCCCCAAATGTCCCACCACTTTGATCATCTGCCAGTGAATCCCATCAAGAATCCCATCCATCTGAGGGTCTCTCTCAAGGGGACACCAGTACGAGAGAACTGCCCCAACCATCTGCTGTCTCTCCATGCACGAAGTCCCTCCCACTAGGATTCAGGAATGGCTAAGTCAATCTCGCTCATCCGCTGCCTTGCCCCTCGCAGATGCGCCAGGGCGTCGAGCCTCGCCTCTACCACCATGGGTAATCTGCTCCAATGGCCAAAAGATCCGGCCGGACCACTGTCCCACTGTGCCCAACCAATGTGAGTACGGTTTCCGAGCATACGCCCCTCCTGATCTCTGACCTCTGGGTGCCACATAAGGGGCTAACGCTCAAACTCCTCTCTGCATTTGGGCGGAGCATGAATGAGACCCCCTGCTAGTCTCTGCCAAACTCTGACGACTTGGAGAAACCGTTTACATTCGCACCAGTGTCTGGAACTTCAGGAGTGATGGAAAAACCCACAGCACACAAGGAGAAGAAGATGTCACAGACCTTGCCCTACTTGACCTGTACCTGTTGGAAGCTGACCTTCCACTAACACAAGAGGTTCCCGAACCTAGATACAAGGTGGAAGGATTACCGTACAGAGGAATGCACAAACAAGCACTAAGAGGCAAAAAGGCGATGGCCCCAAGTGCTGCCTCCACATCTCAACCACTTCAAGAGATAGCCAGCCGTCCTTTCCGAGGTCTTGGATGGAAATAGCGAGGCATTTTACTTTGGATGATACTCTTGCACAGGGGAAGTGGGAGCAGAGAAACCAAAAAACTCCACATCAACAATCATACCTCATGTTGACCATGCGCGGGAGTGGAGGTACCTCAACATTGGGACAAAGGACCAAGGCGACATCTCAAGGTAGCTAGTTGGGTCCGAGAGCATGATTATCTTCTTGCTGCATTGTCTGACTTTTTTAAAGAGTATGTCGATGTCTTTGCCTGGTCATATAAGGATTTAAAGGGAGTCCTTGTTGAGTTCATGGAACATCGCATCGATCTGTATCCGGAAGTAGACCCGATGATCAGAGGACCATATCGCATGAATCCTAACTATGGCAAGGCTGCCCAAGCTGATATTCAAAAGATGGAGCAAGCGGGGTTGATCTACCCTGTTGACTACTCTGATTGGGTCAGTGGAATTGTAGTGGTGCCCAAAAGAGAGACTAGCAAACTCCGCGTTTGTGTCTACTATAGGAGTTTGAATGCAGCCACACGCCAAGATAGGTTCCCTCTTCCCTTCACTGACAGGATGTTGGAAACTGTAGCTAGTCATGCTCTATACTCCTTCATGGACGCATACAGTGGGTACAACCAAGTTCGAATCAGAGATTAAGATCAACTAAAGACCACCGTTGTCACCCAATGGGGGATGTATGCATACCAGACGATGCCCTTTGGTATGTGCAATGCACCGGCAACCTTTCAATGCCTTGTCACCAAACTTTTCCACTCACCATTTCAACTAGTTTACGGACTGGAGGCAGTTATGCCCTATGAGTTTCACATGGAGAATACTAGGGTCAGGGAAGAGATGAATGATAACTTGGAGGCATGCACACTTGAGCCATTATGGGATCTGGAAGCCTTGGACAAACATCGTCACGAAGCAATCCTTGCTCAGGAAGCATGGCAGAAGAGGCAGAAAGCATGGCATGATAGGAATCTTAGAAACAGGGGGTTCCAAGTTGGTGACTTGGTCCTCCTACGCCATGAGTTCCAAGAGTCCCTCTCAGCATCTTGATCCCAAACGAGGGTCCTCTCCCCTCCCCATGCAGGTTTCCCAAGGCACCAATTCTAGGAACTCCCCCGGACACATTCCACGTCCAAAATGACATCGAATAGATGTTGAACCAGATATTACGGTCATTTCGGACGACGAGCTCAACGTTTTTGTATAGTTTGGAGAGTGTTTGGAGTGTCTTTGCAGATAAGGCGGTGTACAAGGACACCAATAGTTGGAGGTGCAATGCTGCATGCATGGTCATTCCGTAAATAGCATGTGCAACCCTCCCAGAGTAGGCCAGGAACAATACCCTCGAGAGCTCCACGGTCGACGTTTGTTTGTGCGAGTAGAAGCTGGTAAGTGCCTGTACTAGAATCAATAGTGTGAATGTTTTGCTTGTTCCAACATCCCCGGAGAGGAAAAGGATGAAATCTACTCTCTGGCCACATTGTTTTCTCCCCTCTTCTTTTTCTTTCTTTCCCCGACTTCTTAGGGGGCTACACCCACCTCATCTCGGAGTGCTTCAACATCTAGTTTGGATCACCATGGTTCGGAGTAGGATCTCGTGGCCCCGACGACACCTCCCCTTCCTATCCCACGTCAACTCATTCCAAGGTGAAGTTGGCCTTCAATCTCCGGATTGATCCCAATCTCTCACTCTGGTCCGTCTTATCATCACCGGAGATTGAAGCACTGTCCCTTTCACAGTTCGACAAGTAGTTTTTCTGTCACCTATCTCTTCTCTTCTCTCTTCACAGATCACGGGAGTAGCACCTTTTCATTTCCACCCAGCCAATTCTGCCAAGACTTCAAGCAAGAGAGAGAGCTGTAATCGAAAAATCACGTAAAATCCATCCATCCTTCTCTCACTAGCCTTAGTAGACCCCAAATCCCTAGATAGATCTAGATGCCACATGTCATCCATATAGGGCCTTCCTAATGCAACATTTCACCCCTCTCTTGGGATGCATTTAATTCCTTGCCCCTAGGCACAATCTTTGCACTAGGCCCTTGGTCTCAGATCTATCTAGTCTGGTGCTATCAGCCCTCACCTAGGACCTTGACATTAATCCCTCCCGATCATTTACATAAAGCGCAAACACATATATTACAAAGATAGATCCTATAAGGGAAATGTCGACTGATTCTTCCGAGGTCATGCTACCTCGGCTAGAGTGTAACATTCCTTCCCTCTTCAGACATCAGCGTCCTCGATGATAAAGTCTGGGAACACTCTCCGTAACTGATATACGGATTCCCAGGTAGCTTCGGATAGAGGCTGACCATGCCATGCAACCAACACCGTGGGTATCTTCCGATTTCGTATTTGCATTGTTCCTCGATCCAGGATTCTTGTTGGTTTGCGCCTTGCAATATCCTCTATCTCCTGAAACAAAACCACACCTTCGATTAGTGAGTCTCCAGTATGTAAAAATTTCTTTAAACGTGAAACATGAAAAACCGGGTGCACCTTACACCCCTGTGGCAATTCTAATTTATAGGCTACACTGCCTATTCTCTTTAGAATTAACCACGGCCCACAGTATCGAGGTGATAACTTAGCACACTCTCCTGAAGTCAACGACTTCGAGTGCGAAGGAATTCTGAGAAAAACTTTTTCTCCTTCTTCAAATACTCTTATAGACCGATTTTCATCCGCATACACCTTGGCTCTATCCATAGCCTGGCGGATATTAGCTCTCGCAAGTGCTAGCATCTCCCGCATCTGAACTACAAAGTTCGCGGCACTAGGCACTTTCTGAGGTACTCCAACTATAGTCGGATTGGCTGGCCTATAACCATAGTTCAGCTCAAACGGACTGAACCCAGTAGATGAATGTTTCCTATCATTGTAGGCAAACTCCAACAATGGCAACCACTTGTCCCATGTATGTTGCCTCAATGACACATATGCCCTCAGCATATCCTCTAAAGTCTGGTTGACTCTCTCCGTCTGACCATCCGTCTCAGGATGATCCCCACTACTCATTCCCAACTCAGTCCTTAGTGTCTCAAATACCGCTGTCCAAAAGTGACCGGTAAACCTGACATCTCTGTCTGACACTATGGATCTAGGCAATCCATGCAGACGAAATATATGTCTAATAAACAACTCCGCTACTTGCGGGGCACTAATAGACTCTCTAGTCGGAATGAAGTGAGCCATCTTGGTTAGACGATCAACCACCACAAGGATAGAATTATACCCTCCTTGCGTTGCAGGTAGCCCTACAATAAAATCCATGGAAATGCTCTCCCACTTGCTTAGTGGTATTTCCAAGGGCTGTAAAAGTCCGGGTGGCTTCACCCGCTCGGCCTTACTTACCTGACACGAGAAACACCGTGTCACATATTCATGAATATGCTTTTTCATCTTTGGCCAAAAGAAATCTCGCTTCACGAGATCATATGTCTTCTGGACTCCTGGATGTCCCGCACACGGGCTATCATGGCATTGTCGAATGACTCTCTGCCTGAGATCATTCTGACCAGGTACTACAACCTTGCCATTCCTAACTAGCATACCATCCCTTATGGTATATCTTGCATAAGTTTGGCCTTTTCTGGATGCCAGGTCATCCTTTTCATTTTCCCCGGGTTTTAACACATGAGCCTTAGGCCATAAGCTCTGGACAAACTCGTCCACCTTTTGAGTTTCTCTGATCTCGGTCATTAGAGCACTCTCTAATACCGTGAATCTCAGGTTGTGCATAATGCGAGACAACGCATCAGCAACCTTATTGTCTTTTCCTCTTTGGTACCGAATCGTAAGATTAAACTCCTGCATGAGCTCTGCCCACCTAGCTTGGCGGCCCCTCAAGTCAGGCTGTTTACAGAAATGTTTCAGAGTATCATGATCCACATCCACATAAAACTCTGAACCATACAGATAATGCCTCCATGTTTTCAAAGCATGGATAACAGCATACAACTCCAATTCATGAGTTGGCCAATTCCTTTGAGAGGGAGAAAGCTTCTTGCTTTCAAAGGCTACTGGCCTTCCCTCTTGAAGGAGGACTGCTCCTACCGCAATGCCACTTGCATCGGTTTCTAGGAACAACGGTTTCTGGGGATCAACTATTTTTAACACCGGTCCTATGACCACAGCTTGTTTTATGGTGTTAAAACTTTCCTGTTGATTCTGTCCCCAAATAAAAGATACTTTATCTGAGGTCAGATCAGTCAATGGCGATACTATTTCGGAATATCCTTTGATATGCCTTCTATAAAACTGGACAAATCCCAAGAATGATCGCAACACGGTCAGACTCTGAGGGATTGGCCAAGTTAGTATCGCAGCCACTTTCTTCGGATCCATTTCTACCCCCTGTGCAGTAATTATGAACCCTAAGTACTCAAGCCTAACCATACACAGTATAGTTTTCTTTTTATTCACGTAAAGACTGGCTTTCCTCAAAGTACTGAACACTATCCTTAAGTGTTCACAATGCTCAATAACACTTTTACTGAATACCAAGATATCGTCAATAAAATGTACTACGAACTTTCCGATATACGGACGTAGTAAATCATTCATAAGCATGACGAAGGTCGCTGGAGCATTGGTAAGTCCGAAGGGCATTACCAAAAACTCATAATGACCAAACCTGCTTCTAAAAGCGGTCTTATGCACATCCTCGGCTCTAATCCGGATCTGATGATAGCCGCACTTAAGATCTATCTTGCTGAAAATCACGGCTCCATGTAATGCATCTAGCAAGTCATCAATCCGAGCCATCGGATACCTGTGCTTAACAGTGATATTATTTAATGCTCTGTAATCTATACAGAGGCGAAACGTATCATCCTTTTTCCTCTTTAATATCACTGGTGAAGCAAAAGGTGAGAAACTTGGTTGAATCTGCTCCAACTTGAGGTATTCTTCCAGTTGCCTACGCACCTCCGCTTCTTCAGTAAAGCTCATTCTATAGGGAGGTCTATTTACAGGTTCTGCCCCCGGGATCAGCTCAATCTTATGCTGAACTTTCCGTTCTGGAGGTAACCCATAAGGTAGTTCATCCCTAAAACATTCAGAGAACTCCTCTGTTATAAGATTAGCCAGCTTGGCCATCTCACCACTTTGCGTAACATCAGTGCTAGCCGAAGACTCATCTACCGACTCTACCGATGCTGTGCAAAGGTATAAAAACTCTACTTGAGCCTTTCTGATTTCCATCACGGAAACCAACGGTCCCTGAGGCACATCTCTTTCACCTCGCAAGACATAAAGCACATCATTCATCTTGAATTGATATACGTGCTTTTTCCAATCAATGGCTGGATTCTTCCTAGAATGCCACGCCATTCCCAGGGCTATATCCGCATGAGCAAGCTTGGTTATTTCAAAATCAAGCTTCTCAGCATAGTCCTGAATCCGAAGCTCTAACTAGGTAACCCTTTGGTCCCATACTTCAGTTGAACTTCCATCAGCCATCCTGACTGTATACGCATAGTCAGATGGACTTGTCTTTAATTTCAGCCTCTTCACGAGCTTGGAGTTAATCACATTGTGAGTTGACGCTGAGTCGAACAACACAATGACATCATGATTGGCCACTTGCCCTTTCATTTTGATCAACTCCGTATCATTGAAGGCTGTATACCCCGTTGCTGCGGGCTTAGATAGGATGTTATCAGGTGCACTCGTCACTAACTTAGTAACAGACACACAGAACAAACAAGGTACTAACCTCTGAGAAGATCCCGCTAGCTGAATCTGCATCTCTTCCGCTCTGGGACTTCCCTGCATCTCCACGTCGCACTCTGAGATCACCATCTCAGCCATCCGACGATCTTTATTACGTGGACAATCTCTCCACTGATGAGGTTGAAGGCAACCAAAGCATAAGCCTTCTCTCCTCGCTTTTTCCCGCTGTTCTGGGTTCAAGGGAGACTTAGACCAAGCCCGGGCTGCCATTGGAGTTACTTTCCTTTTCACTCCAATGGTGGTACTTGGCTTAGGAGTTTCAGCCGGTCTCGCCTGCTTGGCTTGACCACTCGGCTGCGAACCACTCCCTCTACTAGCCCACTTCTTCTTAAACCCAGATTTCTTCGGATACCCATACTGGGTTCCGACCTGTGCAAACCCACTTGGCTTGCTGCCCTTGGCATCCTCGTAGTTCAGGGCTATAGCTATTGCATCATCTAGCGTGTTCGCGTACTTAGCCCGAACTTCCATTTTTATTCGATCATTCAATCCAAATATGAAATCTTTCACTTGGATTGATTGAGGCAGGGGTTCGTCAACCTTCATTACACTCTCTCGAAACTTATCAGTGTATTCTGCCACTGATAAATTTCTCTGACGCAGGTTCCTATATTGATCCCAAGCTCGGGATGCCTCGTCAGGAGGTAAGAAGTGTTTCCTGAACTCTCTTTTAAACCCCTCCCAGGTAGTGGATGCTATGCCATCTTTTTGTTGTTTAATCCACCACCGATCCGCCGCCTCACTAAACATATGGGTGGCCTCGCGGATCTTTTTGATGTCGTTTCTGATCTCACAAATGGCGAACGCCTCGTCCCATTTGTGTAACCAGGTCTCAATGACATCGGAGCTACGGTCGTTCATCCGACCAGAATACTTTTCCGGTCTGTAATTGGCAATATTTGGCACTTTAGCCTTCCTAGGCTCGACCGTATGAACACTAGACTCTAGTTCCATTGGAGCCTTTCCCTTCTCTTCTCGAGAAGGTCTGGCAGACATACTCTGTAGCACTCTCCTAAGTTCAGATTGCCCTGCATTGGCTTGTAATTGCTGCGCTAACAACTGTTGCAAGGCATCTTCCAGCAATGCAATCCTGCCAGATAAAGTGTGAGCTACTGGGCGCGATCCCTGCTGGGTCGGCCGGACTCCTGATTCACCAGGGTCCCTCCTGGAAGCCCCTTCTTCTGCTTCCATTTTTATTCAGTAGATGTTTTGTTTTGGGGCTTTTTTTTTTTTTTTTTTTTTTTTAAAACACCCCTAGAACACTGTATTTACAAACTGATGCAATTCAGTGTACTGACACTCTGAACACAATTCCCTATACTAGGGAATTCCTGCAATCCCACATTCACACTGATCAAGCATTTAATACAGGCATATCTCACAGATGGCGCTTTTCCTTATACTAGGGAAATTCCTGCAATCTAATTCTAACTGAAGCACACAGGCATCTGCTCAAGCATAATTTGTTCTTGCTATAGCATCATCAACTGCGACCTCTGCCAAAACCACAAAAGTCTAATTGCTTCCGACAAAACAGGAATAACGAAAACCAAAAGGAAAATAGATAGAGTGCTCCCTGGACTTCGAATCCCACAGCTTGTAGCCCGAGCAATTTGCAATCAACTAGCTACAGCATATAAGCGGAACTGGTGGCCAAAGAAGTCCCAACTACGAGCTATCTACGTGAGCTTGGAGGGCCACAGGTTCGTTCACGACCAGTCTGCGCTCCCCGTCGAATGACTTCTGTAAATTCCTTAAACGTTCACGACCAGTCTGCACTCCCCGTCGAATGACTTCTGTAAATTCCTTAAACACCACCCGTGGCCCAGCAAGGCCTTGTGATTGTGCATCGACAGTTCTGGCCAAAGCCCTCGCAATCTCCAAGTTAGTTGATCGGCGCCGTGCCTTCCAACAGTCCCTGTCCCGTCAGGGTGATGGGAACCTTACTCTCCGTTCTTGTCGATAAATCTCCCAGCCCACGGACTAATCTCTTGCGCCAACGAACCAGCCAATCCCACGCTATCTTCGTCGAATCGCTGCATCAGCCCGTTCGTGGGTCCACGTGAGCGCCGCGATTGATCCGTCACCAGCCACCGTCCGTCGACGTAGCACCTTCACGCACCACGTATGATCGACGACTCTCTCCCGCCGTTAGCCCGTTATTGTTCGTCGACCAGCCAGCCTTCTGATTCGTTTCTCTCCAACCTTCTGCTCTGATACCAATTGTCACCTATCTCTTCTCTTCTCTCTTCACAAATCACGGGAGTAGCACCTTTTCATTTCCACCCAGCCAATTCTGCCAAGACTTCAAGCAAGAGAGAGAGCTGTAATCGAAAAATCACGTAAAATCCATCCATCCTTCTCTCACTAGCCTTAGTAGACCCCAAATCCCTAGATAGATCTAGATGCCACATGTCATCCATATAGGGCCTTCCTAATGCAACATTTCACCCCTCTCTTGGGATGCATTTAATTCCTTGCCCCTAGGCACAATCTTTGCACTAGGCCCTTGGTCTCAGATCTATCTAGTCTGGTGCTATCAGCCCTCACCTAGGACCTTGACATTAATCCCTCCCGATCATTTACATAAAGCGCAAACACATATATTACAAAGATAGATCCTATAAGGGAAATGTCGACTGATTCTTCCGAGGTCATGCTACCTCGGCTAGAGCGTAACATTTTCCCTCCATGATTGGGAAGCTGTGCGCGACCTTCATCAAGTCTTATGACATGGGTAACGACACTTTTGAGTTCCTGGGTTCGCGTCACACTCTTACACCTAGTCTAGTGTTAGCTTACCTTCACCTTCCCACCCTGCCAATCCAGTCCGCTTTTGGGGAGTCACAGTTGCTTCTCTCCTTCCTTACACAATGCAAATCTCAATGACGGGGACACGAGTGTCACAAAGCAATCGATGGGACAAGCAAGGAGGCCATTCTCCCTTGTTACTTTTTCTTGTAACTATATACAGCACCGGGGCATTTTTTCATCATCAAGGGTATTTGACCAGCCCTAAACGCCGTTTTCATCACCCAGCCATACGACTTTGCTGCATTCTTTTGCTCCACTTTTCAAAGTACCATACGCAAGTGTCAAGGTACACATACTTGCACATGTGGCCCTCATCTTACTTATTTTTTGCATCAATGGAGCCCGTCTCCCATCATAAACCTCAGCAAGAAAACTGTAGTAAAAAGAGCAAAAAACAGCAAAGCAATATGGCAAAAGGAGAAAAAGAAGGGAAGAAGGAAGAGAAGCCTGAAAAATAGCTGAAAAGCGAGATCAATGACATTAACAATTGCAAGAATCTTCCCAACCAGAATGACAAAGAGCTTCTCAAGAACGAGCTTGCAGGATAAGAAGCTGATCTTCCGGAGCTCTAAATGCTGCCTCCCTGCTCATGTGCTGCCTCACCATCCCCCTCCCCTCCTTGCATCTCCACCTCTCCTTTGCCTTCAGCTCCCCCCCGCCATCCTGCCTTCTCCTCCAATTCCTTCCCCACCTCTGCTCACCTTCAGTGGCCCCTGCCATCCCACCTTCTCCTCCACCTCCTTCCCCGCCTCTGCCCGCCTTCTTCTCCCACCTCTGCTCACCCTCCCGCCCCTCCGTCTGGGCTCTCAGCCCCCCGCCATAGCTATTAGGAAACTCTGCCTACGTGTTGCAGACCATCCTTCCTCTCGCACCTTAGGCGCCTCTGCTGGTGCCGGGTCTGAGTGTTGCAGGCCGCCTTGCAGCCCACTACCTTTGTGCCCCAAGGTGCCTTCTTTGCTGGTTCTTGTCCTTCAGGATGCCCTGAGGCAGCCCCCTACAGCCCAAGTTGCGGCAGAAACTTTTGGAAGGGGCCATCGAAGCCCCTCACACCTCCGCCTCATCCCTTGGACCAGCCCGGCTTTCTGGGTACCGAAGTCCTATTGGAACGCCCAGGCATAGAAGCAGCCTGGCCTTGGTTCAAAGTGTTGGAGTCTCCCTTGGTTTCAAGTCTCTGTGCTCCACCAATTTGGTTGGGAGTGCAATCTTTGGTAGAGCTCCAGCGCGCTTCAGGGCGCTTGTAGCGGCACTAGCCGGTTTCGACAGCTTTAGAGGGGCCACGCCTTTTCTTCCTTCCCTTTCCTTTTACCACCCATCCCTTCATTATGCTTGGCAGCATTGAGTTTATTCTTGTTATTTTCTGAGGATTGTGCCTTGGCAGTGACCCTTGGTTTGGCCAGAGGAGCTAAATGGCATCATCTTGGACTCCCCAAATTGTCAAGGTTTGCCTTTCCCTAGAAGACAAGCAACATGTGAAGAAAGCAATCGAGCCATTGCAGGACAAAGCAGTTGTGGGTAGGATAGTGGGACTCACACCCACAAGGTGGCAGGTGTGCGACTGGATTCAGGCGAGTCTTGAATTAGAGGGTGACCACATTCAAGAGGTTACCATCTATGGGAGGGGGGTTTTCCCCCTTCAGTTGAGCTTCCGCGACACCACCCGATCCCTCATTGAGCAGAGCCCTCTTCCGTTTGGCCCACATTTGGTGCACTTCATTCCTTGGTAACATGCTTCACGATAGAGGACATGGCGATACTTCATTCCTTGGTAACATGCTTCACGATAGAGGACATGGAGATGACACATCACGTGCCCCGATTCCCGATGACGCTCAATTTCTCGGCGTCCCAAAAGAGTATCGGACCATCATACAGTCTATTGTGGAGCCTTTGGCACGATACTAAATATTCATCCCTTCAAGCACAACCAAATCCAACCAAGGCTCAGCAACAAATCATCATGGAGCTTCATTGCCTACGTGCATGAGAGATGGAGCAGTATTGAGCCTTGGTCAGGAGATACTACAACTCTATAAAGAGATTAACCAATAGCCTTTGGCAATGGACCATCATTGGAGTCACAGATACTACAGAGACGGCAGCCATAGTGACAGCCACAAGTAGTGGGCCAGCAGTGGTCGAGGCGTAGATAGCCACCATGCAATCGACTATCGTATAGACTTCCAGATAGGTGGATGTCACGAAACGGGAGCCTGCAAAAGTCATCATTTTGGCCCCGATCATGGAGTAGTAGTAGAGAGCCAATAAGGCTCTCAACATCCTAGTTCAGGGGATCCCTTGCACGTCCACCACTCTGATCAACTATGGGACCAGTTTTGTGGCTTCCACCCTAGAAGTCCCGAGGCATGGGATTGAGGGCGATTGGTGCATAGAAGGAGACCCACTTGAGAGTAGCCTCTTAATAGTCAAGCTTGCCTTGCAACACTATGTAGGGATACAGTTCTATAGGATCATGCCTAGATCTCTTAGGATGAGAATCTCCACCTTCGTAGGTGGAGGAGAGGCGCACTCCCCTACACCAACAGCAATGGGACATAGCTCATAAGGAGGGTAAATGGTCAATGGTTTAAGATGGCTGGTTGTAGGAAATGTGTGCTCTTAGATGGATGCCACCATGACACCTTTCACACTAACAAAAGGGTTAGATAGAGCACAAAAATCCCATCTTTTTTTCTTTTTACAGCTCGTTAATCCGAGCTATAGTTTGAGAGTTATGACCATTTTTTCACCACCATCACATCTCCATGGACCCTTTCTCTGGCGAAAGGGTCTTAGAACGATGAAAAATATTGTTTTTAACCACACGGTTAGATGGAGCACAAAAATTACATCACTTTTCTTTTACAACTCAGCAATCCGAGCTACGGTTTGAGAGTTATGAACCATTTTTTACATTCATCACATCTCTATGGACCCTTTTGCCAAAGAAAGGGTCCTAGAAGGATGCAAAAACTACTTTTGATTGCATGGTTAGATAGAGCACAAAAATTTCATGTTTTTTTCTTTTTACAGCTCATCAATCCGAGCTACGGTTTGAGAGTTATGACCATTTTTTCACCATCATCACATCTCCATGGACCCTTTCTCTAGCGAAAGGGTCTTAGAAGGATGAAAAATATTATTTTTAACTGCATGGTTAGATGGAGCACAAAAATTATACGAGCTATGGTTTCAAAGTTATGACCATTTCTTCACCACCATCATCATGTCTCCATGGACCCTTTCGCTGGCGGTCAGGAAGAAATATTATATTTGATTGCATTTTTAGATGGATCACAAAAATTACATCACTTTTTCTTTTTATATCTCACCAAATCTGAGCTACACTTTGAGGCTCGTCACATATCCATGGACCCTTTCACTGGCGAAAGGGTCCTAGAAGGATGCAAAATACTATTTTTGACTACATCTTAACTAAGAAAAAATATCTCCTTAGATCCTTTCAAACAAATTTGTTGCCCAAAGAGTGAATAAACCAAAATTTCATAAGTTTTGAAGGATCTTTAGTAAAAAATAAGTAATTAAATTTTGGATGCATTCAAATTGAAATAAATAAATGAATTTCGGTCTTTAAAAAGCCCATGAGAAAGATGAAAGGGCCCTATGAGCATTTTTTTGTTCCATTCGAAAATAATTCAATAAATTTAGTTCTTAAAATGGTCCAAGTGAATCTTTACTAGTGGAAGGGTCCTTTAAGCAATTCCTTTTTAATAATTCGAGGCATAATGCAACAAAAAAAGCACAAAGGACTTTTTGCCGACCAAATGGTCCTATGGTATTTTTTCAAACCAAACTTGATTTAATTTCGTTAGGCTCAATACAACAAAGAAAAAGTCCAGGAGACCCAACAAAAGGATCTTGTGGGTGTTTTTAAGACCTTAATTTAAGATCAACTCTCTATGTATTACTAGCCCTTCTCCATTGCAACTTGTGTCGCTTCTCCTTTGGAGTATCCACTTCAACCCCCCTTTTTGACCTTCACCTCATCATCTCCCCTCCATTAAGGGGAGGTATGATAAATGGAGGTGACCTTTCAAAACCCATGGAAAGTTATCATGATGATGGTTAACAACAATGCTAATAACTCTCTAACTGTAGCTTGGATTGATGAGATGTAGAAATAAAATGTGATGTACTTTTTGTGTTGTCTCTGACTGTGTACTCAAAAATAAATTTTCGCAGCTTTCTAGGACCCTTTCACTAGCAAAAGGTTTCATGGAGACGTGATGATGGTCATAACTCTAAAACTATAGCTTAGATTAATGAACTATAAAAAGGACAAATGATGTATTTATAGAACTCTATCCAGCCAAATGATCAATATAATTTTATAAAAAAACTGGTCCTCCCAACATTATGAGAGAGAGAGAGAGAGGATTACCATGCCAAACATGAGTATATACATGATGCAGTGCACCAAAAGAGACTCTTCCTCTAGAGGAATAGGAAGAGAAAGAGGAAATACTACATTTTGTAATAAGAGTGGAGGCAAGAGGACTTCAACTAGCTAAGATGTTGGAGTCCAGAGATTTAGTGGGACACTTGAAGAGCTTCTCCATGATATTGAGGGGGAAGACCAACATCATGATGAGAAGGAGGAGAGCAAGCCTAAAGTATGTAGATGATAGTGAGACAGGTGGGGATCACATTGGTTTGAGGCTAATGATGCCAACTTTGAATTGGCAAGTCGGAGAGATATCATTAGCAAGTGGTGGGTTTTTAGTTCAAATTAATATCCTTGAATACCCTTACGCACACCAATCATTCGTTTAAGGGTTAGGTGGTATGTAGTAGTCCTTAAGGTGTGTGGGGATTCCATACCCTAGGGTATATCTTTAATGTTATGGTTTTATGCTATTTTCAATTGACCAATGTAGTAGTTAGATTTGCATGTTGTCGGAAACACTTTGACTATGATATGTTTGCTTGTTTTTGAAGCATGGATATGATCATGACTACAATATGCAGCTTTACACCGTTGGTATATGCTTGAAGGAATGTACTTGTGGTATGACAAGAATAACACCATATTTGTAGTGTTTTGTGGTTTGTGGTTTGGGTGCACACTATATGTTGGTATTGTATTTTTGGTGCTACAAGGTTGGTATTGTATGTGTGTGAACCTTGGAGACAAACCTAGAGGGTATGGGGTGGAAGCATCAAAAGGGTACACAACACCATTTCTATAAGAAAGGGTATATGATGAAAGGTCGTTGGAATCAAGCTCGGAACTATAAGCTCGCGGATTTGAACTCGGGAATATATTCGCAGCCCTGTACTCAGACATCATGGATTTCTTGAGCCATGGGCAAGTTCTCCTTATTGGGACTTCAACACGAGGACTAAAACAAGTTAGGTATCTCTCTTGGATTTTTGGGATGATTCTATCTTATTACCATATTTTGATCTAGATGGGACAAGGATGTCCCGAGTTTTTGCAGATAGGTGAGCCCAGCCACATTCTATGGACATGCATTCTTGGACATGGACAGAATACATGATCTTGCCATTTATAATGGTCTGTATCAATAGCCCTCCTCGGCTGGATTCACTTGTTTTCCACAACCTCATGGGATCCCCTGCCTTTGCCCCGCACATCACTTTTCTATCTTGCCACTAGTACCACACCTATCTCGTCTTTAGTATATCCATCCCCCATCTCATCTTTAGTATATCCATCCCCCATCAGATGATGCATATCACAACACTGACCACACAAACTATATATCATGACATTCACTTTTATCATAGCCTTTCCCTTAAAAGCTATGCACATCTATCCAATCTACTCACAAATCTTGAGGACATCTTGCTTCTAGAAGACCAAGTCAATTTAATCACACGATCTCTCCGTGAGGCCGCCCTACACACCTTCACACGCACCACCCACTCCACTCGTTTTTTGCCTCCGAGCTCAATATCTTGCAATAGCTAGTACAATGATGAGTGTAAGGCTCTACGCCATCAACTCAGATTCGAGACCAAGCATCACATTTTGAGTGAGGCAGAGATAATACACGAGTATCGATATTTGGTTTGTCAAAAAAAACCGGCTTTCGTTTGCTAGAACAAGGAGTTGATAAACATTTTGAAGTTTCTCGAGTGACAAGCCCCCTTTCCTTTCATGGACACCACTCTATGGCATTGTTATGTACGATCTTCCTCACCAGCCATCATCGGAACTCTCACAGTTACCTCGCCCCACCTCTTGCACACTTTTCACAACCAATGGTGTCAAACACATAGATTTGCAGCTTCATAAATGGCTAACTAAAAGATCACAAGGGACTACATACATAATACATTGCATATGGAACAGGTCTTATGGCGCGGACCTTAGCAAAGCTCTTAAGAAATGGTTTGTATCGGATTCCCTCACACCTGGACCCTTTACAAGAAACGGTTTGTATCGGATTCCCTCACACCTGGACCCTTTACAAAATCACTCCCATCCACAAGGCAGGAGACCCCATGAGCCTAAAAAACTACAGGACCATTATGTGTTACACTCAAGTTGAGCTAACATGACCTCGGAAGGGTCAGTCGACATTTTCCTTTAAAGGATCAATGTTTGTATTATATTTATTGGGCTTCATGTAAATGGTCAAAGGAGTTAATGTCAAGGTCCTTGATGACAGTGACAGGACACGAACTAGATGGGTCTAAGGCTATGGGTCCCAAATGCATTGAATGTGTAATGTGCCTAGGGGCAAGTGAAATAATGGATATCCCAAGATAGGGATATATGGTGCATTTAAGAGGTATCCTAAAATGAGGACATGTGGCATACAAGATCCATCTAGGGAATTGGGGCTTGGTGGATTTTGCAAGCAGGAGCTATTCATGTGCGTAGAGATTTTTCATGAGAGCTTGCTAACGCCAAGATAAGGCTGGGAGGATCATTTGTGTGCCTGCACCGTGATTCATCGTAGACTTAGGAGTAATGAAGAGGTTCTTGAAGAGGGAACGTAATATTATGATTGGGCATCATGTCCAAGATATATGCTCCACACGTGCTAGCTAGTTTGCGAAGCTCCAAGGACTCACAACCGAGGGACGAGAAGGCTTTTGGGCTGATCATGCGACTCTAGATCACACACTCACACTCAAAAGTGTCATTGAGGTGGCTAGAGCACAGAGACAGAGGGTTTGTTGATGCTTTGTGGATTTCCAACAAGATTTTGACACAGTGCCAAGAGCTTGCCTCATCAAACATGTGTAGGATCTAAGGTATGGTCAAGAGATTAGTTGGGTAGTCATACCACTCTATGAGAGTGTCTCAGGTAGAGTGCGGACGGCTACAAGGTGGACAGAGCAGAACATGACCACCACCATTAGGGTCAAATAACATTGTCCATAATCTCCAACCTTGTTTAGGGTATGTATTGACGAGCTTGAGACCTTCATCGGGACATTAGGGAGGCACGCTGCTTTCTTTTCTTTTTTTTCCATAAAAGAGACTTCTATTAAGTATGAAAAAACCCCACATGAGCAAGCTCGTTTGCGGAAATACATCATGCTGGGCATGAGGGAAAAAAACACTCTACGGGAGTAAATAAAAACTCAAAATGAGCTGGAGAGAAACCAAGGTTGAGGCTGAAAATGCCACCTCAACCCTGATGTAGTCTCTGAGAAAAAGGGTGAGCCCCTCCATTCCGTAAGGAATATAACCCTCCTGGTAGAAGTTGCCTAGGAGGAGTCCTACATGCTCGCCCAACTAGCCATCAAAGTATGAATAGTATCAGCCCAAATACTGGCTAGAGTATGAGAAGGGTGGACCTGTGACATCTAAGGCCTCTGTGCATCTGGCCCTCCAGATTTGTCAAGCAGTAATACTAGCCAATATCTCCCAGGCAGAATCCACACTAGCATGTAATGGTCTATACCGGTGATAGGACAAAATCTGTATCAAGTTTTTGAGCACTGTATATAGCTGTGGGTAGGCACATAGTTGTACACATCTAGGGTAGGTGTGGGCTTTTGGCATTTGTGGATTTTCTTTCACAAGCATGATGGACTAATGTATAGTTTTTTGAGACAATAAAGTATGTTTTGCAGGGACTTCATGGGAAATGATGAAATTCAATGTGGTTGTACCAGACTTCCAAAGCAAGGGTGTCCAGTGTGTGGTCAAGTGAAATGCTTTTGGGGTCATGTAAATCAAGTCATGAAGGGTTTCTTTATTTTATTTTTCTGAGTCAATGTGCACTTGCATGCTACGGGAATTTGATATGTTTTGGTTCCCACGTCAAGAGGCTTTTCATGTGTGTGTACGGGGGTGCATGCAAGCTTTAATGTGCATGCTAATGTGTGTGGGAATTGTGTGACTAAAGGTCCAAAATGTGCATTTAATGTGCCTTGGGGGGATATTTGCACTTTTTAAATGGGAGTGGTAAAATGTCACTGATGAGGTGGCAAATTATGCTGAGGTGGCTGGACTGATTGGGAAGGCATCCTGCTCATGCAAAGGTGGCTACGTAGCAAGGAATGTAGAGCGTCTAGAGAAATCTAGAATTTCTGAAGAAAAGAGGAAGCCATGCACGTAACTAGGAGTCTAGTAGATGAAAGCGAAAGGCTAAGCGCCCATTAAAAAAAAGGCCTACGTACGTGATGGGATGGGGATTTCCGACTGCATGCTTGGCACAAATGAACACTAGGTGCTTGGTGATGATGAGCTCGGTGGTGTAAGTGGCACTTACTGAAGTCCTGTAGAATTTTGGCCGTGTGTTGATAGTGCGGTTGAAGGAGAGGATCTTGGGCAATTGAGTCTGTGAACTCCACAAAATCTAAGACCATGGGCTGACTGTTATTCGGGGTACACGTTCGCTTCAAGGCTCACAGCAGGGAGGCTTTGGCCAAGCAAGTGCCCGGTGATGCTGAGGAGACCTTGGCGCTGAAGATCTCCAGAGATAGCGATCTGCTGTTCGTAGTTGGCTGAGCAAGGCTACCTTACAGGCAGGACCATCGTCGTTGGCACGTGAGCTGATATGAGGAATGTATGGGCTGGTTTAAATCATCTGAAGGACTGTTGGCGGCGTGAAGTATGAGCGTGGAGTACTCTGTGGGCAGGAGAAGAATACATACGCTGGAAGTGGGTTTGTAATGCAGAGATGGTTAATGCGACCTGATTTGCCAGTCCCTTTCACTCTTGGGTCATTGACTGCAGCTTTGGGGAGAGTTACGTGCTGTTGTCCTTAATGGAAGCTTAGGAGTGTGGGCTGTGGGTTCATAGTATTCTGAGGCTGGCTGTTCTCTGAGTTTTAGGGGGAAGTTCAGTTCCAAGTTTATCTATTTCGGGCTGTGTAGTCTTTTGGCTCTCTTTGAGTCTGTGTGATCCATGTTCAGTCAGTTTTCATAAGCTCATCATCTACGAGCCCACATTGCAGCTGATCCCTATGAAGTCTCAGCTATCTGACATGGTGAAGTACATAATTCCTGGTTGTCTTTCCTTTTTTTTCCTTATCACCGGGAGATAGGCACATCCTCCAAAGAGCAAGACTCAGCTAGATGTCGTCGAATGGAGATGGCCCAAGACGCATCCTGCCACTCATAGAAAATTTGAGGTCCTAACAAAGAGAGCCAAGCCACTGATCCCCAAGTCATGAAGAAAGGATAGGGAATAAAAGTGTGGAGAGTCCGGGTAACCCCTATCCAAATGACTCTCGCATGTTTGCAGTCCCATAAGCAATGATGAACCAACTCCTCTGCAGATGAGCACAGGCTGCTTTCTCACCGGCTCCTCGCTTCATATTCTCCTTAATACAAATAATGTGGCCCTACTGTCCTCTTTAGTTGAGGGCCTTCAGCGACCCTTGGATGTACTCCATACCTTTTGCAAGACACATGATCTGGAGGTCAATCTTGGTCCTACTCTTCTCTTCAGCTGAGGCCTTTAGCGACCCTTGGATGTACTCCATATCTTTTACAAGACACGTGATCTGAAGGTCAACTATGGTAAAACCAAGGTTATGATCTTCAACACATCCCAAGCAGCCATGCACATAGAGCAGTTCACACTGGACGGATTACTAGTGGAGGTCATCGCATCCTACACATACCTGGGGGTTCTTTTCTCTGGTCGATCGGGATGCGGCTAGCGATGCAGGCCCAATTGAGCATGGGATATGCCGCAAACGCTAGACTTGAGTTTCATTCCCATTTTTAGATCCCCGGAACAAGCCTCTTTGCTTTGACTCCTTGGTCCGCCTAGTGGGTATGTATGGCAGCCCTTGTTGGGGGCTTGATCTATCAGCAGTAGATTAGGCTCGGGTGGAGAGGCTCCAAGTTCTCAAGTTGTCACGGATAATCCGTAGTAAGCTTTCGGTCCCACACCATATCAGTTTGATTGAGTTTGGAGGATCCGTTGTACAACTAGTTGTAGCGTTCTAGGTGATCACGTACCTTTACGAAGACTATCATTCCTCGACCTTTGGCGACACAAGTTACCATGGCTCACCTTGTCCTAGGCATTACCAATATCTCTAATTACCCTCAGCTACTAATGTGTAGACGCGAGAGCCTGGGACTCCATATGGACAGATTTCCTCCCTTTCAGTATAGCCTTGAGGCCCCCTCTGTTCTGCTCACTTACCACGAGGTTAACTAGGTTGTCCAAGAGGATCTCTTACAGTTGCACACATTCAAGACCTAGTTAGCCCCTTGCGAGCTTCTCGTGAAGCTCAACTTCTACGGAGACCATTACAGACATCAGAAGGGATTCATCAAAAAACCAGGCTACACACAAATCCGCCTCCCCCACTCATTAAGAACTTCCATCAGACAGTTTTGTGTTTCATCACACCAACTATGCATTGAGAGTGGCCGGGCTAAGGGCATACCTATGGAGGGTCACATCTACACTTTGTGTAACCAACAGAGATTGAGTTAGAGCAGCAGTTTGCTTTCAGCAGCAGATGCACTATGTACTATGAGATCTGCAGGCCGTTACCATTGTCTGTTCAGATTCGGTCCCATCTCCAGCCTTTTGACTTACCCAGATCAGAGATGTCTAGTGTCCTTTCATTAATGAGGCTATATGATACGAAGACCAACAGCACACAGCACATAGACGACATCAGGGCGCTTACTGCTCAGCCAGAATCCACCCAAAGCATGATCATTGAGTTTTCCAACTAGATGACATGGACCAGTAGGCCCCATGGAGGCAACGTAGTCAAGGCCCAAAGCATGAGATACAACAGACCCACCAGCATGTCGATGGTTAGATCAGGCTCGGAGATCTTCCCTCCATATTTGCCAGACCAGATGCATGGCTGCTAGGACTAACAGTAGCACTTGTCTGATGCAGGAAACGGACCACACATACCAACATCGTCGCTAGTGCTCTATCATAAGTTTTATGCCCCGCACATCATCAGGGTCTACCATGGACTTGACTCCTCTACCAACATTCCAACGACCACCGAAGTGATGCCACACCACAGCTCCTCTCCATGGACTCAAACATTTTGTATTAGTGTCTTTTTGTGTTTATGTTGTACTTGTCTTGGGTGTAGATGCCCACAGAGGTTCCCCCCATTCAGCATATTGTATATGGTTTTCTCAGTCTCATTGATCCTTCGGTCTTTTGAAGACTTTAATAAACTTTGTTTGTTTCTTTCTTTCTCCTAGCTTGGTGACTTCAATGCACGCATGGGGAAGTGAGACACTCAGAGGATGCTATTGATGTTGTGGTTTGCTCACTCCTGGCAGGTTCACTCACAAATGCTCGTAAACATCCCAACCCTGTGTAGTGCCCGGGTGACGATGCTCGCTCTACATTCCATAAGTGCAGATTGCATGTGCTTGGGGTGACGCGATAGTTGTCAACAAGAAAACTCGGAGGTCGGGGTTGCTGTTGAAGGAGAAACTGTATGATGATAGGAGAACCCAGTTACTACAGTTAGAATCTTAACACCACATGGACTGTAGACATCATAGGCAAATAGGAAAGGAAATCACACTATTATATTAAAGGTTGATACAACCAAGCCACCTCGGCATGCAATGCATATTTAGTAACAAGCTTCCTAGCCTAGAAAGCCAGGTGAGGAAGAGCGTAAAACACACAATGTCACTCTCTATTCCCTTCTCCCTGTTACAATGCTTTTCTAAACTACTACAAAACCTCCTTCTAAAGTTGGCGTGCTTGGCATGCTGCACGGCTGCTCATCATTGGTCGACTACCCTTAGTCATTTGCTTTGACAAAATCACCACTTTTTGCTTCCGATACTTGCCATTTAGAAGTTAAATAAGGTATCACCACCCGCGACCACTTGCAACAAGAGTTAGCCAATGAGATGCATTGACACCACCTATAGTCACTGTGCTCGTTCTTGTATTGGTAAGTTTCTTTGTTGGCCTTAACCCAAGGTCCACTTGCGTCGGCTTCCTTCAATCCGGTCCTTATGGTTACAGACTCGCAGATACCAACCGTTGCTACTTAAAAGATGATGAGGCATGGGGGTATTAAGACAGCCACTGCCCATGATAAAAGAATCCATGCAAAATCAAAATGAATGCATCATGGTGACTCAGTGCTTGGCTATATGACCTAATGGTGACTCTTTATACATATCCCTTCCTTCACGTCAGATCTGATAGCTTATATATAGCAAACTCATTGTTAGGAAGCAGAAACTACAAAGAAGATTTTTGATGTCAGTGAAAGCCAGGAAAATAGAAAGGGATATGAAATGGGCCAGGAATATTTTACCTTCGGAGTATTATTCAGTTTCCATCTATGCTCTTGCAAATGAGCCTTCAATTTGTTGTAGTCAGATGTCATCAATGCTAGAACCTTGTAACTTTGTTTCAGTCTCTGCTAAGTAGGAAGGAGTTTTATCAAGTGCAGGCATTATACTATCACAACGGGGTTATTAAAAGACCTGTCATATAAAAAACCCATAGGAAAATCTATACTTTCTCAAATTTTATTAGTGTTCCAAAAATACCTTTTTAAGCATCTGATTTTTTCGAAGGAGCTTTGCAATTTGCGCATCAGAGCATGCAGTCTCTTGTTGGAATAGTTCATGTCTTTCCGCTTCCCAATTTTTCTGTATAATTAGTGCATATCAGAACTATTAGCAATAAAAACTGACCTGTTGGTTCCAGACATAGATGTTGTGGGCTTAGAGAGATTTGTCAATTTTTCCCAATTCTGGCTCTTTGGTTCTTATTTAAAGCATCGATTATCTACGTCATTGAATCTAATTCAACTCTAATATTCCCTATGAACTTAAATGTTTAGAGTTCATTTGGTTCTACAAACGGACATGTTCAGCAATTCTATTTTAAAATTCCTTTGGAGTTGGGGCTTTTAGAAACTTATCCAGTGCTCTAAAGCCAAATTTGTTTCCTCTACTTTATAGCATAGAAATATCTTGGGGTACATCATAAAGGAAGGGATGGCAGCCATCACACGCCATCATCATTTTGTTGCACCCTTTCCTAAACCACAACTCCATGTGTGTTATTCATGGAAGCTTTTGTTTCTTAAGATAAAATGCTTACTTAAGATTAGTCTGTGTTGAAATATTGGGGTTTTTCACTGGATTCCACTAGAGGGTCTTGACATTGGATCTAAGGTCATCATTTTTCCTAAGATTCAGGTCGTTTATAAACTATGTCCATCCCTTGATTCATACCCTTAGTGGTACTACATAGTCTCATGTCAGTTACTGTGTCTTTTTCTTTTCTTTTTTTTTTTTTCAAGAAAGAGATTTCTATTAAGTAAGAGAAAAAACCCGCGAGAGCAAGCTCAAAGCGGAATACATCATGAAATAATGAGGATAAATTAAAAAACCCCCTTAGAGTGAGGTGGAAAACAACCAAGGCTGAGGCTGAAAGTGCCACCTCAACCCTGTAGTAGTCTCAAAGAAGAAAGGAGAATCCTTCCATTCCCTGAAGAAAGAAGCCCTTCTAGCTGAGGCTGCACGGGAGTCTCCTTGCATACCCGTCCATACGGCCATCAAAGTATGTACGGTGTCTGTCCAGATAGTCTGTCCAGATACTAGCCAATGTGTGCGAGGGATGAACCTGAGTACCCTCCAAAGCCTCTGTGCATCTGGCTCTCCAGATATGCCAGGATGCTATGCTCGCTAGAATCTCCCAAGAAGTATCCACAGAGGCTTGTACAGCTGTAAAAGGAAGGTGTGGTACCACATTCAACGAACAGGACTCAGTCTGATGACGTCGAACCGAAATGGCCCGAGAGGAGTCAAATCTCTCATAGAATACATGAGGCCCTGTAAGAGAAAGCCAAGCCAGTGAGCCCCATGTCATAAAGAATGGGGAGTGGGCAAAGTGACTAAAAATCTTGGCTACCCCCATCCAAATCATCCTCGCCTGTCTACAATCCCATAAGCAATGCTGAATAGTCTCCGAAGCAGAGAGGCAGCGAGGGCAAGTAGGGTCGGCTCCGAACCTGGACCTCCAAAGGTTCACTGCAAGCCCACCATGGATAGAGAGCCAAAATAAGATAGTGATCTTTCTTTTCCTGTGGGATTTCCAGAGTCTCCTCCAGAAGCACCTCTGCAGATCCGCAGTGATATCAAATGTCTCCCAATGAGGAACTTTGGAAGGTCTCCAACCTCTACTACTGAGCTGAAATCTCCGGGCATTACCAACCGTGTAACGAAAGAAGGGGATGCTCTTCTCTGGATGCCCTACGTCAATCCACTCCCACTCTCCGGGGTCCCACTGCAAATACCTGATGGGAACTCCCCCATAGAGCCAGAGCCTCCAAGACCCGGTGGAGAGTAGCGGGGGGTCTGGGTCTAGGAACCACTCTGAATCTGATCCCTGCACCAAAAGACCTACAACCCTGATAGGCTGAAAAGCAGACTCAAGCAAGATATCCTCTGTGGACCTGAGCAATCTACCACCATCCTAGACACTAAAAACTAAAGCATCCTCTTGTGCATCTCGAAAGGCCAAAACCTGAAGCGAAACACCGCCTCTTGTAAAAGTACCTGCCCAAGTGGAGGAAGTGAGTGTCATATCATCTGTGTCTACCCAAACCTCTGGAAGGGCTGCCTCAATCTGCAAGATCCTCCCTGCACTCCCTCTGAGATGTCCTATCAACCTTGATTTGGTCTCCTCTGGAAGCCTGCGGAAAGCTTTCCAAGACCCCATAGATGATGCACGTCCCCTCTCCCACCTGGACCACTGCATGTAGAGTGAGGCACCCAGTGGTCTGCCATGATCATCTAAAATACTGTCATTCCACATGATGGGTTGCCTATCAATCTCTTCACGAGAGGAAGGAGGAATCCTCCGAAGAGTGCTTGTGAAACTGGCCCAAGCTTTCAGAATGGCAACCATGAGAGGGGACAAAGGTGATCTGAGGTGTGCTGTGGTGAAGATCCACCTAACACTGCTCATCCAATCTCCTCTTGAAGAAGGTGTGCACCTCTGTATGCTGCTAATAAGAAAGCCCTTCCACAGTTCCTGCCCTAGCATAAGTCCTCGCACCACCATCTTGCAAAGAAGCTTTGCACTGTAAATCTGGATCAATAATATCGAGACCCCCTTCCTGTGTAGGGAGGATGAGGGTCTCCCAAGCCACCCTGGCTAAGGCATCTGCAGTGCCATCAAGCCCACTCTAAAGAAAATTTTTGATCGGTCTTCTGAGCTGAATGATGCAATCCCTAGAACGGCACCAGCATGAACAAACAAACCAAGCCATGGCCAAGAGGACCTGGTTGACCACGACAACTCTAGAGGCAAGATCCAACTTGGTTGAGCTCCAGAAAAGAAGATTCCTCCTGATGCTCTCCAAAACGGGAGCAAACTGCTGCGTGGAAGAAATATCCAAGCCGACCTGGCAGCCCAAATACCTGATAGGCACACCCCTCTGAACCCAAGTGAATCCTATGTCAAGCCCCCAAACTGGAGTGTCCTCATCACTGATCCAAAAGCCATTGGATTTATGCCAATGTATCTCCGCCCCTGCTGCCAAGTAAAATAAATCCAATGCTGTCCTGAAAGAAGTGAGCGTCTGTGGAGTGGCATCCAAGTAAATTGCTGTGTCATCTGCCAACTCACTGTCAAGTAGCTCCTCTTCCCTTCTGATGGGAAGTCTCAGCCCAAAGATATCAGCTTGAGATCTAACATAGATACTCATAGCTTCGGCCACGAACAAAAAAAGGAAAGGAGCAAGGGGGCATCCTTGACAGACTGATCTCAAAATCTGAAATCTCTCACCCCTTACCCCACCAATAAGTACCTGGCTGTGGGCTGATCTGTACAAAGAGGAAACACCTCTGATCCAAGCATCAGTAAAGCCAAAGCGTAGCAGGGTGCCCTCCAAAAAACCCCAATCTACTCTGTCATAAGCTTTCTTAAAATCCAAAAGTAGAATGGCTAGATTCTGGCCACTCTGCATGGCCCACTGTGAAGCTTCCCAAAAAGAGAAAATGTTATAAAAAATGCTTCTGCCATGCACAAATCCCGTCTGAGTGTCATGAATAAGATCAGGGAGAAGGGGCTGCAATCAGAGGCTGATTGCCTTGGCCAGAATCTTGTAACAAGTCCACAGAAGTGTGATAGGCCTCCACTGGGACACTAAATTTCTGCAACCTCCTTTCGGGATAAGGTGGATGAGACCCTCTGTAAGCGACCCAGGCATCTCACCAGAGTCCCAAATGGCCTGTAGGGCTGAAGTAATGTAGTCTCCAATCATATCCCAAAATGCAATGAAAAAAGACGGGGTGAGGCCATCCGAACCTGGGCACTTGCCCTTGTGAAGGGCTGAAAGTGCAGTCCTGAACTCTGTGTTGGTGAAAGGTGCATCGAGCAAAACATGCATACCCGGATTCACCAACATAGGGATGCTCTGCCAAATAGCCTGTCTAGCATCCTCTCTATCATGTGTCTCAAGATCAGCAGTAAGAAGGGTGGCATAGATATCTGAAGCTATGCGTAAGACATCATCAGGCTCTGTCTGTAAAACCCCATGTGAGTCAATAAGCTGGGATACACTCTCTCTACTATGTCTAGGGCCAAGAGTAGAGAAAAAGTGTTTATTGACTCTACCACCCATGTGAATCTAGAAGGACTCCCATGCATGAAAGGCATACTCTGCTCTCTGATTAAGCAATATCTGCTGATGAGCCCTTGCTGCAACAAGGCACTCCTGAATCCAAGCATCTGAAGGCCGTTTCTGCTCTTCCCTCTGCAAAGCTCCCAACTGCTGGCGAACACCAATCTCACGTCTGAGAATATCTCGTCTCCTGGTACAAGCAACTGAGCGGTAGAAAGGGCAACAGCTACATGTGATGGATATGGCTGCCCACCCTGGACATGAGAAACCCATATCTGCAGGGCTGCCTCTGTAAGGTCCTCCTCTGTGTAAAAGGCATTTGGAATCCTGATGCTGGCAGACCGGCCTCTCAAGTGAGGCTCTGAGATAGCCAGCACAGCAGGAAAGTTGTCTGAAGTGGAAACCCCAGCAGCAATGCATATCGATCCACCTCTGTCTAGTGCCCAATCATCTACATAGAATGTGTCAATGCGTGCATGAATAGGCATCTCCTGCCTCCTGTTCGACCAAGAGAACAAGAGGGATTGTGGCTGAATAAGAAAGGCATCGTCCAACCAAGTATCTCTGCCACAGAAGTGAAAAAGGAAGGCATCCCAAGCTGCTCTCTCCAAAGAGTGAAGTCCGCCTTCTCTACCCCCTTTTTTGTCTGACAGTAACTTAACCATGTTAAAGTCACCTCCAATCACCCATGAATCCGCAATGGGGGCCCAGGAGAGCAAATCCTTCCACATAAGGAAACGTTTCCCTCTAATGTTGAAGGCATACAGGTTAAGGAAACCAACCTTACGCCCTCCAATCAAAAGAATAATCCACTGAGCTCTAGAGGGAATAATGACTCTGTGTCCGACAACTAAGGGGAGAACCGACTGCAAAACTGAAATAGAAGTGCCCCCCCTGGTGCCCAAGGCAGGCGACAAAAAAGTATGGCCAGAAAGCAACTCGCCTGACTTGGCACAATCTCTAGAATCCAGTTTGTGCTCTTGAATAAATAAGATATCAATGGAACCCCCAGTATGAAGCTGGATGAAGCTGATCCTGGATCAGCTGTCTATGGCGGCGATGTGGGACGCCCACCTAGGCCCTGTATGTTCAAACTAATAATCCTCATCGACGGGAGGATGTAGAGTGGAACACCTTACCCGACCTAGTGGCGGAAACAAACCCCTCAACAGGGGAAGACCTCCTGCTCGAGGAGGGAGGAATGGAACCAAGTTGCGGAAAATCAACAGGGAAAAGAACCCTGCCACCTCAAGAAGAAGCCCTGTCAACAAGAAACCCAATCACTGGCTCCCCAAAAGTAGCGGGCACAAACTCCTCCTCTGGGAAATCTAAACCATCTGCCAGGGCTGAAAATGAGTTCCTGTGAAGCAAGCCAGACACCGGAGTGCGAAGGATCCCTTTTGAGGGAAGAGGATCAATAGTGTAAACCATCCCCTTCCCCCTATCCAAGGGAGGAAGTGAAGACTGCTCTCTATCCTGTGTCTGCCTAGCCGCGGAGACCTCTACTGCCTCAAGAAGAGCGTCTGGCACCGCTGGTTCTAGGGAAGAAGCTGCAACCGGGGAGGAGATCGAAGCTTCAGTGTCTCGAACTGTGCGAGGTGAGACTAGAGGGACAGCTTGAGGTGAAGTAGAGTCCACTAATGTACCCTCGTGAAGTGAAGGAGGGATCTGCACACGTGCCGGAACCCATTGGAGAGCATCGTGTGCCCCTAAGGTAGGTGGGGGTCGAGGAGCAGGTGATGGACCTATACCACCCCCCTGTCGAGGCTGAGGAGCAAGTGCTGGACCTGTACCACCACCATCCTGAGGAGGACCACCATGCGAAGGCCAAGGAGCAGGTGCTGGACTTGTACCACCCCTCTGTCGAGGTCGAGGAGCAAGTGTTGGACCTGTACCACCCCCCTGTCGAGGCCATGGGGCGGTAGCTGTACCAGAGGGCTTCTTGGGCCTTTTCTTCTTCCTGGGGCAATCCCTGGCAAAGTGTCCAATGGTCATGCATATCCTGCACTGGTTCTGTCTGCCTGAAATCTCTACTCTCTGGTGAAAAAAGAAACCATCCGGGCGTTGGATCATAACATGGTCCATCTTAAGGTTAGGATCCTTACAGAGGACCCTAACTCTAGGTACCCCATCAGCCTTGGTTGCCTCTACTACAGTCAATGGCAACCCAGGGAGGGGTGGGATCTCAGCAACCGCGCCAAAATGCTCCCCAATAACAGAAAGAAGTCAATGGTAAACCTGGGGAAGCCCGGGAAATTTGATGAAGAGCGAAAAGATTTTCTTATCTGCCTCCATTGGGTCGAAAACAATATGAAAGGCTTCAAAGAAGATCTTCCTGTGTCCCAGGTGTAAAAAATCAGCTTTGAGCACAGTGCTCGCAGCCTCTGGAGTGTCAAAAAAACCCTGGAAAAAACCTCGTCCCAGAAGACGAACATCTAACAATCGTGGAGTGAGGTCTAGGGGGAGAGCCGCAAGCATCCAATCTCTCAAGCATCCAATCTCTGGCTTGGGATCTAGAGGGGTGAGACCTGAAGATGCGTGCTAGCAACGTGGTAGAGCATTCAATCTCTACATCCTTCTTGAGCTGCTGCAACTCGTCTTTAGAAAAGGTAATAGTTTTCACGGCCAGTGGAGGTGGAGTAGGATTGGCTGACGGAGTATCCATCGCCAATCGAGGTGAGGAGGAGGCCGACTCTGACAATTTGGAGGCTCCTTCTACTCCAAAAAATGCTGCGGGAGATAGGGGGGTAGAAAACAGGGAAAGGAGGTGAGGAGGGAGCGGGGGAAGGGGCGAGGAGGGGAGGGGTAGAGGGGAAAGAAAGTGTATTATTGTCCACTAGAGGCCAAAATGGGCCCATGGGACATCAAGAACTCTGCATACAAGATAGCACAAAATCAACGTGCCCCAAAGAAGAGGCATCGTCGAATATCATCTAAGTGCTACGCAATATAATGCAAGTGAAAGTACATAATGTCAAATCTGAGCCTAAATACAGAGTAAACTAGATGCAAGGAAACCGCCCCCGGGTGCAAAATGGGGGGGATGAGCACAATATGTCAATGCAAAGATACAAGTCCAGGTGTCACGGAGTCTGAGAACCAAAATAGGGAGAGGAGAGGGAGAGGAAGGAGAGGCAGGAAGGAGGCGGGCTGAGGGGCAGGGAGGGGGCGGGGCTGAGAGGAGAGGGAGAGGAGGGAGAGGAGGGGGAGGAAGGGGGCGGCGGCAGGCTGAGAGGGAGAGGAAGGAGAGGGAGGGGCAGGGAGGGGCGGGCTGAGAGGAAGGGAGGGGGCGGCGCAGGCTGAGAGGAAGAGGAGAGGGAGAGGCAGAGAGGCAGGGAGGGGGCGGCACAGGCTGAGAGGGAGAGGAGAGGGAGAGGAAGGGGCGGGCTGAGACGCAGGGAGGGGGCGGAGGCGCAGGCTGAGAGGGGGAGGAGAGGGAGCGGGCTGAAGGGAAGGGGGCGGGCTGAAGGGGGAGGAGGAGAAGGGAGGGAGGGGCTGAGGGAGGGGGAGGGGCTGAGGGCAAAGGAGAGAGGGAGGGAGCGGGGAGGAGCAGCAGCTCAGCGTTGGAAGGGATCAGGGGACTTTGGCTGTACGTGTCCCGGAATTGGGACCTGGTGGTCCTTGCCTCTTTATGATCTTATGATGCATCATCGAGGACAGGAGCTTTGCAAGCCAGGAACTTGAGTTTTGACATGCCTCTCAACAAGAGTTTCGAGCGTCTAAAATGTTGGTTACTTAATTAGAGATACTGAAAAGAAGGCTTTTGAAGGCAATCTGAACTATCTGGGAAAAATGATCACCTCGATGAGATTAAAGAAATATTAAAAAGATGCGAAGGTCTAGAAGATCAGGCAAGCTTGCTATTATGACCACTAGGTTTTTGCAGGGGACCATAGCCCTTTCAGGGTTCATACTTGAATCACAACAAACCGTTTCTAGCTTCTGTACTGTTGTGATGCTCTTGCTGTCCTAAACTGAAATCTATAGGAAAGAAGGTGTTGGTAATGAAGTTATTTACAAAATAAAAAATATAATATTCATCTAAAGAAAGAAAAGAAACCTGGTATTCTTCCAGCTGCTGTATAAAGAGTCTTTCATCTTCTTTTCTGAGTTCGATGAGTTCAGAAATGTTTTCTTGAGCTCCTACCAAGCTCAATTGTAGCTCCTCATTCATATGACTATTTTCAAGAATAGATCAAATTATTATGTTTGAAATGTCAACTCATACTACTACAGATTACAGGTTTAGACCTCTGAAGTAAAAAGAGTGCCACCAATGGATCAAGTAGCCTGTAGTTACAAGCAGATATCAAAAGATTGTTAATGGGATACAAGTACAACGACACTTCTATAAACCTGCAATGTAAAGCGTCCTGCTGGTACTGATGAGCATCATTCAAAGCAACCTGAAGTTGTGCACGGAGCTCACTAGCCTCTACATGCAGTCCTGTAACCTCTTTTTGCGTCTGAAGGAGAGACTCTTCGGCCAGCTTGCAGTCTTTCCTACATCTTTGCAGATCTTCCTGAAGCAAGGTGATTTCCTACGAGGAGGAGAAAACAATGCATCCATTATCAATTTTTATATGTATGGATTGATCTTATCGTTTTATAATGAAATAAACCATGGCAGAGCTTGTTTGAAAATACAACACACATAGCATAGTAGCCAAGGTGACCCCCTCCTCACTGAGATTGCAAGAGGAGTGCAAGAGTGGAGTATGCAAGACACAAATTGTGTATTTCACAATGAACCAACAACTGATACTACAAGAGTGAGGTAAGCTGTATATAAAACCCATAAAAGTTAAATCTACAGTTGAATAACCTGCATTATCATACCATTGTAAATGTCCCTATTAGGCCCTCTCACTATGGTATGGCTCATGTGGAAACTTCTTTGGATTACCTAGAGTCCTTTGAACTACCGTGGTTGCACAACATCATCCCAAAAGGATATAGCAACCTATGGGATTAACCAAAATCTTTGGGAGTACAAACCAAAATTTTCGTTTTACTACTGCCCTTGACATTTTTAATAATATCCCCAAGCCTTCTCACAGTCAAACAAATGTATCAGTGCAGATGCTTTCGGTGAAGATATCCATCACAACACGAATGGAGAATAGAAGAGGTCAATGAATCCATTAGTAAATGAAACTCTGATTGTCACGTAATTGGGAGTTACCACCCATCATGCCGATAATGTAGATCGTGCATTCAATAAGATTAACTTCCTTAACCACATGCAATCCATAATGGCTGCATTTTCTGCTTTATATTTAGCTTCACTCCAAGAAAGAGAAACCTTGACTTATTCATTCCTACATGAAATGCAAGCTAATCCCCATGAAAAAAAAAAGCCAGAATTGGAACGTGTGTCATTAATGTCACCTAAGCAATTGGAGTATATGAACCCATGAGTGTAGAATACATAGACAATACTCAGACATATTTTGTTCAAGAGCGTAGCATCCTAGACAACATCTGCACTTTTTAGGAGGCTATTGATTGGCCTGGGAAGAGTGACCTCTTGCGATCCTCTTCTTGAATTTAGAGAAGGCCCAAGGTGGAGTGGTCCATTCTAAAGGGAACCATGTAGAGGTTGGGCTTCTCAAAGTCGATTCAAGGGGTCATGCCTTGTATGTAGTGTGCACCATCCAGATGCTCATTGGTGGTCACATAGGGGAGCCCTTTGCGTCGTCCCGTTCAGTCCACCAAGGTTGGCCTTTAGCTCCCTTTTGTTTTATGTCGTGGTAGAGGCTCTAGGCCATTTCTTGAGATTTCACACATCAAGAGTCAGGGGGATGCACCTCCCAATTTGCCAAGAGAAGGAGCTTCTTGACTCTGATTTGCCAATGACACAACACTCTCCGTGGAGGGCTCAGCAGAGAGTTTGGAGGGGGTTCAACCAAACATGGCAGAGGACCTAGAGGCGGACACAGCTATGGAAGTGTTGGAGTGGTAGACGACCGGTGTACTGGGATGCAGGAGCAAGGACTGGACTATTGACCCAATTCCTTTGTCTCGCGGGCAAACAAGTATGTGGGAGGGCTGTCCTCTTAGGGAGGTCCGATGGGATCCAAGGGAGGAGGTTCCCTTTTTCTCTTACACCACTCATATTGGCCAACGCCTTCAGCTGGAGGTAGCTGACTGGACCCCTTCGTGAGAGAGAGACTGGGTAGAGCACAGGTTCCCCGTGAGGTCAACTCACATTTTTGGTCTTGGCTATGGTCCAGTCTCATGCTGCTAAAGATATCTTACTTATTCTAGAGGGTAGTGCATGGAGGCTTGCCCATAGGGCCTTGGTTGGAGCTGGCATGTGAATGGCAGATGCCCCTACTACACAGACAAACATCTAGAGATGATCCCCACTACATTTGGGACTGCCTAGCAATGCAGATGATCTAAATGGGTGCTCTCCAGTACGTAGAGGATGCAAAGGGATTTCACATGAGGGATGTTTTTATGGCTGACAGAGGGGGGCCACGCCTTCTTTATTGATTCTTCCCGAGATTACAAGATTCATGGGCAATAGATTCTCATGATAAGGGCATATGATGGGGTTCCGCACTCCCGGCAGCAACTGTTGTAGTCATTGAAGGATATTGTTTGCGAGACAGTAACCAGCATCATCACCTGAAATGTCTGGGTGGCTAGTTGCAGATTGGTGATAGGAGGTAAGCAAGCCTTTGTGTCAGCCATTCTCGTCGCCATTTGGCAGGACATTATCTATATGCTTCGTGCCAACTAGAACGCAGGACTCCAAGATCGAGAGCGACTGTCGAAAGGAAGGAGTGTTTCTGCAAGGCTTGGCCTGCATGCATTTCCTACACTTTTACCATGCAAGGCATTCCCTAGATGTACAGACCCCCACCCTGGCTGTTAGCCATTGTTCTTCCAGATATTCTCTAGGCATTGGGCTGGGTTCTCTGGAAACAGGCTAGTTTCCATTATTAGCTACTTTCGGAAGCTGATTTGTATTGGTATTTTCCAAGCACTGGTAGAAATTTTATTTTTTCTAGAAAATATAAAATAGACCTTGTTTTGCTTGAACATTTTCTCATTTCTTGCACATTTTCTTGCAACTCATTTTGTCAACAGGGATACACAATATAAAAGTTCTTGTTGGTCTCGATTATGGCCTCTTGTTGTGTATTTCTGATGCTTCTTGTTGAGCTTGCCGGCATGTTGTTCTTGTTGCTTCTGTGCACACATTAAGCCTTCTTGCTTCCCTGTACTTGGCATGACCGCCAATGGTCAAACTGCTTCTCATAGCATATGTGGTGGATCACATCTCCTTTCTAGTCCTCAGCCTGAGACAGACCTTGAAAATCCACTCTGTGATCCTCATCTTGCTACATGCCCTCTTGTATTGTGTTCCCAAAACCTCTGCACCTAGAAGTAGCCTAGAAGACTCTTGTAGAGCTTCAATCACCTCTACCTATGTTGCTGTGTGGACTGTGAGTACACCCCAAGAAGATCTGCATTCATGCATAGTAGAAACAACCAGGGCAGAGAAGAAAGAAAGAAAGTCTATTAACGTCCACTGGAGACCAAAAGGTCTATGGGACAGCAAGAAACCCTCTAGTACATCTGCTTTAGGGAGGGCACATGGCAGCTCCCAAGGAGTGCAAAAACCAATCCCAATTATTTAGAGTACCTACATGATATTCTCGAGAGTAAACAGCCATACATCAGTTTAAGACTGAGAGTCTTTTGGTTTTGATTTAAACTCTCTGATTAGTGCTACCCCTTCACGGTAAACTGCCCATTTTCCATCCTTTCTGGCAGCCCTGACTTTAGCTAATTCAGTTGCCTTAATCTTGAGTTGGGTTTGTATAAGCTCCTCTGCTATCCATACTTTAGTGCCCTTCAGCTTGTAAGATTGTCGAAGAAGCTTGATCCACATATCTTTTGACTTCAGTGTAAGGATTGCATGACCTCTATAGTGTAAAATAGAAGTTGGCCTGGAGGAGTCATCATCCTGCTCATCATCATTCACCCATTCTATGTTGGGCAAACTTGATTTGATCTTTGTCAATATTTCACTATATGTATCCTCCTCTTTGTACCAATCTTTTGGGATCCCCCCTATTCTAATCTTCAGTGCATTATCACATCTAGCTTCGTGTTCTTTAATCTTTGCTTGGATATCAGACTTACTTGCTTTGTTGTCCACTTCCACAAACACTTCCTTCCTAGCAGTTTGTACTTCAGTGTGAACAAGATCTTTGACTGTAGAGACTAGCTGCGGGGTAGGGGGGGAATCCTTACAAGATTTTACAGCCTCATCAATTACTGCCTGCTTACCAGGCCCTTCCAAGATGTGAAGTCGGGCCTTTACTTCTGCCAGCTCCAATCGTAGCTCTCTCACTGCCTGCTGTAGATTAAAAATCTGATCTTGTTGCCCGAGGAGGGGCTGTTTTGAGCCTTCTTGTTGGTAATTCCATGCGTATGGAGAGGGTGTCATGGCTGCAACTGTAGAGTACCGAGTCCTGGTGGATGTTGAAGGAGTTGAGGGGGTTGAGGGAGACTTGGAGGAGAGGGTAGGCCAATCCATAGTTGGCTGTATGATGAACCCCCCTGGCTTAACCTAACCCCTGGGTTGGGTTGGGGGTTTAGCCCAACTCGGGGTTAGAGAGAATGTGAAGAGGAGGAAGGTAGGCTGGGCCATGCTTTGCTGGCCATATTTCCTGTTACCCCCTGGCTGAGCTAACCCCCTAGTTGGGCTGGGGGTTCAGCCCACAGCTAGGAGAGGCTACGGGAGAAGGGGCGGAGAGGCTATGGGAGGGGGGCGGAGAGGCTACGGGAGGGGGGGGCGGAGAGGCTACGGGAGGGGGAGCGGAGAGAGAGAGGCTACGATGGAGGGAGCGGAGAGGCTACGAGAGGGGGGCGGAGAGGCTAAATATGGGGGAGCGGAGAGAGAGAGGCTACGGGAGGGGGAGCGGAGAGGCTACGGGGGAGGGGGAGCGGAGAGGCTACGGGAGAGGGGGAGCGGAGAGGCTACGGGAGAGGGAGCGGAGAGGCTACGGGAGGGGGGGCGGAGAGCGAGAAGAGGGGGGTGGAGAGCGAGAAGAGGAGAGCGAGAAGAGGGAGGCTACGGGAGAGGGGGAGCAGAGAGGCTACGGGAGGGGGAGCAGAGAGATACGAGGTAAAATATGTATCCTGAATTTCTAGGAAGGGAATGACACGGACACATGCTGCCCTTGTATGCAACACTACAGGTGTATACACTGATGGCCACCTCTGCAAGCTCTATGGAAGAGGCAAAGACATAATGCTGCAAAAGGAGTCGGCAGTGCAAAATCATGCTTCTCCCCCACGAGAAGAGCATCAAGTGCTGTGATGGTATTGACAATGAAGTTTCTCTAAACTGAGCAGAGACAATGTGCATCCTCATTGTAGGTGAACGCACTGGCTACATCAAGCTTTTTTCCTACCACAATATTGCTTGAATTGAGCCACTTTCGCAAACTTCATGGTGGGATGGTTGAACTGCAGGGGCAATATAGGCAGCTCCAAATACCAATGTCTTAGAGGGGGAGCAAATTCAAGAGGCGGCCCCTATGATCAAATGAAGTCAGTATAGTTGGAAGTGTTCCCCAAGCTCTTTGAACTTCACATGAGGCCACTTCTCTTCAGGTGTTTTTCTGTCCTGAATTTACTTGGCAAGTGCATGAACAGACAAGGCTATAAATGGACCAACTAAAGAGACATTGTGGAGTTCTCACAATCATTGTCCCAAAATGTGCACTTTTTGGAGGTTTTCAATGTTGGTGTGTCAGGGGTCATGATGCCAGGTCATCATATTGAGCCATCTTATAAGGAAGATTCTCAGACAATTCTTGGTTTTAGTGACACATAAGGAGTCCCCATGATGTGGGATGTGACATTAAATTTCACAAATTTGGTCTGAGGTGGCAAATGTGCACTTAAGCATAGATCTGTGTAGGTTATCCCTCCAACTGTGGGGGATGACATTCATCTCCTAATCCATGTTGGAGGGATGAAGGTCAGAGAAAAACGAGAAGAAGAATCAAGTATAGGAGCAGATTAGCACCTAGCAATTAGAAAAATAGTATTTATGTGATTACAAAAGAATTATTCATGAGGGGGAGGGAAAGGAATAGGAAAACGATAAGACACTGACCCCGGACTTCCTGTAGTGACACTTTTTAAAGGAGAAAAATTACATGTACTTTCATTGCCAGTTCAATTTCATATGCATGTCTTGACTCCGCATCGTGGTTAGCTTGCTCCATAGCAGTGAGCATTCCATTCAAATCAGCAACTTGACCCTCCAAAGTCCTATGTATACTTTCATGCTTGGCTTTATCTCTGTCAATATTCCTGATGATTTTAAAATCAAGCCTTCCTATTATTTTAGGAAACTCACCAAAGACATGCATGAAATGACTAACAACTAATCTCTTTTATTGATTATGCCTTCAGCTCAAAAGGCATGATAGAGTAAAATTGTTTAGGATAGCAGATCACTGAGTTTTCAGAACTGTAATAACTTCAAAAATTGTGTGCATGTAAAACCTCTCGTACTCAACCACAAGCTTTTGGATTTCAATTTTCTCCAGGTCCCAAGCCTTCTGATCAGCTTCTCTTTCCTCTCCCAACTTGCAGATGTCCTCCCTTTGAAAAACTGACATGAAATCAGTTGTAAACCAATTTAAACTATGATATATTCCAGAGCTAATGTTACAATTCAGATCTTTAGTTGAATAATGGACCAGTACTTAGAATTATATAGAAAACCTACTCAAGCTTCTGTATGACCTGCTCCAGATCCAAGATGACAACGTCCTTCTCATAAGTCACTCTCAACAGTTGCTCATGTGCTGCCTCGCCAGCAGTGCAGGCATTTTCAAAATCAGTCTCTAAATGTTTGCACTGCCAACAATTGTACTGAAGTTATAGATACAGAGATAGGGTGATTGATAAAGAAGAATATAACCAGAAGCTAATATATGATCTGAAACACTTACCCATGGCATTAATAAAAAAGCTTTGGGAAAGTATCTAAATTTAAAAATTTGCTGCAGTCCAAAGCTTGGAAGTTATATTCATAAATCTCCCATTGAGTGCTAGCCTTCAATTTACTGGATCATGAAATTTCCATTGTATGTCATCTAGGAGGATATCTGTAAGCTAAGCCAAGCACTAATCAAGATTAGTGACCTTAGGGAAAGGGCTAGTGTTGAGGGGTGGGTTGAACTCTTGTGAGAGTATCACTATCGGGCTATAGCCACACTTGAGCAAGAAGGAGATCCCTCTGCCTATGTGAGGGGTGGTTTCTTCTCCAGAGATACTACACCATAAATAAGTACCTCTTCCAGAGGTGTTACCAGCAGCCAAGGCCAATTAGGTGAGGAGCCCATGGAAGTTAATTCAGCCTGGCAAGACTTCTTTAAGTACTTCATAAATATATAAACAAAAATGCTAAGTGCATCAAGACGTTGAGGAGAAAGGAAGGAAGAGTTGGAGCCATTGGCTGCCATTCCAAGAGATGAGATGTACGAATATACACTGGTTGTCAAGGTTATAGTTGCATTAGGAAGCTCATAGCTCAGTCATTTTCTCCTCACTCCCTAACCCACCTCCTCCCACCATCTTCTTTCGTCTCCTCTTCCTTATCCCCTCCCCTCCCAGTGTCATTGATCGTTTGTGCCTTATCTCCGCAGTAAGTGACTGTCAATCTCTTGTCCTCCTTGTCCACCAGCTCCTCATCCTTATAAGCTTGCTCTAGATAAGACACAGGTGTTTGGCACCTGTAGCCTTAATTGAGGCTTGCCCCTTGTGACATGGGATGCATGGACTGGATCTTGGTAGGCTGCAAGTGCAGATCCTCCAGGTGGGTGATCTGCAGGGCCAGCAAATTTTTCCCTGGAATTATGGGTGGTAGCTCTCCCTCGCTTTCTTCGGCCATCCAAAATTCTTTGCATATGTTCACAATTCTTCTTGTGATCTTGTTAAGCCTAGTACTTCTTTTGCACAAGACTGAAATCTCCTCTCTCTAGTTCTCTCATAGTTTTTTTAGCATCTCATGTCTATGGGGCAGCTCTGCCACCTCTGTGCAAGTGCTTCAATTACAGCTTTCCTTTGCTGCCTCCATCTCCTAAAGAGAACTGCCAACAGAAACACATTCTTCACAGGCAGGTGGCAAGTTGGACAGAAGGGTCTGCCTCTCTGATCCCATGCATCCTTTTGAACCTAGTAGAATATGTAAAACTTCTGACTTGAAACCTCCTAGCTCATCCTTTGGAAACACAACAAACAGTGTAATTTTAATCTGAGGAAGATCAATCATAAGATTGAAAACAATAAACTCCATCATAAATAGCAAGAACTAGCTACTATGATGTCCCCATCGATGTCCTCAACTCCCAACAGTTAGTGTAGACCATAGTATTAACAAATACTCTTTTTTTCCCTTTTTTTTTTGCAAAGAAAGGAACCTTCTACTAATGCTTGAAAGACTTCATACAAAACAGAAGCCCTGAAGGTGCTGAGTATGGAAAAACTGGAAAAAGGCTGAAAGATGAAAAAACTGTCCTGTTCCAGAGAAACCCAGCTCACTACTTAGGGGATCTCTGGTATTGGGGCTAACAGCCAAGTGGGGGGACTATACAACCAGTGATTCCCTCGCGGAGTGAATATGTAAAAAACTCCTGCAAGCCAAGCCTTGCAAAATCGGGCGTGCCTCGTGACTATTTCTCTAGAGCCTAGGGTCCCACAGCCTCAAGTGGAGCGGAGGGTGTAGATGATATCCTGCCAGATGGTGACCAAGGTAGCCGAGGGTGGAACCGGATGCTCACCCACCACTAGACTGCAACGAGCAACCCAAATGTTCCACGCTGTGATACTGGCTACTACCTCCCAAACGTTGTCCTCCAGAGGAGAATGAGGAACAAGGCTATCAGGAGGGACCACCTCATGGAGCTCTATCCTCTGAATCCTCTAGCCTTATATCCGGTAAGCTGGGGAGACCTCATCAATCTGGAGCGCGTGTCCTCCCTCGTCAACCATACCACCCTCCCCAAGTGTAGTCCCTCTAAAGACTCTGCATACAGGTCATAATCTTGAGGGCTCCCATCCAGATTCTTGCTGTGCTACGACAGCTCCAAAGGCAATGAGGGATCATCTCCAGAAACCAGCGGAGCAACAATGGCACTGCCCCTCCACCCGAATCTGCTCCAACCACGGGGCGATCCGTGGGTGGCCGGCTAGCCAGAAGAAGTAGGAGATCTTCCTCGACTGCAAAATAAACAATAACCACATCCAAAACCTCGAACGGACCTCCTGGGGGACTCCCTGGGCCCACCCGATGCGTCTCCCTAGAAGGGGTCCAGATCGAAGAGACCATTTGAAGCCTCCTACCAATCTGTGTGGTGTAGGAAAAGAAGGGCACTCGTCCACCTGCTCGGCAAGGCCGCCCCTGGAGAGCTAGAACCACTCTCCCGGATCCAACTGGACCTCCCTCAAAGGCCTACCCTCCCAAAACCAGAGGCACCATCTGGGGGCATCCTACTCTGGGATACTGGGAGGATCAATGTGCCACTCCTTCCCCACAAGTCCCACCACTCTGATCATCTGCCAATGTATCCCATACAGACTCCTATCCATCTCTGGGTCTCTCTCAATAAGTGCTTGGAGTAGGCCTCCAAGTCCTACATGGAAAAAACCAGGCTACATGCTGCCTTGCTGCATCACGATCCTCAAGGGGACACCAGTCCGAGAAAACTGACCCAACCATCTGCCCTCCATCCACACCCAAGGTCCCTCCCACTAGGACTCAGGGATGGCTAGGTCAATCTCTCTCATCCGTTGTCCTACCAAGCCTCGCCTCTGCCTCCATGGGTAATCTGCCCCATCTACCAAAGAAGCCAGCCAATGCACTATCCCACTGTGCCAACTAATATGAGTCCACCACCCGAGCATATGCCCATCCTGATCCCTAATCTCCGGGTGCCAAACAAAGGGTTGACGCTTAAACTCTTCTCTGCATCAAGGCTAAGCACGAATGAGTCCCCCTGCTAATCTCTGCCAGACCCTATGGAGGCTCCTCATCAAGGGGGAACCCTTCCCCGTGAGAAGGGTCTCTGAGAAGATCCATCTGTGTGAATGTTGCCACTGCTCGCTAGTATGTGGGATGTTCCTGAGAAGCCATCGCTATAAGGGAGGTTCCAAGGCTCTGCACCTGGAGTGAGGGCGCGCACAACCAACTTGCCCAAGAGGCCTCTACTCTGCATCTCTGGATCAATGATACCCAAGCCTCCCAATGCCTGCGGCTCTGCCTAGCGACTTGGCCTCTAGTATTCCTCGTGCCATCCTATCATGCCCAAAGGAAGTTTTGAACCAACAGTCAGAGCGCCCAATGCACCCTCCGTGAAACACCAGTAGGAGGCGATATACCAGGCTGTTGCAAGAAGAACCTGATTTGCCACTAAGACACGGCCCACTAGGAAGAGTTTGGTCGAGCTCCAGTACAGAAGCCTGTGCCGAACACTCTTGAGGACCGAGGCAATCTGCTATTCTATTGTAATATCAATATGCACCTGGCATCCGAGATATCTCGCTCTTTGGCCCCACGGTATCCAGCGGAAGCCAAAGTTACTCCCCCACTCTCGAATCTCCTGTGTCTCCTAAGAGCTTGTGAAGAAACCTGTGGATTTTGTCCAATTGATCCGCGCACCCGAGGCCTCACACTAGATAGCCAAGGCTCCCCTGACTCTCTCCAAGCTCGTTGTGGTGCCCTCTACATACAAGGCCGTGTCATCAGCAAACTGAAAGTCTGGCAGCTTCTCCTCCTCTCTCTGATTGGGATCCTCAAACCTGTTAGGCCCGCCACCTGTGATCCCAAGTAGTAACCCAAAGCCTCCACCACAAACAAGAAGAGAAAGGGAGCAAGGGGGCAGCCCTGGCGGACTGAGCGAGAGAGAGGAAAGGCCTCGTCAGTGTTTCCACAGATAAGCATCTGACGAGAGCACCCCATACAGAGCACAGAAACTCCTCTGATCCATCATCTAAGAAACCCAATCTCCGCAGTACCCTCCAAGAAAGACCACTCCACCCTGCCATAAGCCTTCTCAATCTCTAAGAGAAGGATAGCCAACGGCTGTGACTCCTCCTTGGACATATCCACTGCCTCCCAGAATGTGAAGATGTTATCCAGGATGCTGCGCTCTTGAACGAACCCGGTCTCTATGTCGTAGATGATGTCAGTAAGATGGGACCTTAACCGTAAACTTAAGACCTTGGCGAGGATCTTGTATACAATATCAAGCAAAGTGATCGATCTCCACTACCGAAAGTCTGACCTGTCTCCCCCTTTCGGGATCAAACAAATCCCCCCCCTGCTCACGGACTGAGGAAGGGAGCTCGAAGATCTCCTGGCAGGTTAGGCGGAAAGGGGTGGAGATGATCTCCCAGAAGTTCTGGAAGAAGGCCGGAGTCAAGCCATCCTCGCCAGCACACTTTTAACTCGAGAGAGCCTTGAGGGATTCCCAAAGCTCCTCATTTGTGAAAGGCTCCTCCAGACTCTTGCACATATCTTGCGAGACTACCGTTGGAACGTGGTCCCAAACTAACTCACGGGCCCCAAGACAAGCTAGAATCATCCTCTCCATCTGAAAGAGCTTGTTGTAAAAACTTGTGGTCAGGTCTAAAATCTCTTGCGGATCAATGTGCATGGTGCCCTGTGGATCCCATAGATGCTGCAACTGCGTGCTTGCCGATCGGGGCCCAATGGTCTGAAAGAACTGCTTCAACATCCTATCCCCCTACTGTATCCATCGGGCCCACCGAGAGGAGTAACTCAATCCGCCGAATCTCTGTGTCTTGAAGCTCAAGGCGCATGCTCTCAAACCTGCCACTAAGCCACTGGGATCCTGGGTCATGCTCCCTAAGCCTCTCTATGGAGGCGAGGTCTCTCTGCAGTGCCTACTCGCGCTCCTGAAGAGCCCTCCTCCGTCTAAGGGCATGAGCTTGCAACTCCTCACTGCTCCTCTAGATCGCATCGGCCACCCACGAAGCCCAACCCTCGCAAGGTGCCGTCTCTAACGGCTGCCAAATCTCTGCAACCTGCTAAATCTCCCCATCCTACAGGAGGTCCTATGGAATGCGGACCTATTTTGGGAAGACCTCGACAGCAAGGCTGCTCTAAGTGGACTACTGCTAGAGAGTGGTCTTGTTACGAGAATTGGAATTATCCCGTTAATTTAATCCTTCAATATTTAGTTTAGTGAGATCCAGCATTTTTGTCGCGCAGCTGATGCATGTGTGCTCGCTGTTTCGTAGTGATGCATGTGTGCTCCTACATGGCTGGATATACGGCTGCGACTGTATGAGTGTGTAGCATTGTGTGCACCACTTACGCGATGACGGTATGTGTAGCATGTGTGCACCATCCGTACGATTTTGTGGTATCAGAGCCAAGGTTTCGTCGTCCATAACACGGGAAGCACACGCACCCCACGTCCCCAAACAAGAAACCGTAGCACACATCAGATTGCAGACACCGCGTACAAGAGTGCAATGAAGTTCGAAGCAGCATAAGCGAATAGCGCAGAACGGCTCACAGGCAGGAAAACGTGCGACGAAGAAAAAAAAATCGCAGCAAAAGAAGTAGGCCGTACGTAGATAGGTCGAAGTCTATGAACGCACACCTGCGCCTTAGCTCCTCCAAGCGTACGACAAAGGCAGCGACCAAGGCATAGTCCTTGGCATACTTGGCACCGTTGGCTGCGCGTGAGGAAGCCTTGGGAGATTGCTCTTAAAACTTTCCGGGAGGTCCCCCATCCTGGTACTGTTCTAGCTCAAGTCCGCTTAGCAATTGGTGACTATCCACTAGGTCAAGTCACTTTGTTGCTCTATTCTTTGAAGTTCCAAGTCATAAAGATATCCTTCAAGGCAAAAGTGCGAACAATGTGCGACACGCATAAAGCCAACGAAGAACACGCAAATCGAGTGTTAAAAGAGATGACTGAAGTCACAAAGAAGCGTATGAAGGATAGAGATGATGAAAAAAGTGAAAGCAACAAATCATCAGACACCAGCGATAGTAAGCGTGGAAGAAGCAAGACGAGACATCAAAGGAAGAAGAAGTGACATGTGAAGACTTCAGTGCGACGACATCATGATACTACTCCTTCACATGAGTCCAGTGATAGAGACAATGTGGGAAAGGCCATCTTGAAAGCACTCAAGCTTCGTGATAAGAAGAAGTCTGGTAAGATTAATCGCAAAACTTTTTCTTTTCCAAAATATGATGGTAAAAGAGATGGACAAGCTTTACTTGTGTGGATTAGTTCTTTCAATCAATACTTTTGAAAGAACGGTACGAAGAGATCGAGAAGGTAAAACTTGTTGCAAGTCGCATGACAAGCAATGCACAATTATGGTGAGTGTGGTTGCCAAAAGCGCACTCATGTTCCAAAGACATGGGAAGCATTCAAAGATAAAATCAAGAAGCGCTTCCTTCCTACACAGTTTGAAGAGGATACTTGCAGGCAATGGTACACAGTTTGAAGAGGATACTTGCAGGCAATGGTGAAGATTGAGGCAGTTGGATAATGAGAGTGTGGACGCATACACCAAGAAATATCTTTCCTCTCTACTTCAATTGCAAACCATTGAGAGTGTCCCAAAAGGAGCAATGTCATACCTTTGTTGAGGGTGCATGCCCTACTATTCATATGTACGTATGCTTCGACCATCTATAGCTTCTGATGCTATGGATTTGGCATTAGAGTCAGAAAGAAAGCAGAGAAGAAGCTTTGCTACTCGCACCTCTCGAACAAAGAAGCGTACTTCATACTTCAAGCAGGAGGGTGTAAGTGGTAAAGTTGGTAGATATAATAGTAAGTCTAATTGAAAACCTGCTAAGTCACGTATGAATCGAAGAACCAAAGAACTTGTCACATGTTACGAATGCAAAGAGAAGGGACCCTACTCTTATGAATGTACAAAGATTCCATTTGCTACACACAAGACAGGTACCCAAGCAAAGAATGCTACCAACAACAACGGAGGCAATGGAGGGAGAACCAATGGACGTACCAACGGAAATAGTCAACACAACAACTCCGCACGGATCAACTACATTGATGATGGATCCCATGATAAATCTTTCAAGCAAGAGGGCGAGGATGAGCACAACGACACTGAAGATGCCGACTACACCTCTTTAGGTAAGTGTTATTCAGGTAAAAGTGCATCTTATTTTCGTACTTCTTTGTTACATATGACTGCACTATTGCACGAAAAAGAGCATAGTGTCTTATTTGATGATGGAAGCACCCATGATTTCATTTCGCAACGTTTAGTTAAAAAGCTAGGGTTCGCAACCATCAAAACAAAATATAAAGCCAAATCAGCTTTTCAAGGATCGATTTAAAATTGTTTGCAAATGGTTAAGGATCTTGAGGTGACTTTAGGGCCATTAGTTGAGAGCCGTGATTTCTTAGTCGCTCCTTTGCCTGAGCAAGATCTCATTCAAGGGATGCCTTGGCGCGTCGATCATAATGCCAGACCTAATTATCTTGAACGTACCATTACTGTGACTCAAGCCACTGAGACCATGACTCTAGAATGCAACAAGAATCTTCCCTCTTGGCCTATATTGTCACATACCCAAAGCTAAATGAGCTTTGCCTAAACATGAGAAGACATATCTGGTTATGGTCAATAAGATTGAGGCTAGTCGTGAGACTAAGAAAAACTAAGCAAGAGACTTTGGATCCTTTTCTAGCTACTTATGACGATTGCTTTATGGAAGACTTACCCCCTGGCCTACCTCAATCTAGACATGAGGATCATAAGATTGACCTTATTCCAGGTAGCGCACCACCATGTAAATCACCATATAGACACAATCCTATTGAGCAGCAAGAGATTCAATCCCAAATAGAAGATCTTTTGGCTAGAGGCCCAATTCGACCTAGTAGCTTACCATTTGGGGCACCCGTTCTTCTTGTCAAGAAGAAAAATGGAACTTTCCGAATGTGTATTGATTATCGTGCCTTAAATAAAATCACAGTGAAAAATCGATACCCCATTCCGAGAGTTGATGATCTACTTGACAAGTTGAAAGGATCCACAATCTTTAGCAAGATCGATCTTAAGTCAGGATATCATCAAGTGAGAGTGATCGAGCCCGATATTTTCAAGATTGCTTTTACAACCCAAACTGGTCACTATGAATTTCTTGTTATGCCTTTTGGATTGACCAATGCACCTACCACATTTAGTCGGATGATGAATCGTATCTTCCTACCCTATCAAGACTTTGTGGTAGTTTTCTTTGATGATATCATGATTTATAGCAAGAGTCGGGAGGAACATGAGAAACACTTGGATCTTGTTTTCTCTCTCTTATGTGAGAACCAACTGTATGCCAACCCGGAGAAAAGTTCTTTTTTCCAGCCTGAAATTGAATATCTTGGACACATTGTTTCAGCTGAAGGCATTCAAGTAGATCCCAAGAAGATAGAAGTGACAGTAAACTGGCCACAGCCTAAAGATATCCATGAGTTACGATCTTTTCTAGGTCTATGTAGTTTCTATCACAGATTTGTTAGAAATTTTGCACACAAGGCACATCCATTGACCGAACTACTGCGTAAGACTCGTGCTTTCTCTTGGGGTGAGCTGCACACTTTAGCTTTTCAATGACTTAAGGGTGCAATGACGCTCACACCAGTTTTGACCTTGCCGGACTTTACGAGATCCTTCTTTGTCATGGTTATTGATGCTAGTGGACAGGGTTTTGGGGTTGTGCTCATGCAAGATAACCATCCAATTGCATTCGAGTCACGTAAATTAAAACTATTCCACGTATGATAAAGAATTAGCCGCTGTGGTACATGCCCTTAAACTCTGGAAACACTATCTTATGGGTTCCGAGTTACTCATTAAGACTGATCACCAGAGTCTTAGAACTTACTTAGCCGGTGATCTCGGATCAGCACATTAAATGGGCTGCCTTTATTGACAACTTTAAACCGATGATCCAATATCAACCAGGCAAAGACAATGTAGTTGCCGATGCACTAAGCCGTCGACCTAGCATAAAAAATAATATCTTAGTCATTGAGGGAGACCCTTTTGAGCCTATGAAGGTGGACTATCCTACTGATCGAGACTTTTCAGAAATTTGGCATAAGTTTAAGCAAGCTAATAGCACTCCTATGGCCTCGTATTCCATTCATAATGGCTATCTATTCTACGAAAAGCGCTTGTGTGTCACTGCACCATTTCGACGCTTGGTACTAGAAGAGATACATCAGCCACCCTACATGGGACATAGAGGCGTTGCTGCTACGTATCAGACTGTAATTCAAGATTTTTTCTGGCCTAAGCTTAAAGTTGATGTTGCAACTTTTGTTGCACAATGTCTTATTTGTCAAAAAGTCAAGAGCTACAAGGGTAAATATCAAGGTTTACTTATGCCTTTACCAATTCCTGATGGCCCATGGGAGCAGATTTCTATGGACTTTATTACTGGATTTCCTACGACTAGCTCAGGTTTTGATATGATTTGGACTATCATTGATAGATTTAGCAAGCAGGCTTACTTTATTCCTTGTAAGAAGACCTTGACCGTAGTTCAGGCTGCTCATTTGTTCATCAAGCACATCTTTATACACCATGGCCTTCCAAAAGTAATCGTGTCAGACCGGGATAGTAAATTTTATAGTAACTTTTGGACCGCACTCTTTGACAATCTTGGTACGAAGTTAGATTTTTCCACTGCTTTTCATCCCGAGTCTAATGGCCAAACCGAGGTCACACAAAATACTATTTGTGACATGTTACGTGCTTACGTGTCTGGTCAGCCAGGCAAATGGAACAAATTTATACACAGATTACAATTTGCCTACAATAACACTAAGCACTCTGCTACAGGCAAATATCCATTCCAAATTGTCTATGAAAAGACCATTCCTACTCCATTGACCCGCCTTAAGCACCAAGTAGAGGTTGTTGATCGATTTACTGAAGATTTCTCTAGCATTTTGGCTACTGTCAAAAAGAATATCGAGCATGCTCAAGTTGTGTATACTGCACGTGCAAACAAGGATAGAAAGAAAGTTGTATTTGCTGAAGGTGACCTAGTCATGTTACATATTGAGAAGCGCAGACTTAAGAGTATTGAGACACACTCTGTAGTTAAGTTTGCTCCTAAATCCTATGGTCCCTATAAAGTCTTGAGGCGCATTAATGACAATGCCTATCGGCTCAAATTACCACCCGATCGGAAAATTCATAATTCTTTTCATGTGCACCTCCTGAAACCTTTCCATGGAGACCCACCAGTTCGACCTATTTTAGACGATGCACCGTTGCTTCAAGGAGAGACCCAGCTCTTAGAGCCAGACCAGATCATTGATCAACAAATCACTCAAACGAGACGTGGAAACTCGTATCCTATTTATCTTCTTACATTTAAGAACCACCCCGTTGAGGATGCAAAGTAGATGTCCGAGCGATATTTTCGCCAGTTCCCTGATTTATTGACTACTTTTTTTGTCGCGCAATTGAGGGCAATTGCGATTTCAAGCAAGAGGGATGTTAGGAGAATTGGAATTATCCCATTAATTTAATCCTTCAGTATTTAGTTTAGTGAGATCTAGCATTTTTGTCGCACAGCTGATGCATGTGTGCTCGCTGCTCCATAGTGATGCATGTGTGCTCCTACATGGTTGGATATACAGCTGCGGCTGTGTATGAGTGTGTAGCATTGTGTGCACCACTTACGCGATGATGGTATGTGTAGCATGTGTGCACCATCCGTACGATTTTATTCATGTGTAGCATCAGGTGCACCATGAGATTGTATGTGTTGCATGTGTGCACCATTCATCTGTGATTTATTGATTTCGTGTTACTATAATACTGAAAGATTGATTGATTGTGGTGATTAAATCCAAGGTTATCTTATGCTTGAAATATTTTATTACTATTGATCGTGTGAATCCAGGGAAAGAGTAATTGATCGGGCGATGGCATCTGGCAAGCATGATCCGCCATATTTTGAGCGCGTAGGTGCAACTCCACTGATGTGGGGATGAATAAGGCTTATGCCTAATTTTTGATATTACAAAAGCTTATGTACATACTTGAATTTTGGAATATTAGTGGCTTGGCTAAGTGTATAAACTAAAGTTAGAAAAAGTCAGCTATTCTAGAAGGTGGATGGGCTTTTTGTAAAAAGGGTGCATGGAGGAAAGCACAGAGGCTTTTGTATGATTTTTGCTCGGAAGCTTTTTGAGAAATATACATAAATACATAGGAGGTGGAAGGAGAGCACCACACCTATGGGGGGAGATTGTACCCAGCACGCTTGTTCTATCTCTTCCGTTTGTGAGTTTTGAGAGTTTGTGCATATTTTCGAAGAGTGTTGCTGTGTTTTTCAAGGACTTGCAGGTTCCGCGAGCGTTTCCCGTCGCAAGTTTGACATCGTGGTGCCTGCCAAAATCCTAGTAGAACGGCCTCTGTGCAGTGCCCAATCCCCAACGTAGAAGTAGTCTAGCCTCTCAAGCAGTCCATCATGTCTCCTCTGTCCGAAAGAGAAGAGGAGGCTGCCAAGTATCCTGCTGAACTCTGGCTCTCGCCACGGGTCTTTGCCACTGATCATGAAGATGAACTACTCCCAAGTGCTTCGTCCTGTTGCTAGCATCTCAAAGAAAGAGGCACCGCCCAGCTTGTCCTCCCCAAACTCCAGGTTGTTGTAGTCTCCTCCAACAATCCAGGAGTCTACATCCGGAAGACACACTGTCAGCCTCCTTCTAAATGCCAGACGATGCTATCTTTATGCTGTGGCAAACACGTTCAGGATCCCAATCCTGGATTCTCCCATCCAAACTGCTCGTCTTGGGATAAGCCCGCCCTGATCATAAACCTTTGGAGCCACGGTCTGTGAGACCGAGATGCAAACCCCTCCGCTCCATCCTACTACAGGGGACCACACCTCCGGGCCTCTAGAGGAGGTGGTGTCGCCATCTAATGTCTGATGCTGAGAACATATGCTCCTGAATCAAAAGGATGTCCACTGCCCACCCCACCACTACCCTCTACAGCTCTTGCCGAAGGATCGGGTATTGCGGTTGACAACGAGCACAGTTATGGAGTCTGCGCACATTCCAACTCACTATGGTCTAGGTCATGAGGACAAGGATGCTGAAAACAAGGCTCTCTTGTGAGTGGGTGCATGTTCCAAAAAGACTACCTTATGTGACTTTGCCAGGGGTTTGGAGGGCGAGTAGTCCGTGTCTATGCATCGGCGTACTAGGGTGGACACCGGCTCAATGCCAATCTTCCATGCCCACTTCATCATGAAGGAGACTTCCACCCCGAACAACTCCGCACACTTCTGGAGTAGCCAGTAGTATGCCTGGTCAACCTTTGCCTCCAACGGCAATCTGATAACTCCTACCACCAAACCACACATCGGCTTCTCCCGCGTGAAGCACAACTGAAAATCCACCCCAGCACCATGGGCGTATCAAAAGTCCAGTCCCTGTGGCCCCATCAAATCGTCCATCATGCGTGAAATCTGATCTCCAAGCATAGCAGGGGACCACTTCTCCAACCCTATGGAGGCGAACTGGAATCTCCAAACTAGGTGTGTCTGGGAGCCCACTACGATGATCGAACCCCCTTTCCAGGGCTGCAAGATCACAAGCGTTACCTCCAAGGGTAGAGGGTAAGAGTCCGGAATCTCTAAATAATTCCAAGGTCCCAATCTCCAGAAGTCACATGGTAAGGGACACCCACGCTGAAAATTGGGAGCTGCTGACCGGGAGGACGAGCCCCTTCCCTGTGGCCCCCCAAATGGAGAGAGGGGATGGGATGCTGCCATGAGGAAGCGGAAGGGGACACTATCTTACCCTTGCCCACTGGTAGGGGAGTCGAGGCAGGGGAAGGGGGGGAGGCTGAAGAAGTTGCTAAGGAGGTGGAGGGGGGGGCAGAGGGGGAGGGGGAGGCGGAGGGAGGGGAACGGGTGGTGAGGATGACCATAGCAGGAGGAATGAGGGGGGGGGGGGGGGGGGAGGGGACGGGGGGAGCCTTTAGGAACGGAGGGGAGTGGAGAGGGAGAGGGATCTGGGGGGGCTGGGGGAGTAAGGGCGACCCCAGGCCCCCCTTGCTGGTCAAGCTCGTTGGGGCTCTGGCTCCACTCCTCCTCAACTGCTGCCAGGCTAACGTGCGCAGCTTTTGCCATTGTAGCATCAAGAGCTCCTAGGGCTCACTACTGCTCCTGATCCAATGGTGAATGCGGAGGTTGGACCTCCATCACGAAAGGATCACCTAGCTCAGCAATGGCCCCTGCCACTGGGGGGGTGGATCTCCACGTATGGGCTCCTGCTGTTGCTCCTCCTCAGGTGCCTCTCAAAATACTCTCTCTCTCTCTCTCTCTCTCTCTCTCTCTCCTACTGTATTACGATGAGGCCACCTAGTTGGCGCATCGTTGATGATGTATTTTCCTTTCAGATGATTTTGTGTCCCATAGGCCATGTATGGCCTTCCGTGGACCTTTAATAAAATTTCTTTCTTTCTTTCTTTCTCTCTCTCTCTCTCATTTCATTTCATTTTGTATCTAGGATTTTTGTAGCCATTTTTGGCATCTTAGCGGTATTACGATGAGGCCACCTAGTTGGCGCATCGTTGATGATGTATTTTCCTTTCGGATGATTTTGTGTCCCATAGGCCATGTATGGCCTTCCGTGGACCTTTAATAAAATTTCTTTCTTCTTTCTTTCTCTCTCTCTCTCTCTCTCACATTGTCATGTCCGTCGTTCATCGTCATCGTCCGTCTCCCCTCTGCTCATTGCTGCTCGCCTTTGCCTATCTGACGTCCGTCACTCCTCGCTGCTCTCCCGCTCACCTATGCTCACCTACGCTAGCCTCTCCGCTCACCTACGTTTCTACCCGCTAGCCTACGCTGCCCTCTTGTGAACCTACGTTGCTCTACCCGCTAGCCTCTCCGCTCAGCTACGCTGCCTCTCTCTCTCTCTCTCTCTCTCTCTCTCTCTCTCTCTCCACTGGGGTTGCGCTGCCTGCATGTGCCGCAGCTGTTGCGCCGGTTCTGCTGCTCCGCCCGCCCAGTGGGCCGTCCATCCCGTGCCGAGCTGCTGTCCATGTCGCTCCACCCGCAGCTGCTAGCAGCTGCTCAAGACAGCTGCCTAAGGCAGCACGGCTGCCCTGCGCTGCCAGCAGCTGCGCCAGCAACATCAGCGCCACTGAGCAGCAGTTGCGCCACCTACAGCAGCGCAACAACGCCACCACAGCGCCACCGATTGCATCACCAGGAACCCCCCCCCCCCCCCTCAATCTAAGTCGACTGATTCATTCATCTTATTTAATTTGATTTGATTTGATTCATGTGAAGAAGTATATACATCATGGAAAGCCCGGACAGAAAGATCAATGCCATTTGGGCCAAGGGACAAAACATTTCAGATGCCAATACAAAGGGATGCATGAACGCAATAAAGGAGGTTGTCAAAATGCTTGAGAGTGAGATATTGAATCACTACAACAGAAGGGATCCATATATGCTGATTGGGAAATGCAAGGCAAAAAATATGAAGCAGAAAATGAGCTCCGGATGAGCAAATGGCACACTGAAATGCAAACATTCATGAAAACTATGATAGGGAATATGCAAACTGAAATAGACCTGAATGCCTCAAAAATACGTGAATTACAAGAACACCTCCAAAAGCTTCAAGAGGAAAATGAGTCACTGAAATCAAGGCATACAATGGAAGAAGGGGAGATTCAATCATCTATCCATGATGAGCTGAATTCACTCCGGGGACAAATCAAGAAATTAGAGAAGCAAAAGGAGGACCATGCAGGATCATTGGGGGAGAATGATAAACTCATCATTGAGCTGAAATCTGAAAATGCCCAACTATGGAAAGAAATGAAGGCACTACAGGCCAATGTTAGTGGAAAACACACTGAAATTACACAGCAAATCACAAAGGGGAAGGCTGACATGCTAGCATGGAAGGATGTGGTAAAAAAGGGTACAACAGCCCCCAAGAGGGAGCTAATTTCTGAAACCCTAGAGGAGGAAAAGAGACAGCATAGCAAAGCATTGAATGTACTAGTGTGAAAGTTAGATGTAGGAATGGGGATTCCTGATAGAGAGGAAGCTGCCTATCCCTATCATGGACCCATCTACGTGGCACACTTATGCATGCTCCCTATATGATGTCCCCGATCAGGCTCAGCCCGATATGTCATCTATGCCGAGGCCCACACATTGTTATCTATTCACTACACGGAATATATAGGATGCACTGCGACGGCTGAATAATCGGAAGGCACAAGATCATGAGGGACTATGGACGGAACACTTTGCACATGGCCATGAGGTTTTACCCCCATCTTGCACAGATGTTTAATCACGCAGTATGCCACAGCTTCCCACATACTTGGTGCACCACCACCATAGTCCCAATACACAAAGCAGGGGATCCTATGGACACAGGGAACTATCGCACTCTCATGATTGGCCACACATTGGCCAAGATCTATGGGTCAGTACTAGAGAGGGTACTTAGCAACCACACAGAGCTCCATGGGTAGCGAGCACTAGGGCAAGTGGGTTTCCAGAGACAGCACTCCACTTTGGATCATATCTTTACTTTGCAGACCATCATCAAGGAAGCCAAAGCCTAACACCGGAAAGTCTACGCTTGTTTTGTAGACTTTCGGAAGACCTTCGACAATGTCCCACGAGCCCGTCTCATCACGAGATTGCACAAGCTACAAATCCCAGAGACGTTGATTTGGGGGGTTATGAGCCTATATGAGTCGGTCAGAGGAAGAGTTCGAGCCCCAGGAGGTATATCAGATTGGGTTGAGAGCACAATTGGGGTGAACAGGGTTGCCCTCTCTCGCCGACCCTCTTTGGACTCTACATTGATGAGATCACATCCTTCCTAGACCCCGACTGGGCAGAGGCTCACCATTGGCTGACCTCCTAATTCAGATATTACTATATGCCGATGACCTAGTTCTTCTATCTTCATCGGCCGAGGGATTACAGAAGCATCTAAACACCCTTGAGGTGTTCTGCAGAGAGAGGGACCTAACTGTCAACCTTGGCAAGACCAAGGTCATGATCTTTAATACCTCATGTCCAGCGCTTCTTCGACACAACTTCACATACAGAGGGGAGCCAGTTGAGATAGTACAATTCTATACATATTTGGGCACGGTCTTCACTCGATGACCCAGGTTGCTAGGGCACGACTCACACGAGGCCGGAGCGCTCTGGCCCGACTAGAGAGACAATGCTTCTAGGCACACTTCCAAGATCCTCCGATGAAGAGCTGGCTCTTTGACACTCTAGTACGGCCGACCGCCATGTATGCAGCGCCCTTCTTGGCGAGTGACATTCCAACAGTAGATTGGAGGAAGTTTGAGAGGCTACAATTCTGAATGGGATCCAGGATGATACGGAGTAAGCCCTCAGTTCCACATGAGATCATACAGGCAGAGTTTGCCATGACGCCACTATATGTCGATGCTATCTTCCAGACAGTGACTTTCATTCACAAGGTATGGGCTCTGCCTCATTGGAGACTACCAAGGGTAGCTTTAGAATCATCCCGACGCCTAGCAAGTGAGGGAGCAGCCACCTGGTATGCACGCACAGACACATGGCTGACTAGCCATGGCATTCAGATGGACAGACGCGCGATGAGATTAACCGTATCATACGGTTAGACCTCCTCCAGCTCACCACATCCCAGACTTGGTTGAGGGACCAGCCGCTCCCCACCAAGATGCAGTTCTATCATGATCACTTCCTCAAAGTCTCTAATGACGGTTTCATTATCCAACATCCTTATTTAGAGGACACAGCAGTCTCACATGCACTCCGGATTGCCATTGGCTAGATGCGAGTTTCCTCCCATCAGCTTAGGATTGAGGCGGGCCGAGCTGCAGGTCTACCCAGAGAACACAGGATCTGCACATTATTATGCGACATGGATACCGTTGAGACTGAGGAGCACTTCCTATGCAGCTGCCCGGTTTACTATGAGATACGAGGGCGATATCACTGCCTTTATCAGGAGGGGACCAGCTTCGGCCCGCCCTCTCAGTTGATACACTTCCAGGACCAGGTCTGTGTAGGGTTGTACTTGATGGAGATGCGTCGACACCGAGAGGCACTACTGAGACAGGCCAGAGCACTATCAGCATCAGACAGACTACAGGATACAGAGCCGAACCCAAGTCAGAGATAGGTTATAGACTTCTATGCCTTCGAGACGCGACTCCTGGACACAGTGGAGTTGAGGATGATGAGATTGTCGACATGAGAGCAGACTGGATCAGTAGTCGGTCACACCAGACTCTTCGGACTACTAGAGCACACACCATTGAGGTTCGTCCCATCACAGCACTACTTGTAGGGGACCGCTAGAGCCAGAGACGAGGGATCACGATCGACGTAGCCCGATGGGTACTGTGATCGAGGCGATCGCAGCCACCACCTAGATGCGAGACGGCTCGATAGTTACAGATACGCAACATCTTCATGGCCTAGCGGAGAGACCTAACTTGACTTGATCTGGACAATCCTGACTCTTGATTCAGTTTCTGATTTTGTCTCTATTCTATTCTATTTAGACACTAGATTAGTACTTGGCAGGGGCTTTAGCTCACCCCCTACCCCAGCCCACAGAGGCTTGTATGAGATCTTTTTTGATGTTGTATCACTCTGTCCCATAGACCCGCGAGGTCTTCCGAGGACGTTAATATATCTTTCTTTCTTTCTTTCTCTGCATCTAGCCCTCTACTTGCAGTGCTTTCGAGCCTGTTTGCTTGGTTTCTTTTTCTTTTTAACCTAGGTCCAATCCCTTTCTGAAGGGGTCACCTAGGGGGTTTGAGATTCCTCCTACTCTTGTCTGGGGGGTGTTGGGCTTTGGTCTGCTGACTTTGCCTACTCTGCGGCGGTGTGAGGCAAGGAGCTCGCGTCCTTGGCCATGGGGGAAATCTCTGGCTAGGTGATCCATCTGTCTCCAACGAAGACACTAGCCTGGCAACCTAGAAATCTCCACTCGCTGGTGAAGTGTACCCCCTCCAAGGGTCTCTAGGAGGGACTCTAGACTCTCAACCACCAGTTTGATCCTGGGGACCCCGTCATCTACCACCACTAATGCGACCGAACCTAGCGGAGACTCAAGCACGGTGCCAAATGCTCGACCAATGGAGGGGAGGATGGCTCTACCCAGAAGGTGTGGCAAGAGCTCTCCCTGTGTGACTAGCGTAGTAGCAGAGATACAAAAGGCTGTATATGAGTGGTTGGCTCCTGGTGGGCGAGGGACTGTGAGGTCACGTATCCACAAGGCAAAAGCTAATGGGCCCAATAGGTAGTCCATGTGCTTGTCCCACCGCCATGTGAAAAGCAAGTGAACCCCCCAGGGCTGTCCAAAGGATATGCCTTACTGACACTTTTTGGCCACATGTTAAGAGCTCTATGGCCTGGCTTCATCATGTTACATATCACAGATATGGAGGGATGTACCTTTGGTTCTTCTTCATCAATTTACGATGAAGATAAAAAATGAGTTGCAAAATTGTACAAAACTTGAGGTGGACATGTATTTTGTCCAAGCTCTCTTTACTCTTGAGTCTTTCCTATCACTTTAATAGATTCATGCTTAGTGAAGAGCAAGCTGCAATCCAACTCTTGAGTCTTGATTAGAATAGCTTTAAGTTTCACATGTTACTATTGTGACTTTTAAAATATGTAGGTTGCAAAAGATCAAGGTCCGCGTTGCCAAAAGACGGACATGGATGAAAGATCCCATACATGGGATGGCTATCCTTTTGTATCCACTATTCAAATTCCAAAGTCATTCATTAATTCATCTCTATTGTCCAATAGAGACGGCTACGTGACTTGTGTCTTCAGTGAAGAAGCGTAGATGTTAATAGACACACAATTTTCAACCTGTCAAAATTCCCTTTTGGTTCAGCTTTCTCTCGAGCTACCTCATAGAGGAGAGACATGTGCTTCAATGATTGGTGGGACACATATGGCCATGGCACTCTGAACTTATGGGACTTTTCACTCCACATCCTTTCCCAAGTGAACATCTGCCATTGAGCACATTTGACATTACCATGTGGCATAAGCCTTAGAGACTTGCCCCTTGAATCTTATTCTTAGCTTGGCAAAAGACTGAGATTGTGAAAATAATTTGGGAATGTGGCGACCTGGTCTATTTGTTTTTTTTCCATAAAGATTACTTCATTAAGTATGAATGCAAACCGCAAGAGCAAGCTCTAATGCGGAAGTACATCATGCCATGCATGAGAAAAAAAACCCACTAAAAAAGAGCTAACAAAATCCAAGGCGGAGGCTGAAAATGCCACCTCAACCCTCAAAGAGACCTAGAGAAGAAAGGAGATCCTCTCCAAACTCTGAAAAAAGTACCTCTCCTGGCTGTAGCTGCTCTCGAGGTTCCATGCATGCTTGCCCAGATGGCCATCAATGTGTGTATAGTATCAGTCCATATATTGACCATAGACTGGAAGGGTGAACCTGGGAACCCTCCATCGCCTCTGTACACATGGCCCTCCAAATATGCCAAGCTGTAATGCTAGCCAAAATCTCCCATGATGTGTCTACCGTGGCATGAGCAGCTCTGGAAAGAGTGAAGGGAACATCCTAGAGAGAACATGACTCCACAGAGTGTCGTCGTATAATCAAGGCTGAGTCTGAGTCATGTCCCTCAAAAAACACCTGAGGGCCAGTAAGAGATAACCATGCCACTGATCCCCAAGTCATGAAGAACGGTGCTTATGAAATATGCTAAATATCCTAGCAACACCCTTCTAGATCGTCCTCGCCTGTCTGCACTCCTAGAGGCAATGCTGAACTAACTCAACTGCTGCGTGGCATCGAGGACAAGTAGGTCAGCCCCAAACCTAGATCTCCACAGGTTCACTACAATCCCTTCATGAATAGAAAGCCAAAAGAAAAGAGTGATCTTTCTATTCCTGAGGGATTTCTAGAGCCACCTCCAAAAGTTTTTATGCACCTTTACCGAAATCTGAAAACTATCCCAATGAGGAGCTCTGGAGGGCCTCCAACCTCTACTACTAAGCTGAAATCTCCTGGCATTTCTGACTGTGTAACAAAAGAAGGGGATGCTCTTCTCTCAATGCCCTTCATCAATCCATTCCCACTCCCCTGGGTCCCACTCCAAGAACCTAATGGGGGAACCACCAAATAACCAGAGTCTCTGTTATGCTCTAGCCGAGATAGCATGACCTCGGAAAGATCGGTGGGCATTTTCTCTTAGATGACCAACTTTTGTAATAGTTAATGTGCGTAAATGAAATGGTCAAGAGAAGTAACTGCCAAGGTCCTAGGTGAGGGTGAAATGGCATTGACTAGGTAGTTCTGAGTGCTAAGGCCTAGGTGCACCTAAATGTGCAATAATGCCAAGGGGCAAGTGGTTTTAAATGTGCCCCAAGAGAGGGGTAAAAGGTGCACCAAGTGGAAAGGCTAAAATGATGACATTTGGCAAGGGGAACTATCTAGGGAAATGAGGGTCTCGTGGATATGCATGAGGAAAAGAAAGGAACGAATTAATGAGAATACATGTGATCTACGAGAGTAGGCTGGGAGGAAAATACACATGCCATCGCTTGTGATCTGTGTCAACAAAGGAATAGAGTTTCTTTCAGTAGAGATAGAGTCTTTATCAGTTGGTATCAGAGTCGAGGCTACGAAGGAGATGGAAGTGGGATCGTCGAACGACCTCAGCGCCAAATCGATGGACTGACTGTCGGTGTAACGTGGTGACGACGAACAAATTGGCCTATGTATCATTTGGTGTAGACTATCTGGACGGAGATCTCATACGGGCCTTTGACGAGTTCGAACGTTATCTACGACGCACGAGGCTTCTGTTTTGTGGTTAGAGGTTGGGGGTCACGTAAGGCAGCGGCTAGTAACCTGCGATGTCCTTGAATTTGGAGCGGAAGGTTCCTGGGTAGTCCTTCGACGTCGGTACAAGGTGGCTGACCAGATAAATACGAAGCCACGGGAAGGTGATGGCCTGGGCGCTACAGCAATCGTGACGTGGACGTTCGTCTGCGAAGGCGTAGGATCGACGCACCTTTGCTGCAGGAACGTGATCCGTCAACGAGTTACGGGACCTCCTCTAGTCAGCGCATTATCTACCTCGTGGGATGTTGACGGACGACTGCGTGCATGGGATGTTGACGAACGACTGCGTGCAGATACTAGGAGGTGGAACGTAATGAAGGCCTGGGATCATGGTTGACGAGCACTTACGTTCATTTACGCAGGCCTCCCTCCATCAGAACGTTGTCATCTATAGCTTACAGAGATCCTAGTTGATTGACGGTGTAACAAGAAATCAGGGAGCACCTTCTTTCGATACAGTTTTTCTATATGGTCCTGCTATTTCTGCACCGTAAAAGGAACGTTCAGAGTATTTTATAATTGGGAGTTTAGGGCGCAGGAGAAAGAAAAACCGGGTGCACCTTACACCCCTGTGGCAATTCTAATTTATAGGCTACACTGCCTATTCTCTTTAGAATTAACCACGGCCCACAGTATCGAGGTGATAACTTAGCACACTCTCCTGAAGTCAGTGACTTCGAGTGCGAAGGAACTCTGAGAAAAACTTTTTCTCCTTCCTTAAATACTCTTATAGACCGGTTTTCATCCGCATACACCTTGGCTCTATCCATAGCCTGGCGGATATTAGCTCTCGCAAGTGCTAGCATCTCTCGCATCTGAACTACAAAGTTCGCGGCACTAGGCACTTTCTGAGGTACTCCAACTATAGTTGGATTTGCTGGTCTATAACCATAGTTCAGTTCAAACGGACTGAACCCGGTAGAGGAATGTTTTCTATCATTGTAGGCAAACTCCAACAATGGCAACCACTTGTCCCACGTATGTTGCCTCAGTGACACATATGCTCTCAGCATATCCTCTAAAGTCTGGTTGACTCTCTCCGTCTGACCATCCGTCTTAGGATGATCCCCACTACTCATTCCCAACTCAGTCCTTAGTGTCTCAAATACGGCCGTCCAAAAATGACCGGTAAACCTGACATCTCGATCTGGCACAATGGATCTAGGCAATCCATGCAGACGAAATATATGTCTAATGAACAAATCCGCCACTTGCGGGGCACTAACAGACTCTCTAGTTGGAATGAAGTGAGCCATCTTGGTTAGACGATCAACCACCACAAGGATAGAATCATACCCTCCTTGCGTCGTAGGCAGCCCTACTATAAAGTCCATGGAAATGCTCTCCCACTTACTTAGTGGTATTTCCAAGGGCTGTAAAAGTCCGGGTGGCTTCACCCGCTCGGCCTTACTTACCTGACACGAGAAACACCGTGTCACATATTCATGAATATGCTTTTTCATCTTTGGCCAAAAGAAATCTCGCTTCACGAGATCATATGTCTTCTCAACTCCTGGGTGTCCCACACACGGGAGTGTCTACGCACCTCCGCCTCTTCAGCAAAACTCATTCTATAGGGAGGTCTATTTACAGGTTCTGCCCGTTCAATCTTATGTTGAACTTTCCGCTCTGGAGGTAACCCATAAGGTAGTTCATCCCTAAAACATTCAGAGAACTCCTTTGTTATGAGATTAGCCAGCTTGGCCAAACTTGAGCTTTTCTGATTTCCATCACGGAGACCAACGGTCCCTGAGGTATATCTTTTTCACCTCGCAAGACATAAAGCACATCATCCATCTTGAATTGATATACGTGCTTTTTCCAATCAATGGCTGGATTCTTCTTAGAATGCCACGCCATACCCAAGGCTATATCTGCATGAGCAAGCTTGGTCATTTCAAAATCAAGCTTCTCAGCATAGTCCTGAATCCGAAGCTCCAACTAGGTAACCCTTTGGTCCCATACTTCAGTTGAACTTCCATCTGCCATTCTGACTATATACGCATAGTCAGATGGGCTTGTTTTTAATTTCAGCCTCTTCACGAGCTTGGAGTTAATCACATTGTGAGTTGACGCCGAGTCAAACAACACAATGACATCATGACTGGCCACTTGCCCTTTCATTTTAATTAACTCCGTATCATTAAAGGCCGTATACCCCGTTGCTGCGGGCTTAGATAGGATGTTATCAGGTGCACTCGTCACTAACTTAGCAACAGATACACATAACAAACAAGGTACTAACCTCTGAGAAGGTCTCGCCAGTTGCATCTGCATATGTTCCGCATTAGGACTCTCATGCATTTCCACGTCGCTCGCATTCAGATATTATCATATTAGCCATGCGACGGTCTTTATTCAGTGGACAATCCTTCCACTGATGTCGCTGAAGGCAGCCGAAGCACAATCCTTCTTTTCTAGCTTTCTCTTTTTGTTCAGGGGTCAACGAGAACTTTGACCAAGCCCGGGCTGCCATTGGAGTTATTTTCCTTTTCAACCCAACGGTGGTACTTGTTTTTACTGGTCCCTCAACCGGCTTCACCTGCTTGGTTTGGCCACTTGTAGTACCTAGTCAGAATGATCTCAGGCAGAGAGTCATTCGACAGTGCCATGATAGCCCGTGTCCGGGACACCCAGGAGTCGAGAAGACATATGATCTCGTGAAGCGAGATTTCTTTTGGCCAAAGATGAAAAAGCATATTCATGAATATGTGACACGGTGTTTCTCGTGTCAGGTAAGTAAGGCCGAGCGGGTGAAGCCACCCGGACTTTTACAGCCCTTGGAAATACCACTAAGTAAGTGGGAGAGCATTTCCATGGACTTTATAGTAGGGCTGCCTACGACGCAAGGAGGGTATGATTCTATCCTTGTGGTGGTTGATCGTCTAACCAAGATGGCTCACTTCATTCCGACTAGAGAGTCTGTTAGTGCCCCACAAGTGGCGGATTTGTTCATTAGACATATATTTCGTCTGCATGGATTGCCTAGATCCATTGTGTCAGATCGAGATGTCAGGTTTACCGGTCATTTTTGGACGGCGGTATTTGAGACACTAAGGACTGAGTTGGGAATGAGTAGTGGGGATCATCCTGAGACGGATGGTCAGACGAAGAGAGTCAATCAGACTTTAGAGGATATGCTGAGAGCATATGTGTCACTTAGGCAACATACGTGGGACAAGTGGTTGCCATTGTTGGAGTTTGCCTACAATGATAGAAAACATTCCTCTACCGGGTTCAGTCCGTTTGAACTGAACTATGGTTATAGACCAGCAAATCCAACTATAGTTGGAGTACCTCAAAAAGTGCCTAGTGCCGCGAACTTTGTAGTTCAGATGCGGGAGATGCTAGCACTTGCGAGAGCTAATATCCGCCAGGCTATGGATAGAGCCAAGGTGTATGCGGATGAAAACCGGTCTATAAGAGTATTTAAGGAAGGAGAAAAAGTTTTTCTCAGAGTTCCTTCTTCGCACTCGAAGTCACTGACTGCAGGAGAGTGTGCTAAGTTATCACCTCGATACTGTGGGCCGTGGTTAATTCTAAAGAGAATAGGCAGTGTAGCCTATAAATTAGAATTGCCACAGGGGTGTAAGGTGCACCCGGTTTTTCATGTTTCGCGCTTAAAGAAATTTTTGCATACAGGTGACTCACTAATCGAAGGTGTGGTTTTGTTTCAGGACATAGAGGATATTGCAAGGCGCAAGCCAACAAGAATCCTGGACCGAGAAACAATGCAAATACGAAATCGGAAGATACCCACGGTGTTGGTTGCATGGCATGGTTAGCCTCTATCGGAAGCTACCTGGGAATCCATATACCAGTTACGGAGAGTGTTCCCAGATTTCATCATCGAGGACGCTGATGCTTGAAGAGGGAAGGAATGTTATGCTCTAGCCGAGATAGCATGACCTCGGAAACATCGGTGGGCATTTTCTCTTAGATGACCAACTTTTGTAATAGTTAATGTGCGTAAATGAAATGGTCAAGAGAAGTAACTGCCAAGGTCCTAGGTGAGGGTGAAATGGCATTGACTAGGTAGTTCTGAGTGCTAAGGCCTAGGTGCACCTAAATGTGCAATAATGCCAAGGGGCAAGTGGTTTTAAATGTGTCCCAAGAGAGGGGTAAAAGGTGCACCAAGTGGAAAGGCTAAAATGATGACATTTGGCAAGGGAAACTATCTAGGGAAATGAGGGTCTCGTGGATATGCATGAGGAAAAGAAAGGAACGAATTAATGAGAATACATGTGATCTACGAGAGTAGGCTGGGAGGAAAATACACATGCCATCGCCCGTGATCTGTGTCAACAAAGGAATAGAGTTTCTTTCAGTAGAGATAGAGTCTTTATTAGTCTCCAAGACCCAACTGCCAGGAGAACAAGGTCAGGATCAAGATACCATCGTGAGTCCGTGCCCCACTCCATGTAACCTACAATCCTAACATGCTGGAAGGCAACCTCCAAAAGAATATCATCTGAAGATCTAATAAGTCTGCCTCCCGACTGAACATCAAAGACAAGGGTCTCCTCATGTGCATCCTGCAAGACAATAACCTGTAAAGGAATACCCATCCCCGTGAATACCTGGTCTATTTGTGCACAATTGGCTTGCTCTATAGGAGCTTGTGAGAGAAAGTAGAATGCTTACACGCTCATGAATACAAAGAGCAGAATTTGATTGAGCAACCAACAACGTTACTTTATGGGACAAACCTTAGGTGTGTACAAAAGCTGAGGTCATTAGATGGACCAATGCAATATAACCAATGCTAACACGTAAGTTGAGAGTTGTTTTTTAAAATAAGGTATAGCCCATGCTAGCTTGTAGCTTGCAACAATGCAAGTGAACCCAAGTCTTGAACCCAGACCATGTCAAACTCACCCCAAACGATGCTATTGGCTGGTTATTTGTTTAAATAAGGTATGTCCAATGCTAATTTGTAACTTGCAACAATGCAGGTGAACCCAGATCTTGAAACCGTACCATGTCAAGCTCACCCCCCAGATGATGCTCTTGCTCAAAGTCGATTGGGAGCACGAGGAGATATGCCTAGCTTCATAGGGATCTAGAGACTATGGATAGGTGTGTGACTTGCACTCATGGTCATATGAGTACACATGTTAATCTTTGAGCTGGTGATGTCCACTATGTTGAGGCAGAGAACGTGAACGTGGACATGGGCATGGGCACGACCGAGGGTGTGGATGTGGGTATGATCACCTCTCTGATCTTCTTCTTGCTCCCGTGCCATAGGAGACTGTAGAGGTGAAGGCATTGGAGGGTCTTGAAGAGGTGGCAGAGCGAGAGCCTTAGGATGTTGGTGAGGGAAACATGGCTAGTAAGGGAGACTTTGGGTTTTCTTCACCCTTTGCTAGTCACTCTTCACATGATGGTGATGGGACGAGATGAAGTCCATCATGAGCATCAACTTGTTACTACACAGTAGCAACGAGCATCATACATGTATTCCTACTTAGGCGGGCATTACTTGCAGTTTCAACTTTATTATTATGTCTTTACTATAAGTATTTCACTTGGTTGCTGGGTGTAGCATATTCTATGGGACCTTCTTGCCCTTGGCTAATGGCTTAGGTCTTGGACTCACACTATTTAGGTTATTATTACTTTTCAAGGCTTTAATGAATCTTGATATTTCGGATTTGTAATATAACATTTTAACTTGTTACTTCTCATGCCTCAAGTAGCTGAGGCATTTGAAATTTCCTTAATGCAAGATTATTGATTCATGATGATTATTAAAATGTTTCCTATGAGTACATGTACTGAAGAAGTCAACTCCTAGATGTTGGGTAATAGCAAAACAAATCCAAGAAAGATAAATCAAAATTGCACCATCTGCTAAGATTCTACAATTTTTGCTTTGAAATCCAAGATATAAATCAATACCATTCTATTGCCTATATACCTTATGTGCAAGTTCCTCAGCCTTTTCTCGAAATAATTTGTCTTCTCCATCTAATGACACCAAGTCAGAGTACTCTCCTTTAACATACTCCTTTTTTGCATTAGCTTCATCTCTTCTAGAGCTACTGGGACACCAAAAAACTTAAGTTCATGGCTGATGATTGCTTGGTATCTCTAAGATACTATATACAAAAACTATATGATAACACTAACAAATGACATCAAATTATCGAAGTAAACACTTGTACGTTCTTTGAATTGAGAATATTTCCAAACATTTGTAGAAAAACACTATTAACACAAAAAGGAAAAGTATATGCATAGGCTATATAGTATTAAAAGAGTCACATGTGAATTTAGTAATTCAAGATGATAACTATGAAAGTAACAAGTAGAAAGAGCCAATTCTCATCGTCTTCCACAAATATGCAACAAACCACTTTCTCAATATCCCAACACAAGTAGATACAATGGATGTTCTCATACACTTATTGACTATCTTAGTTCATTGACTATCTTAGTTCAAGCAATGGTTGGTTATGTATTCGATTAAATAATTTACATGAACAAATAAATACATATGACATATTATTTTGTGCGTTTGGAAACTAACAAGATCACATTTTCGTGAACAATGTACCATATATATCAATGACGAATGCTTTGAAAAGATATAATAGTTATGATAAGCAAAATAATTGTCTCCATCTCCCTCTTGCATCTCCTCTTGGCCTAGCAAGTTGACATTTTCAAGGTGGGTCTACAAGCATAAGACATCTTTTGCATAATCCACAAGGTTCTTTCTTGTCCATCAAAGAATTTACAAGCTCCCCATCAATGTGGATGGGAACTCCCTTGATGGCTCACAAGGGCACAATCCTCCGTTGGACAGCTAGTATGACTTAAAAATGCACTGATTTTGTGGGACTTAAAATCTGGTTATACCATGGTACTCTTGGACATGATGTTGATTGTTTCTCTACCATCCAAGAATACCTTCTTCAAACATACCCCATTTTTTTCCACATCCATAGTTTGCTCACCTGTGAGAGAGGCATAAGCTAAACAATGGTTCACCATGGGACCGTGTTCATGATCCTCATCTTGAGCATGTACCTTTTGTCAACCTCCTAACATCCTTTTCAAAAATGTGATGGTCTCTTACCCTTGATTTGTAGGCATGCTAGCATAGTTGCCTTAGCATGATCTTGGGTCCAAACTCCATCAAATCCTCCATCAAGGAATATGATTGCATGGTGGTCTACAATGATCTAACAACCTTGGTGAAAGTCCGCTCACAGATCAAAGCTTATCTAAGGTCAGGGATGCTGATTTGTATATACTGCCCTTGTTTCTTGTATAGTCTGCTCCATCAGCTTTTGAAAGACCCTTGAGCTTACAATCGCCATGCATATCGCTACAAATCATCGCCCATAGGTCTACTAATCTTGCATTTGCCCCATGCTGTAGCTACAATCTCCATCAATGCTTCCACGTCTCTCCATTACATGCCTCTTTTTTATACCGTCATGTCAATAATTTGCTTTCTCAAGGAGAAGCAGGCTTTCATTATTCTACTTTCCAAATGATGTAGCTAGCTTTGGAAGGTGTCCATTCCAAGCTACATCATTACAACAGGCTACTCAAAAAGTAAGAACAACACGCACACTCAAATGACCGACAAAGCAGCGTACAATTTTGCACAGCTTGACATCAACAGGCATAACAAATGAACAGGTGCATTTGTTCGACTGTCATGTTTCCATATACCCACCAAGTTGAAGAAATGCAATAAACCAACATATTTGCCGTGCATGTCTTTTCGATACCATCTGCCACTGGCCACTACCATTCCTCATCTTTGGCCTCTAGAGGCCTTCTCTCTCACAAAGATATTTGTGACATATAGCAAGGTCATAGTCATTCGACATCTCCTTCCAATATTGAAATATCAAGGGACCATCTGCCACCACTGGTCCCCGCCTCACCTTGCTCTGCTCTGCCCCCCCTCCTTTGCTTCGCCCCCTCCCTACCTATCCCACCTCCCCCTCTAGCTGCATCACTCCTCCCTACCTATCCCGCCTCCCCCCCTAGCTGCCTCGTCCCTCCCCTACTAGCTCTCCCTCCCCCTCTCCTCTCCTCTTTCTCTCTCAGCCTCCCCCGTACCGTAGCCTTCCTCTCAGCCCCTCCCGTCACCCTCACTCTCAGCCTCCCCCCTTGCCTTTCCTCCCTCCTCCTTTCTTGCATCTTCTTTCTCTAGCCCCTCTTGCAGCAAGGAGTGTCGGATAGAGCTTCACCGTGTTCGAGTCATCCCCCTCACCTCGATTGATGGATACACATTCAGTCAATCGTCGTCGGCTTCCGCCGGCCGCAAAAACAAATATTTTCTCAAAGGACGAGTTACAGCAGCTCAAAAAGTATGTGGAGATAGAAAGCTCTACCTCGCTCTTCGCTCGCATCCATGGGTCCCATCCTTGCAGATTGCAAGCTAGGGACTGGATGCTTGTGGCTTTATCGGAAGACCTCGGTCCTCACCTGTCAAATGTATGCTTACTTGGTCGAGGCTTCTTCCAGGTGGTTTTAGATTCTCCTGAGGCCACGACTTCGCTGCTCGAGGCTAATCCCTTGGTGCTAGCCTCCACGAGGATTTTTCTATCACCTTTCACTCTGGGTTTTGATCCTGTTCAAGAGAACAATAGGGTCAAATCTCTCTTTATATCAAACTACGTGTCCTTCCTCAAGTGTACCATCAACACCTTTGCTACTATTAGAGCCTCCTTTGGAGTGGTCACAGAGATCCTCCCCTTACAAGCATGCTTTCTTCCTCAGTTGTGGAGGCGGTAAAGGCCAATGGGGTGCCTAGAGTTAGGATCATTGTCTCTAACCCCAACATCATGGATGACTACATAATGTTTTAGCGACCAAATGGATCCTCCAAATGATACAGAGTGAGGGTAGACAAGATCAGTGCACACTATGCAGGACCATGGGTACTTTGCTAGAGACTGCCCAAGGAGGAAAAAAAGACCTGAGAAGTCTTCGAGTGCAGCTCCTCCTCATCCCGCTCCCTCGGTATGCCCTACTCGTCTTGCAAAGCGTGCTACCAAATAGCCAGCTCCTTTAGCACGTCCAAGACCCTCCTCGCGTCCTCCACCTATCGTCCCTCGTTGAGTTGCAGTTAGGGTTGTCACTCCACCAGCACAAGAGGACACCTCTTATGGCCTAGGGTCTCCTTCGATTGCAATAGAAGACATTCTTGTCTTGGTTGTGACCGAGGCTCCCATTCCTTCAGTTACAGTTAATGAGAGGCCTTCTAATGCCACATCTCCTGCCAGAGATACCTCATTTTTAGCCGTGGTTAGGACCAGTGATGGCACGCATCCAGACACACGGACTCCTAGTCATCTACTCGAGCAGCCACCTACCTCTACTGCACTCCGGACTTCTTCCAGGTGTTACTAGGAGCACTATTGGTATTCCCTTTATTCAAGAACACAAATTGGATGCCAAGGATTGTACTAAGTCAGGTAAGATGCTTTAAGGCTACACACCTACACATGGTACACATGGCACTAGGGGTGGTACATGCATTTCAGTTTTAGCATCTTTTCTTCCCTTGGTTGTTGGACACAAAGGCGTTATCCCCTCCATAGCTCAATGGATGCTTCTATTGATTGAAGGACGTAAGGTTGGTTTTCTCAACCTATACGCCCCCAACAATAGAGGGGATTGTGTCCTTATGTGGAAGGAGCTTCTCTCCTAGGCCCCCATTGCAAATTCATGGGTTATTGGAGGTGATTCAATATGGTGGAGTTACCTTCAGATAAGAAAGGGGTAGAGAAGGTGGTATTCCCTCATTGGAGTTAGCAGCTCAGGATGCGTTTTTGTTCCGTTCAGTGGCAAAGATACATGGTTCGATGATGCCTTTCACACACAGACACACTCTCTCCTATTTTCATGGTTGAATAGGAGCCCATCCATGCATGGATTGATAGTTGATTATTGAGCTCTGGATAGAGGCGGATCTGTATGCGATTTAGTTGGGGTGTCCATCTCGTATCACTTTCCAATTATATTGATGATTTCAAAGCCTCATTTGAGAGGACGCTCTGCCAATCTTAGGATTCTAGATGCATTATATGCAGAGAAGGGCCTCACAGAGACAGCATTACAGATCTACGTTTCTCACACTCAAGGTGGACAGTCGTCGCCTTCACATGTTGTTGCAGCCCTCACTGGTGTTAGTGATTTCTACCATTCGGTTGCTAGCACTAGGAGACGTGACATTATCATATGTGAGATTGGAGTTCGCCGACAGTTGGCAGCCTTACAGAGGGAAGAGCAAACGAGGCCAACAGATGCTTGGATTCAAGAGCGCCTTGTTGTAGGGCTCATTAGCAGACACTGTAGATTAGAGAGCAGAGTATGCCCTTCATGCATGAGACTCCTTTTGGACTCGGACGAGAGGTAGAGTCAATAAGCACTTCTTCTCTACTCTTGGCCCCCAACATAGTAGGGAATGTGTCTCGCAGCTTATTGACTCAAACACGGTTGTACAGGCTGATTCTGATGCCATCATGCACATAGCTATATATTTTTATGCCTCCCTTTTGACAAATATTGCGGACACACAGGCCAGAGATGATGCTAGATATGTTGTATGGTGGTATATTCCTATGTTGGTGAAACCAGATGTGCAAGCCACCCTAGATGCACCTTTAATCAACATAGAATTAGGACTGCATTTCTTGCCCTTCATAAGGGCAAGTGCCCGGGTTCGAATGGGCTTACCCCCTCCTTTTTTATTACTTTTTGGGATACAATTGGGGATCACACTACCTCAACCCTACACGGCATTTGGGGGTCTGGTGAGATGTCAAAATCACTTACAGATGGTCTCATTCATCTTATTCCAAAAGGAGGCAGCAGGAACTTAATGTCTCAGTGGAGACCGATTACTCTTTTGGGCACTTGCTACAAAATCTTGGCAAAAGTGATCAGCCTATGCTTGCAGCCCATGCTTCGAGATCTTATTCATGATACTCATATGAGCTTTGTACATGGCAGGAGCATCTTTGATAATATTTTCTCATTTTGGGAGGCTTCTGAGTAGGCTATGCAAATCAAACAGAGATTGGTCATTCTACTCTTGAGAAAGCTTATGACGGAGTTGATTGGGGTTTTTGGAAGGCACCCTTCTTTGTTTTGGATTTTCACATGCACGGATTTGAGAGGTACCCTCCTTATACAGATCAGCCCACAACTAGGTGCTTATTGGTGGGATCAAGGGAGAGAGGTTCCAGATTTTTAGATCAGTCTGCCAGGGATGCCCTCTAGCTCCATTCCTCTTTTTATTCGTGGGACTGAAGCGATGAGCATCTATATCAGATCTCAAGGTGATATCTTTGGGCTGAGACTTTCCCTCAAACGGGATGAAGAACTTCGACAGTGAGCTCGCAGACAATACTGCTGTTTTTCAGGATGCCACCACACATACGCTCACTTCTAGAAAGCCTTGGATATATTTTGCACTTCTGCGAGGGCACACATCAATTGGCCTAAATCCAATGGCTTGTGGATCAGTGATGATGAGGACACCCCTAATTGGGGGAATGACATTGGTTTCACTTGAGTTCAGAGGGGTGTTCCTGTCAAGTATTTGCAATGCCAGATCGGTATGGGTATCTCTTCATCACAATAGTTTGCGCATGTGTTAGAGGGTGCAAGGAGAAAACTCCTCTTTTGGAGTTCAGCCAAGCTTGATCTTGCATCCAAGGTTGTAGTGGTCAATCAGGTTCTATTGGGCACTGTTTGGTTAATTTGTTCTTGCTAGTGCCATTCTAGTCAGTGTATCACTCAACTCAAGAGACCTGTAAGGAATTTTCTATGGAGTGGACTTGATGGCATGGCAGATGTCATAGCCAGGGTGGCTTAGGAGACATTGATCCTCCCCACAAAAGAAGGTGGCCTCAACATCATAGATCCGGATTTACAGTGCAAGGCCTTGCTTTGCAAGAAAATTGTGAGAGGACTTATGCCAGGAGAAGAGCAGTGGAAGGATGTCTTTATGTGCAGCATGCAAACCTTTACGCCAACTTCAAGAGGAGACTGTGTTGGGGTAAAGGGCAGTGTGCCCACCCACTTGTACAGTGCCCATGTATACTCATATTTATATGATAGAGGAATAAGCTGGAGTAGCTTTTGCTCCACCACTTTTGGTGTCTCCTACCCCTTTGTGTGTGCTCTCCTCTCCCACAACTGGTATCAGAGCCCATGGTATTCGATCTACAAAGAGCCCAGTCGGTGAGCATGTACATAGATGAAGTTGCCGGGCACTGGTCGTTGAAGGCGTGTGGAGAGCCGCTTGACGTTGGCAGTCTGTTGGAGGTCGCTAGTGTTGCAGCTGGCTGGCCTTGTGAGCGAAGTGGTGCTCGTGGCTGTGAGTCGTAGCTATGAGTCGTGGGTGTCGATGGAGCCGTAGAGGTACTATGTATGCTGGGGAGAGGCTGGAGTAATGGAGTCCATCGGGAGTAGGCTGCTATGTTCTGGCGTTGAAGGCGCGGTCCTTCTAGCTACGAGCTAAAGGTTGTGTCGAACTTCTACCGTGCTGTCGGGCTGCAAGAGCATTACGTTGAGCGCTGGACTATGGCGGTGGACTATGGCTATTAGAAAAAGTCACGGTTGGTGGAGCAATCGCCACGCTGCTATTTATTGCAACGAAGTAGGCTAGCCTATAGTTTGAATGGGCTCGTGGCCGGCGCAGGCTATGAAGCCTCTCTGAACACGAAGTTGTAGAGGGAGATCTTGGGCATTGGCGTCTGCGACTAACAATCCATCAGCGGGGATTCGATCGCCGATACGGAGCTCTACAATATCTCCGACCACAATGTCGAATATGGAGACCGTTGTTTTCCGGCCCCCTCCCACGACTTGCACTGGACATTTTGTAGAAGTACGCCTTGTGGACATTAGCTGTGGATAGGCTGATTTGAGGCTGTTGCTTGGGCACTTTGCGGGACTGGTCATATGCCATTTTGCAGTCTTGCACAAGGAGCTTTCGATCTGTACATCACTTTGGCAGTGGCATTGACACATGCTTTGACAGTGGTACATGCCTGGTTGAGATGCATTGACAGTTCGTTGGATGCATGGTTGTTTGCCTATGTTGGATACATATGGTGGTACGGTGATGTATTGAGATCCTGTCAGATTAGCATCATTTGGAGCACATTTCGGGGCTGTTTTGCCAGTGCTTTTGGGCTATTTTATTGCTGATCTGTGAGCATTCTTGGGGCTGATTTGGTTGGGCATTGTACTTGCCATTTTGCTGGTGTTGCAGTTGACATACTGGGTGATCTACTGGATGTATTTTGACCATTTTTGGGGCTGTTTTTTGCCGGAGCAGATGAGTGCTGTAAAGGGCAGCAAACATTCAAGGAAGCTGCTGTTGCTGTTTTTATGACAAAACAGTCATTTTCAGGACTGAATATCTCTTTCCTGGTGCGGAATTGCACTTTGTGCCGAACTGGAAAGTTGTAGTTCACAGAACATACTACAACTTTGCTTTTGGAAGCAAGTTGATCCGGTATAAGCTGCATGAGTTACAGCCTCTGCAAAACCACAAAAAGTTGCAGTCTGCTGTGTATTTGTGACCAATGTGCAGGAAGCTGTTTTTCAGGTGAGAATATCTGAGAATCCACAAGGATTTGGCTCTTGAGGTCAACTGATAAGTTGTAGATCTTTCTACCAGCTACAACTTTGCTGTTTACAGCTTTGGCATCCGATCTTTCAGTGAAAAGATATCGCTGTTCAAAAACAGGGACAGCGTGTTATTTTGCCCAAAGTGGCTGTGAGGTATTGTTGTAGGAATTTCTCTTGCACAACAGTGAATTGGGAACTCACAGTAAATTACAGAAAGTGATTGGAATCTCACTTCAGTCCAAGGGCATTATTGGCATTTTGGCAAGTCACTTTGGCACATTTGGCAAGTGGTGAATGCTTGATTTTGTTGCCAAACAATTGCGCGCTTGAGGTGATGCATTGGTGATGCAGTAAATGCCATTTCGATGCATTACGGATTTGCATTGGTGGATGCTGCACTGATGTTTATGGATAGTTGAGCTGGGCTCCTATTGCCATTGGTTGAGCAGGCATTGCTCATTTGGTTTAGTGCATTTCTTACTTGGATTGCTAGGCATTGGCAGGTTATTGGGCTGCATATATTCTTGTTTATGCCTCTTTATGGCTGAGTGCTTTTGAGCATTGGATCAGCCAATTTATTTGGAGACCTAATTGGTTTGGACAACACTATATTTTTTGGTCATTTGGGTTGCCTATTACACTATACTGCTCTTTAGTTGTGAGCTATTGTGCCACAGATATGGCATCTACAGCTGGTAGTGCCCTCTTTCATATTGAGAGGTTGGATGGATCAAACTTTTAGTATTGGAAAGAGCAGATTTATGATGTGTTAGTGCAGAAGAGGCAGCATAAGCCCATTCAATGCAAAGGTATCAAGCCTAATAGCATTAAACAGAGTGATTGGGATGACATGGATGAGCAAGCATGCTCTATCATTCAATCATCACTCTCGAAGTCAGTCTACTTGCAGGTACAGGATGGTGTACAGGGTGTAGACTACCATGCATATGAGTTTTATACTCGTATATGCCGGATGTATGACCATGATAGTGTTATGTTACAGCATGATGGGCTGAAATGTCCTGATGGGCTGAAATACAGCCTTGATATGCACTCCAAAGATAGATCAATTGGTAGAAACAGGTCATGTTCAAGGGGGAATTCTAAGAGCGAGTCTAGCTCTCAGACTTGTGTTAAATGTTTCTATTGTGGAAAGTATGGCCACATGAGAAAGTATTGCTGGAAATGGCTAAGAAAATGCAAGAAGAAGAGCAAGGTTAAGAATGACAGGAAGAAGGAGAAGAAGCATGTTGAGCTTCAAGGCATGGATGCCAGGGTTTCCACTGACAGTAGCAGTGATGAAGGCATTCTTTTGTCTATGTCTGACACCTCCTTCTTGGCCACTGATGTACCCATTCTCGGTGATTGGATGTTAGATCCATGTGCTTCATGTCATATGACCCCTCATAGGTCATGGTTCAGTGCATATCAGGAATGCATTGTGGAGAGTGGTTTGATGGGCATTGATCATTCTATGGATGTCTATGGTTATGGGGATATCCACCTTGTTATGCCTAGTGGCTCTATTCTTGTTCTACATAGGGTTAGACATATACCAGGACTTGCTACGAGCAAGATCAGTACTGGACAGTTGGTTGAGGCAGGTTATCATGTCTCTTTGGGTGATCATGCATGGAAGATTGCTAGAGGCAATCTGGTTATGGCTAGGGGATCACGGGTTGGATTCTCTTATGCATTGCATGTATCAGGTGTCCAGGATAAGATGCTTATGATTAGTAAGCAGCCATCAGCTAGTTTATGGTATGCCAGACTTGGACATATGTCTACTGCAGGTATGGAAGCCCTTACAACATTGAGATACATTCCTGTTATGGATGTCTCTCAAATTTTATGTCATGATTGTGATGATGGTCAACAGTCAGGATCCTCCTTTGTGAGGAAGATAGTCAGTGAGAGATATCTTGAGCCATTGCAGTTGGTTCATAGTGCAGTTTGTGGGCCTATGCCTACCGTTTCACTAGGTGGTGCCTCTTACTTTGTGACATTTTTTGATGCTGCTACAAAGTACATATGGGTATATCCGATTCGGCAGAAGCATGATGTATATGATACATTTCAGCGCTTCTTGGGTAATGCTGAAAATCAGTCAGGAAAGAAGCTATTGAGCTTGATGACTGATGGTGATGCAGAGTTTACCTCTTCTAGATTTCAGCATCTATGTGATACACTTGGTATTAGGAGGGTGTTGACCACTCCTCATCTTTCTGCTCATGATGCCTTGGCAGAAGGCATAAATCGGATTCTATTGGACAGGATTGGTAGCATGCTACGATATGCAGGTCTTACCAAATGCTATTGGGCTGAGGCATGTAAGACAGCTGCATACTTGCTTAACAGGTCACCCAGGAGATCTTTGAATGGTAGAGTGCCATTTGACTTCTTGACAGGCAGGGCACCATGTTATGAGCATTTACGTGTGTTTGGCTGCGAGGCTTATGCTCATGGTTCCCGATTGAGGAGGTGTATCTTTCTTGGATACAGTGAGTCCAGTAGGGACTACAGGTTATGGGATTCTTCAACTAGAGAGTTGATACGCAGCCATAATGTCTATTTCAGAGAGGATGCTATGTTTAGACAGCCCAAGACTGTGGATAGCAGGAGAGTGGTGTTCCAGGAGGGTGTAAGTACACTGATACCTCCGAATTCTTTGCAGGGGCAGCCCATATCCCTTGGAGTGGGAGGTTTTTCCCACGGTGAGCAGGTTATAAAGTTGGGACAGCCACGATTACTTTCTGATTTTGGTCAGAGACGATCAGATGTCTCTAGTATTCCACAGGTTTATACTCCTATGGAGATTGTTGATGCATCTTCTATGGACAGTTACAGTTTACTCCCAGGATGCGGAGTGCCTCTTGCAGATGAGGATGAGGCTATGCATGGTGAGGAGGATACCTTGGCTAATGATGCCCGGTATGATCCATTGGCTGGTTATGCCAGGACAGATGTGGTTTCTGCAGTTATTGACTCGGGTCATATTGCGCATGGGCAGGAATCATTGATATGTTTGCTTCGTAAGTGCCTTCATAGCCAGAAGCAATCCCCTCGAGCTTGGCTTCATAGGTTTGATACCGTTATGAGAGCTCAGGATGTGATGCGCAGTGAGACAGGTTATGGTCTTAGTATTCAGGAGGTTGCTATCCTTCTGAGATTACTTGCCATATGGTTCCTTATGGACAGGGATGCTTTGCAGTGGGAGCTGCATGGTCTTGATGATGCTTGTCAGATACTTGGTTGTTTCAGTATGGAGAGGGGGAAGTTATTGAGTACTCCATTGCCTGTATTGGCTCCATACTTGAAACACAGTAGGTTTGACGATCACAGATCAGTTGAGCAGCAAGTTATGGTTGATATGGCAGCCATAGTACTTCATGCATCCATGACTGTGTTGAGACTTGGTTCTCACATGTTTGCCATTGGGGCTACACTTCCAGTTCTTGCTTTCGTTGCAGTGGGAGTTGGTAGCATGATTATGGTAGATTTTGGCAGTAGGGAAGCGGTTGTGGACATCAAGTCCTTATGCTTCCAGGAGCAGCATGCAGGTGATGCAGGTTGGGTAGACCAACAGAGGTCTATTGTAGGTTATGTGCTTATGGTCACAGGTGGTATAGAGACATTTTCTCTGCACAGTGACAGTTCGAGTGCTATGGACTTAGCACAGGAGCACGTGGTGGTGAGAGTTCACTCTCCCAGTGAGATCTGGCATGAGATCTTGGTTGACAGGCATCTACAGCTTGTCATTTTCTATCCTGCAAACCTGATGTTTGCTAGCAGCTTATCCTCTATGCACTTTGCACATTGTAAAGTGCCGATGGGCATAGGATGACGGTCTGGTCATCTTGTTTTTCAGCCTATGGCTGATTGTATTATATGTGTACCATACTCCCTTAAAGGCACACTGCCTTTAAGTGGGAGGTTGTTGGGGTAAAGGGCAGTGTGCCCACCCACTTGTACAGTGCCCATGTATACTCATATTTATATGATAGAGGAATAAGCTGGAGTAGCTTTTGCTCCACCACTTTTGGTGTCTCCTACCCCTTTGTGTGTGCTCTCCTCTCCCACAGACTGGACTTATATTACCAAATGAATTTTTACTTCAGCTCACCTCGAGTCTCCTTCGTCCTTTCTTATGGCTGCTATCCTGAAGGCTTGGGCTAGCTTTAAGAATATTCTTATGAGAGTTCCCCCTTCCTCTCATGAAGAGAGAGATAGGCAGCCTGTCATGTGAAACGATAGCATACTTGATGATCATGGCAGACCACTTGGTATATGCAGTGGTCCAAGTGGGAGAGGGGCCCTGCCTCCACAGTGGGGTCCTAGAAAGCTTTCAAACAGCTTCCAAAGGACCATAAGGCCTAAATAGTTAGCCGCCTCACAGAGGGAGCACAAGCAGAATTCAACACATTGATGCAGTCATTCCAGTGGATTGGATGGAAATAGATGCTATGCCTATTTCGTGTTCCACTTGGATGGGTGCATTCACTGGAGCAGGCATTCCTCTACAGGTTATGGTGCGGATGTGGATGACCTAGTCTTGGATGTCCTTTCGGGTGGCAGGCTGTCTAGATCGACAGATGATGTTTTATTACATATCCCATTTCAGCCAGTCAGGATTGTTGGATTCGTGGGTCGTGGCTCAAATACAGAGTGGTACTTAGACCCTCAACGTCTTGTTACTCTCGGAGTGTGGAGATTGTGGGTTTATGGGAGTGTTCCCATGGAGTATTTGCAATGGGATGCCAGGAATGGGAATGGGAATGGGAATGGATTGATCAAGGGCACCAAGAGAAGAGCCTTCCCTTCTTTTGTTACACTGTTAGTAATGCCAAGAGATTCCAGTTGAGCTATAGTAATTGGAGGCCCTCCAAAGCACCCCATTGGGAGTGTTATGAGATTTTAGTTGACATACAAAAGAACTTCTAGAGGAGACTTTGGAAATCCCGCATGAATTGAAAAATCACTCTATCCTTTTTGTTTTCTATTCATGGAGAGATTGCCATGAACCTTTGGAGATCCAGGTTCGGAGCTGACCATACTTGTACGCGACGCCTTTATATTATGGAGTCAGCTCATCATTGCCTTTGGAATTGCAAACAAGCCAGAATTATTATTTTTGGGCTAAAATAGATTCCATTAAGTATGAATAAAACCCATCAGAGCAAGTGATGATACATCATGCCGTACATGAGAAAAAAAGAATCCTAAAAAAGAGGTACAAAATAACCAAGGTTGAGGCTAGAAATGCCATCTCAACCCTGTGGAAGACTCACAGCAGATGGGGGAGTCCCTCCATTCCCTGAGGAAAGCAGCCCTCCTAGCAGAAGCTTCTCGAGACGGCCCCTGCATGCCCGTCCAAATGCCCATTAGTGTTTGCATAGTATCTGTCCCATAGTCTGAGAGGGGTGAACCTAGGATCCATCCAATGCCTTTGTGTATCTGGCTCTCCATATATGCCACGCTGATATGCTCGATCTCCATAGGTTCACTGCAATCCCACCATGAATAGAAAGCCAAAAAAAGAGAGTGATATTTCTATTCCTATGGGATTTCCAAAGTCTCCTCCAAAAGCTTTTCTTCAGATTTGCAGAAATATGAAGGGCATCCTAATGAAGAGCTCTAGAGGGCCTCCAATCTTTTACAACTGAGCTGAAATGTCCTAGCATTACGAACCATGTACGAAAGAAGGGGAGGCTCTTCTCTCAGTGCCCTTCGTCGATCCACTCCCACTCTCCTGGGTCCCATTGAAGGAACTTTATGGGTACACCTCCATAAAACAAGATCGCAGGAAAATGAGGATCAGGATCCAAATACCATTGAAGTCAAAACCAATCTCCACATAGCCTACAATCCTGGCTGGCTGAAGTGCTCTCTCTAGCAAGATGTGATCAGAAGATCTGGACAGCCTGCTTCTCAAAAGCACATAAAAAACTAGGGCATCCTGCATGTACATCTCGAACTGCAATAACCTGAATTGGAATGCTCGTACTGGAGAATGCGACCATTCAAGTGCAACAATTGATAGGCATATCATCTGTCTCCATCCAATCCATTGGCAAGGCTGCTTGATCTGCTGAATCTTCCTGCACTCCCTCTGAGATGACTAACCATATGAGCTTTCCTATCCTCTGGAAGCTTTTTGAAAGCCAGGCACCCATAGTGGAGGTAGGTCCCCTCTCCCAACTGGACCACTGCATGTAACGAGAGGCACCTAGTGGTCTACCATGCTCATATAAAATGATGTCATAAGAGAACTCCTGAAGCTGGCATATGCTTTCAGGATAGCTGCCATGAGAGGGGAGGAAGAGATCTAAGATGGGTCCATCTGGTACTATCCATCCAAGGCCAAGATTATTTGGATGGGGACAGCCAGGATTTTTAATACCTTTATTCATCACCCATCTTTCATGACTTGGGGCTCAGTTGCTTGGCTCTCTCTCTCAGGGCCCCAGGTCTTCTATGAGAGACATGACTCATCTTGGGCTTGATCAATTCGTTGCTATTTAGTTGAGCTATGCTCTTTGGATTATGTTCCTACTTCACCTTTTGAGTTGTACATCCATCTGTGGACTCTTCTTGGGAGATACTGGCGAGTATTACAGCATGGCATATTTGGAGAGCCAGATGCACAAACGCTTTGGATGGATCCCAAGTCCACCCTTCTCACATCTTGGCTAGTATGGACAGACACTGTACATACACTGATGGCCATCTGCGCAACCATGCAAGGGTTCTCATGTGCAGCCTCTACCAAGAGAGCTATATTTTTTAGAGAATGAGGGGTGCTCCGCTTTCTTCTCTGAGACTACTACAGAGTTGAGATGGCATTTTCAGCCTCAACCTTGGTTGTTTTCTACCTCCTTCTAAGGAGGGTTTTCTCATGCACCACATGATGTATTTTCGCCTTGTGCTTTTGCTCTTGCGGGGTTTGTTCATACTTAATAGAAGTCTTTTTTACGGGGAAAATAAAAGTCAACAAAGTTGATTGAAGTCAACCTTTGACTATAATAGATGACTACTGTGCAAATGTAAGCTAAAGTTCACATTAAGCAGAACTACTCTGAAACAATTGCAAATTATTTTTAAAAAAACTATGTGCAGCATGCTATCAAGAGTACCTACCAGATTCCATATAGTCTGTACGGATTGTATGGACAAGTGTTGACAAGCATGTCTAATTCAACGTGACTCATAGAAGCAGTTCCACTACATGCTGTTAGAAATGGCTTTGACTAGCAGCAAACAATAGAAAATGCACTTCAAAAAAGAGGCGACGGCCGGTAGCGATAGGCATAGCAAACGCGTCATTGCTCGGGTGAAAGCGTGATTGACTATGTCCAAGACTAAGTGAAGGCGTGACAGGAGAAGTTGAAGATTGATGACCCGTGAATGAGCGATGGCTTGAGAGGATGTCACGGTCAGGGCAGAATAGAGCAAAACCTGCTCTAACATCACTGATAGATTCCGCAAGAAGTCAAACACTAAAGTGACACACAATGGAGCAATAATTCGTATGTGGAGTATTGCAGCAATAAATTGAAGTGAAAGTACAACTTACAATTATAATAACCCTCGGACTTATAGTCCTAAAGTAAGTGGACTTAAGTCCCAATATAACTAGAACTAGCTAGATCTAGCCTACAAGAGGCCATACCAAGTTACTAAACCTAACACTTAGTCCCCATGAAGGCCTCTCCCACTTTATGCTCCAACAACAAGGACACGTTAGCACATGTTGTTTGTACAATTGGAAGGCATTGTGCTCACCTCTTTGTCCATAATTTCTCTTTTTGCCTTTGTATTTCTTAGGTCAAGTGCAAATCTCACCGTTAAGAATTTTCCAAGAGGATAGTTGCCGAGTGCTTCCCTCTTCCTTAGAGATGAATCGGATGTCTCGTGTGATGCCCTTGACCATGGTCTAGAATCACGAAGGCATACTTTAATCACCTCTGGAAGTATCTCTTTTGGAAGTCACCATGGGCTTGGATGGCTTTGCCACCTTAGATGTCTTCCCCATGCTTTGCCCCCTTAGACAATTTCTCCAAGCTAGAAGCAAAAGACTTTTCCCCCTTAGAGATATTCTCCAGGCTTAACGGCATTGCCCCCTCAGACGTGTTCTCCAGAACGAAAGCAGAATGTCTTCTTAGGTGAGTTGTTTGCTAAAGAAGAATACTATGCCTTCTTGGATGAGTTGTCCTCTCATTGGTGTTAGTTTTGGAGGTGGATAAGGTCTTCAATGAGGTGACAAGTGTCACTTGATATAGCTTCTTTTGATTATGAGCTGGTTAGTGCACCCATCGTGTCTCTGATCATAGGTTGAGTGTCTACCTCCTGCCACCACTATCAAACATGCTAGCTTCCAGTGAGATTTTTAATCTTGCATTAAAACAATCCATGCTATGAAGACCATTTTTGTTGCAATACGTACAAGATGGTCCTACAAAAGGTTGAGTGCATTCATCCTGATAGTGGCCATACTCTCTAGCATCTATAGAGCACATAGGCATCAAAGATTTGTACCTCTTCCTAGTCCTCCTCGACCTCCCAGGTATCGACCCCGCGTATGCCGCAAGGTACTACAATCCACATTTTGGACCTATGGTTGATAGGTGGAGAAGATGGATGAGGGTAATAGAATAGGTGTACCACATGACTAGTTGCAAGGGCTTGGAGTCGAGGGGGATGGGGCAAGAGTAGCGTATAGGTGACTTTGATGAGTTGAATAACTATTGGTGCCATCATAGTGATGCCCTTTGGATAGCGATGACGTGGTTCTCCCATAGAAACCTCTAGTAGAAACTTCCTCAATACCTTGAAATACCTACACTCGGAAGTATAATGTCTATGAATCTAATAGAATATGCAAAATTGACGACCAGCTAGCCAACTGACATGTGGCGAGCTGACTGCCACATCAGCAACAATCGACCACCACATCGACCTATTGACATGCCACATGGTAGTTTGCCATGTCAGTAGCAACACCTATAGCCACATCATCATCGTACAACACTCCATGAGGCATTTGCCATATGAACAACCTGTGAATTCTAGCATGTCAGTGTTATACCAATCCAGGCATTACTAACCATGTCGATCCATTTCCACTTCTCGGGGTCCCCCTGCAAGTACTTTATGGGCACACCTCCATAGAGCCAATGTCTCCATCATCCCAAGGGAACATGACCTAGGTTAGGGTCTAAGTATCATCCTAACTCCAAAAAACATTGTTTCACATGACCTATGACCATGACAGTCAAAAACGCAATATGCAAAATAATATCATCCACTGATCTAGAAAGCCTAACCCCAAAGTGAACATCAAATACCAAGGCATCCCCATCCGGTCCCCATAATCCCACAACCTAAAGGGGGACCACTGATCTCGAAAAAACTCCTAGCCATGTGTCACTAGAGTGAAAATTTTCACCCAAAAGAACTCAATCCAAGGGTATGTTGCATCAATCTGCTAGATTCTCCTTGCACTCCCTATGAGGTGACTTACTAAAGGGAATCTCTGATCATCTAAAAGGCATCTAAAGATCCTCCAAGAACCTACAGAGGAAGCATGACCTCTCTCCCATGAGGACCACTACATATAGTGGGAGATACCTAGTGGTCTGCCATGATCATCAAGTATACAATCATTCCACATGACGGGCTGCTTGTCAATCTCTTCCCGAGAGGAAGGGGAGAGTCTTTGAAGGGTGCTCTCGAAGTTGGCCCAAGCTTTCAAGATAGTAGCCATAAGAGGAGAGAAAGGAACTCTGAGATGGGTTGCGGTAAAGATTCATCTGGTGCTATTATTATAATCTCCACCAATGGAAAGATGTGCACCTGTGACAAGGCAAAACGTTGCTCTAAAGGATGTGAGGTTCTGTGTGATGGCATCCTAAAAAATAGCATTATCACCAGCCAGCTCACTATGTTGGGGTAAAGGCACTATGGCCACCCAAGTACAGTTAGTACACTAAGTACACCGTATTTAGTGTTGTAACCTTATCCTTTCATATAAAAGGTTGACTGTGTGCTAGGGGAGGTACACACATACGTTTTATCCCCACACTTCTTGTGTTTATCCTGCTTGTGTGTGTCGGTGTGCTCCCACTCTCCCCTTCCACAACTGGTATCAGAGCTATCGCTAGGCAGCCAGCATCAGAGCCATCGCTAGGCAGCCAGCAGCACTGCCATCGCTAGGCAGCGGCGCCAGCAGCAGCAGCCGTCAGCAGCGCCTTCAGCTGCTAGCGCTACCAGCGCTATCAGCCTTTGAGGCTGTTCGTCGCCAGCGCCAAGGCTACCAGCGACGCCAGCGGCCAGCAACCACCAGCGACGCCAGCAGCCACCAGCGCCAGTAGAAGCGGCGCCACCAGCGCCAGTAGCGCCAGCAGCAGCGCTACCAGCGCCACAGGCGCCAGCAACTCTGCCATCAGTGCCACAAGTGGCCACAGGAGCTTGTCCTCGCCATCGCCATCGCCGGAGAGCTCGGAGACGTTCACGATTCGCAACACATCGTAGAGCAGCCCGCTTCATCCGCTTCTTTTTTTTGGTTCCTTCAGCCTTCAGTTATTTTCTGTCCCAACGCAATTTCCGAGCTCATACTTGAGCATTGTGGGTCAGATGTATTGTCAGTGAGGTAGATCTGCAGATCTATGCCTCCTATGTGAGAGAAATTCTCATTTTCTTTGAATTGCGGAATCAAGGGGCTTTTGTAGCCACAGCAAAGCATTGGCTTATACACGCACTTGTTTGCGTATATCCTCCTGATTGGAGTTGATTTGTGCAAGGATTTGATGCATTTTATGACTTACGGGACAGTGGCAGATGCATATGAATTGGGGCTTTTGACATTGTTATGCATATCAGTGTTGGGGGAAACACCTAGATGCCTTATGTGATCAGTGGAGCTTTGGGAAAGCGGTGTATGCACTAAAATCTTCAAAAATTGGCTTCCAGTCAAGGGGCTTTTGCCTCATTCAAGTTCTAAAGGCTTTTGCCTCATTCAAGTTCTAAACTGTGTAACACAGTTATAGAGGCAAGAGAAAGTCTAATTCTGACAGTTTTGGACAGTTATACAGTCAATTTCTGTTGCTGTACTAGAAAGTACAGTCAGGTGCTGTCCGGAGTCAACTTTTGGACTGTAAACAGTCACTTTACTGAAGTTTAAAGTGCATAAAAATAGTGCTGTTTTCACTGTTACAGCAGGGACATACATTGTGTCAAATAAAGGTACTGCTGTACTGTACTACAGAACATCAATTAATGCATTAAGTATTGCTGTTCTGGATCTGCAGCAGGCAGGAAACAGACAGTATTTACTGTTAAGTGGGAGAAAGTTGCAGGTCCTGTGTTCCATTGCAGGAATTAACTTTTGAGCACAACTACAAGTGCATCTGTGCACTTAGTTTGCAGGGAGTCAGGCACCCAAGTGTGGGTTATATTTCTTGCTGATTGTAATAGCTTCATCCTCGGAATCTTCTCTTCTCAATATTAAAAAGTTGCAGGGTGCTGCTAACTACCCAATGTGGAAAAAGATGGTCCTGAATGTGCTAATTCTCAGGCAGTTTCATGCTCCTATTATACACAAAGGTGTGAAGCCCACTGGCACATCTGATGATGCTTGGGCACTAGCTGATCTGTCAGCAAAGTCCATAATTGAATTGTCACTCCATGAGAGTGTTGTTTGGAATGTGGATGGTGAAAAAACAGCCTGGGGTGTGTGGAAAAAGCTACACGACACATATGAGCAGCAGAGTGTAGCCAGAAAGATATATTGGCTGCGCAAGTTCTTCAATCTGAAGATGAAGGAAGGGACCTCCATGGATGCACATCTCAATGAGTTTAATTCAATTGTCACTCAACTTGCAAATCAAAAATATGTGGTGGATGAGGAAACCAAGGGTATGGCACTCTTGATCTCTCTTCCTGAAAGTTGGGATACATTCACCACAGCTGTAACAAATGCAAACACTTTCATAAGTTTTTCAGATATCACAGGGCTGATTTTGCAAGAAGAGCAGAAGCTGAAAGCTCAAGATGCAGTAAAGCCTAACAATGCCTTAAATGCAAGGGGGACAAGTCAGCAAAGAGGCAAATCTCAGGAAAGGGGAAAAGGGAGGAGCAAGTCCCGCTCCAACAAAGATGTTGAGTGCTACTACTGTGGCAAAAAGGGACATACCAAAAAGCAGTGCTTTAAACTGAAAAATGATAAGAGAGACAAAGCCAAAAACACTAATGCGTCAGATGCAAAAGCAATTGTACCAGTAAGCAATGGCAAGAGCAGTGTGAAGATTGAAGAGCTTCATTCTACACACGGTTATGACAGTGAGGGAGAGGTTCTATTTCTCTCTACTTTGGATGCTCATTCTCTCCATGCAGGAGATTTTGCAGACATGCACTCTTGGATCATTGACTCAGGTGCCTCATTCCATGTTACACCTTACAAAGAATTGTTTGTAAGATATGCAGCAGGCAGTAATGGAGTCGTTTTTCTAGGGGATAATCATGCATGCAGTATTGTTGGTGTTGGAGATGTCAGGCTTGTATTTGCTGATGGTACTCAGCTTATGCTTCACAATGTTAGGCATGTACCCGAAGTCAAGAAAAATCTGATTTCTACTGGCATGTTGGATGACGAAGGTTTTGTGACCAGCTTTGGTCATGGTTTCTGGAAGGTCACCAAAGGTGCCCTGGTTGTTGCCAGAGGCTCTAAGGTTGACACAATGTATACTCTTCATGCTAAAGTATGTAATCATGCTGATATTCATGCCACCGAGCTGCCGAATATTTCTATGTGGCATAGCCGGATGGGACATATGAGCATAAGTGGAATGGAGCAATTGGCTCGCCTTGGCTACTTACCGTCTCTTAAATTTTCTGATTTAAAGTTTTGTGAGCACTGCATATATGGTAGACAGTTACAGTGTCCTCATAAAAGGAGATTAGGACATAAAGATGCTCAACTTGAGCTTGTGCATACAGACGTGAGTGAGATGCCTAGTCCTTCACTTGGAGGTGCACGGTACTTTGTCACATTTATAGATGATTCCACAAGGAAGGTGTGGGTGTATCCTCTTCGATTGAACTTCGATTGAAGAGTGATGTCTTTCCAGTGTTCCAGAAATGGCTTGCTATGGTTGAGAACCAAACAGGCAGAACACTGAAGGCTTTGCGGTCAGATAACGGTGGGGAGTATATGTCTAATGCATTCAATGCATTTTGTGATGCTAGAGGTATTAAAAGAGAACTCACTGCTCCTTACAGTCCAGCGCAAAATGGCACTGCAGAGCGTATGAATAGAACCATACAGGAAAAGTCTCGCTCTATGATGTCACATGCTGCTTTACCTCATGGATTTTGGGCTGAAGCTGTAAAAACAGCAGTACACCTCATCAATAGGTCACCAAATAAAAGACTAGATGGCAGAGTGCCAGAGGAGCTTTGGACAGGAAAACCTCCTTCCTATAAACACTTGAGGGTCTTTGGCTGCACTGCGTACGTGCATATACGCAGAGAAGATCGCAGCAAGCTTGATCCTAAGTCTCTTAAATGCATTTTTCTTGGATATGGTGACAGTGGTGAGATGGGTTACCGCCTATGGGATCCTGTGAATAAGAAGCTAATACGCAGCAATGATGTCTTATTTGATGAGTCATGTATGTTTAAGGCAGCAGATAAGCCTTCTGATGCTTCAAAGGTTGACATTGATGACTCGGGACATCCTGTACAATTCGGGCAGGCTGCGAATCAGCCACAACAGCAGGGTAATCAGCCAATGCATGATGCTGCAGCAGATCCAAATGGACAGCCCGCAGTGGCGGAAGATGTACTACGGGACATGCCACCTTTGGAAGACCTCCCAAGCATAATTCTGCAGCCTGATCTACTAGAACAGCAACCTGTTTTAGGTGAGCAGCAAGTTGGACAGCAAGACCAATGGGTCCGAAGGTCCACTCGACAAATGAAACCGCCAGACAGATTTGTTCCAGGAGCAGATTTTATTATGCTTACAGATTGTGGAGAACCTTCCTGTTACAAGGAAGCCGTGCAAATGCATGATAAAAGGCTATGGGAACTAGCCATGAAGTCTGAAATGGACAGTCTCCATAAAAATGGCACTTGGGAATTGGTGCAGTTGCCTAAGGGCATGAAAGTACTGCCATGCAAGTGGGTGTATAGATTGAAAGTCACACTTGGAGCTAAGCCAAGGTATAAAGCCAGGTTGGTTGCCAAGGGGTTTAAGCAGGAGTATGGTGTCGATTTTGATGAGATCTTTTCTCCAGTGGTTAAGATGACCACACTCAAAATTGTACTTGCTTTGGTTGCATGTGAGAATTTGGAATTATGCCAAATGGATGTGAAGACAGCCTTTCTTCACGGTGATCTTCATGAGGAGATCTACATGCAGCAGCCAGAAGGATTTGCAGTCAAGGGCAAGGAGTCACTTGTATGCAAGCTTAAAAAGAGCCTTTACGGGCTGAAACAGGCACCAAGGGAATGGTATAAGAAATTTGATACCTTCATGAAGTCCCAAGGTTTCAGGAGAAGTGATGACGATCACTGCTTATATACCAAAAGGGCTGCAAATGGCAGCTTAATCATTCTCATTTTATATGTGGATGACATGCTTATTGCTGGTAGAGCTCGTAAGGAGCTTGATGACCTTAAGAAAATATTGCATGAGGCCTTTGATATGAAGGACCTTGGTGATGCAAATCACATACTGGGAATGCAGATACGAAGAGACAGGGGACAGCGTTTGTTGTATTTGTCTCAAACCGAATATATTGGCAAAGTATTGCACAGGTTTCATATGGAGGGGGGGAAGACCCTTAGTTCTCCATTGCCTCCGTACGTGAAACTCAGTGCAATGGACAGCCCACACTCAGATGTTGATAGGGCTGAAATGGCCAAGATTCCGTATGCTTCAGCTTGTGGCAGTCTCATGTATGCCATGGTTGCTACCAGACCTGATATTGCGTTTGCAGTGGGAGAGGTTAGCAAGTATATGGAAAATCTAGGCAAGAAGCATTGGAATGCAGTGAAAGGTATCATGAGATACCTGAAGGGCACACAGGAGTTGTGCATATGCTTTGGCAAGCGAGATGCAAAGGTGCATGGTTATGTGGATTCAGATTTTGCTGGTCATCCGGATAACCGGAAGTCTACTACCGGTTATGTTTATACATTCACTGGAGGTGCAGTGTCATGGATGTCAAGGATGCAGCAGTGCATAGCCTTGTCTACCACGGAAGCTGAATATATTGCAGCCACAGAGGCATGCAAGGAGGCCTTATGGTTATCTCGGCTAGTGGGAGACTTGGGTATTACAAGTGATATTCCATTGTTGCATTGTGACAGTCAGAGTGCTATTCAGTTGGCACACAATCCTGTCTTTCATGCAAAGACAAAGCACATTGATGTGAAGTATCACTTCATCAGGGAGGTAATAGATGATAAGCTGATTCAGCTTGTCAAGATTCACACAGATGATAATCCAGCAGATCTGTTGACAAAAGGCTTGCCTGCAGAGCGGTTTGCACATTGCCGACAGTTGATGGGTATAGGTTGAGCCTCATTTATTTTCACTTGAGGGCATATTGCCTTTAAGTGGGAGGTTGTTGGGGTAAAGGCACTATGGCCACCCAAGTACAGTTAGTACACTAAGTACACCGTACTTAGTGTTGTAACCTTATCCTTTCATATAAAAGGTTGACTGTGTGCTAGGGGAGGTACACACATATGTTTTATCCCCACACTTCTTGTGTTTATCCTGCTTGTGTGTGTCGGTGTGCTCCCACTCTCCCCTTCCACACACTATCCAAGAGCTCCTCATCTGGTCTGAGAGGAAGTCTCAGCCCAACAATTTCCGCCTAGGATCTCAAAAATCTGCTCATTGCTTCAGCCACAAATAAATACAAGAAAGGACAAGAGAGCAGGACTGATCTAGAAAGTTGAAATCTCTCTCCCCTTTATCCTCTGGTGAGTACCTGGCTGTGGGCTATTTCGTATAAAGAGGAAGCCCATCTAATCCATGTATCTAAGAATCCAAAACGTGCAAGGTATCTTCCAAAAATTTCCAATCTACTCTGTCATATTCCTTTTCAAAATCCAAGAGTAGAATGGCAAGACACTAGCCACTCTGCATAGCCCAGTTAGAAGCTTCCCAGAAGGAAATAGTATTATAAAAAAAGCTTCTACCATGCATGAAGCCAATCTGCATATCATGAATAAGATCAGGAAGAATGGGATGCAAACGCAAACTGATTGATTTAGCCAAAATCTTGTAGAGGGTTTACTATTGCTTTCTGGATTTCCGCAAGGCATTTGACACCGTTCCGAGAGCCCGCCTCATACAACGCCTACAGGATCTGGGTTACGACCAGGAGATCATTTGGGCTATCATGACACTTTATGAGCGAGTTTTTCAGGCAGAGTCCGGACAGGATCTGGATGGACAGACGAGATCATGAGGACTATCGAGGTCAAACAAGGGTGCCCATTATCACCTACCTTGTTTGGCCTCTACATCGATGAGCTCGAAACACTGATGCAGGCACAGGGTGGGGTAGGCTACTCTTTCACGGGCACGCTGATCCGAATATTACTTTATGCAGATGACATGGCTCTCTTGTCTTCCTCAGTAGAGGGGCTCCAAAGACACCTGGATGCACTACAGTCCTTTTGTGAGTCTCATGATTTGAAGGTCAACTTGTGTAAAACCAAGGTTATGATTTTCAATACATCTTGAGTCGTCATGCGCGATGAGCATTTCACATTTGATGGGTCCCCTGTTGAGGTAGTTTCATCATACACTTATCTGGGGGTCGTCTTTTTCGGACCCACCTTCACCATGAGATCAGCAATGCAGGCGCGCCTGAGCAAAGGATATGCTTCATTGGCTAGACTAGAGAGACAGTGCTTCCGCTCTCATTTTCAGGATCCATGGACCAAAGGGTTGCTTTTTGACTCCTTGGTCCACCTTGCAGGGATGCATGGCAGCCCATGCTGGGACCAGATTTGTCGGATACAGAGTGGGCCAGGGTGGAGTGGCTACAGGTTCTCATGTTATCATGGATGATCCGTGGTAAGCCATCTGTCCCTCACCAGATCATTCAGGCAGAGTTTGGGTCACCCCCATTACAGCTAGATGCTGCATTTCAGGTCATTACATATAAGCTGTCAGGTCACAGGCTCCGGGTCACGGTCATGTCGAGGTCTCGCCTCGTGGGGGTCTATGTGCTCTGAGAAGTATCAGTCGAGGGAGAAGTCTGCTCATGTCTCCGTGCTCAGAGTATCCTATCGCGGTGTCTGAGCATCTCATGAATGAAACCAGCCAAGCATCGTTGGTTTGGGTAGGAGAGGACATGGGTCAACATCGCATAACTATCTCTGAAGCGGCAGTAGAAACGCCCTCGGATCTCATAGTAAACAGGACACCTGAAAATAAAATGCTCCTCTGTCTCAACCTCCTACATGTCACACAGTGTGCATATGCGCCTCTCCTTGGGTAACCGCTCTGCTGGGCCGCTCTCTATACAAAGTTTGTGTGAAGAGACCCGGAACTGCCCAAGGGAGATCCTCAGCGAGTGGGGTAGGTGAATTTGCGTGTATCCTGGTGGATCAATGCAACCCTCCGCTGTGATATGTAGGAATTGATCTCTGTAGAAGCCCAGCTTCACTGGAAAATTACTCGGGCCCGACCAAGTCCGGAATGTGTGTAGTTGTAGTAGATCCTCACGGATAACCTGGTTGACCTCATGTGATAGGAGGGGAGAGAAAGGAGCATCCATGCGGTACTGGAAAGGAGGTAGTCTGTCCATGTGGAGCCCTAGTCTTGCAAACCATCTCTCTATGCGTGCATACCAACACCTCTGATCTCCCCCTGTTGCAAGTGCCATAGAAGAGGATAGTGCTAGCCATGGTATCCTGCTACGCCCGGATGGGTAATCCCCATACTCCCTAACTCGGTACAGATCACACTTGGGGACATCCCCTCCTTGTTTAGGGTCGGAGCCCCCGACCGACGAAGGTCACAGTGGCTTGGTTAGACGCAAAGCTACGACCAGGAGACATACCAGGACTGCACCCTTGAGGGGCGACAACGTTCTATTGTTGACCTCATGCCTCCACTTCCACAGCCTCATCCATCCTGATGTCCTGTTAATGATGATGATGATGATGATGGTTATGATGATGCCGACGATGATGTTGAGATTGATATATATAGTCAGGATATGACTATGTTGTACTTAGGACTTAGTAGTGCCATTTTGCATTTTTTGCATTCTGCATTGGTGTGGATGCTCATTTAGTAGCTCCACTACCACAGCTCATTGTATTAGGTTTTTGACATAGACCCATCGGTCTTCCAAAGACTTTAATAAACTTTCTTTCTACCATGTCTCGGGCCAAGAGTAGAGAAAAATGGTTTATTGACTCTTCCTCCCATCTGGATCCAAAGAATTCCTGAGCATGACAGTAATTTATTTGACTTTGAGCAATCTCTGGCACTTCAACACAAGCTCCCTTTCTCACTCCCTGAGAAGGGGTGGATTTGTTTGATTCCCAAAGGGGGAGATAGGTCAAACATCTGACAGTGGAGACCGATCACTTTGCTTGATGCTACATACAAGATACTCACCAAGGTCTTGAGTTTGCGGTTATGGCCCCATCTTACTGACGTCATTCACGACACACAGACCGGGTTCATTCAAGAGTGCAGCATCCTGGACAACGTCTTCACATTCTGGGAGGTAGTGGATTGGTCCAGAGAGGAGTCACAGCCATTGGCCATCCTCTTGGATTTTCAGAAGGCTTATGATAGGGTCGAGTGGTCTTTCCTGGAGGATACTATGCAAAGATTGGGTTTTTCACATAGATGGATCAGAGAAGTTTTTGCACTTTAGGTGGAGAGCTCTACTCAGATGCTTATTGGTGGACACACAGGCGAGGCCTTTCCTCTCTCTTGCTCGGTCCGCAAAGGTTGTCGCCTCATTCCCTTCGTCTTCTTGTTTGTGGCGGAGGCTTTGGGCTACTACTTGAGATCACACCTGATGGGCCTCACAGGGTTGAGGCTCCCAATCAGACAGGAGGAGGAGCTGCTGGACTCTAAGTTTGCAGATGTTGGTTCGGAACTTCCTTTGGGCATGATGGGATGGCACAAGGAAAGCCCGCATTGCTTGGCATTACACGCATTGGTAGGCTTGGGTATCATTGATCCGGAGATGGAGAGCAGAGCGCTCTTGGGCAAGTTGGTTGTTCGCGGCCTCACCCCAGGTGCAGAGCCTTGGAAGCTCCTCTTACAGCGAGGGCTTCTCAGAAACACCCCACGCACTAGGGGGCAGTGGCAACATTCATACATATGGATCTTCTCAAAGGCCCCCCTTACAGCGAAGGGTTCCCCCTTGGTGAGGAGCCTCCATAGGTCTGACAGAAATTAGCAAGGGGCCTCATTCGTGCTCAACCTATATGCAAAGAGGAGTTCCAGCATCAGCCCCTTGTTTGACACCCAAAGATCAAAGATCGAGAGGGGTGTATGCTCGGGCAGCGGACTCACATTGGTTGGACACAGTGGGACAGTGGACCAACCGGCTCCTTTGGCAAATGAAGCAGATTACCCATGGAGGCCAACATGAGGCTTGGCGCCTTAGCACATTTGCGAGAGGCAGGGCAGCAGATGAGAGGGATTGACCTTGCCATCCCTGAGTCTTGGGTGGAGGGACTTTGCGTGTGGATGGACAGCAGATGGTTGGACCAATTTTCTCGGACTAGTGTCCCCTTGAGGATGATGATGCAGCGAGGCAGCACACAGCCCAATTTTTTTCGTGTAATATCTAGAGGCCTACTCCAGGAACTCACTGAGAGAGACCCAGAGTCTGGATGGGATTCATTGGCAGATGATCAGAGTGGTGGGACGTTTAAGGAAGGAGTGGCACATTGATCCTCCGAGTATCTTAGAGCAGGATGCCCCTAGATGGCGGCGACGTCCTTAGATAAGGCAGCAAAGCATCCAGTCCCTAGCATGTGATCTGGAGGGGTGGGACCTATGGATTCATGCAAACAGAGTGGTAGATCTCTCAAGCTCCATGTCCTTTTGCAACTGCAGCAGCTCGTCTTTCGAAAACATACACGTTCTCATGGACGGTGAAAGTGGAGGAGGATTGACTGGATGGGTTTCCATTCGCCAATCAAGGATGGGAGGCTGACTCATACAGATGATGATCTGTCTGTCATTTGGAGACGAATGAGAGGGACGCGAGGAGGAGGAAGGCTGGGAACCTAAGGCAATTCTAGGGGGAAGGGCTAGGAGGAGAGGTAGGGAATCTAAGGGAGTTCCAAGGAGAGAGACCTAGAAGGAGAAGCGGAGTTAGGGGTTGAAAGGGGAGAGAGAGGGGCTGAGGGGGTTGAAAGGGAGGGGCTGAGAGGGTAGGGTTCAGGGCTGATAATAGAAAAGGCCGACTTGAAGAGGTACTTGCAGAAAATCGCCGATTAGGAGCAACCAGTAAATTAAAAATTGAAGCAGCAACAAGTCGTGGAACTGAGGCTTGAATCTTGAGCAAGAGAATTTCAATAAAGGAACTATTAAGGCTGGAACTTGTTGCAAGTTATGAAGCTGTAAAATCCCGTTTTTGGAGCTGTTCACTGAGTTTTGGTCAAGCAGAAGAAGCCAAAATAGAACCCATTTTTGGAGCTGTTGAGGGCATTTTCACTGGAGCAGGAAAAACAAAAATAGAGCAGGTCCTTGTTTTTATTTTTCCATGCAAAAGACTTCTATGAAACCCACGTGAGCAAGCTCGAAGTGGAATACATCGTGATGTGGGCATGAGGAAAATAAATACTCTAGAGGAGTAAATTAAAAACTCAGAAAGAGCTGGAAAGAAACCAAGGTTGAGGCTGAAAATGCCACCTCGACCCTATTGTAGCCTCTGAGAAAAAGGGGGAGCCCCTCCATTCCGTAAGGAATATGACCCTCCTAGCAAAGGCTACCCAAGAGGATCCTTGCATGCTTGGCCAACCAGCCATCGATGTGTGAATGCTATCAGCCCAAATACTAGCCAAGGTGTGGGAAGGGTGGACTTGAGATCCATCTACGGCCTCTATGCATCTAGCCAAGCCATAATACTAGCCAGTATCTCCCAAGCAGAATCCACATCAGCATGTACTAGTCTATAGCGGGAAATAGGCACATCCTCCAGAGATGAGGGTAGAGAGAGAATGGAGACGACAACCGATTAGGCCCCTGTGCCCACTGACGGCCCCCTCCCCCAATCAGGGTAGAATTTGATTTATACTTGGAGAACTGAACGATACAAATAGCACTCTTTGAGAGAGCACGGAGACGTGCTTCTGAAGAGTACACTATGCACACGTGTTGTAGACCCAAAGATCTGAGAGGCAACGCCAACCAATACCGAGACCTTGATGCTGTCGATGCTAACGATGTAGGGCGCTTCTGCAAGGCAAGGAAGAGGCTTGTGCTGTCCACCGATATGCAGGGTTACTGTGTGAGTGAGAGAGTGAAAGCTAGGAGTAATTGATTCTAAAAGAGAGCTGAGAGATGACTGAAATATAGAGGTGAGAAATGAACTGTGCAAAATTGTAAATAGAATTGTAAAGAGCTGCTGAAACGGTACCCAAACCTTACTCCCTTTGCTGGTCCAACTCCCCGACTGTTGTGCTGCATAGGCACCTTCCAGGAGGGCTGAACTGAGGCCAAAAGCTGAGGCTGATCAGAGGCCAAACTCTGGAAGTGTCAGGGCTCCACAAGAGCGGCTGGAGGGGATCTGTTGGGAGTGCTGAAGGCTGGGAGGCTAAGTGAGGAATGAAGGCATGGATGGCACCTATGTATAGGGGCTGGAGGGCTGAGCCAACCTTCCCAAACTGGCTGACTTTTCAGTCAGCTGTTTTGGGATGGTTGGTTGGGCCTTTGGCCCCATAAGGTGGCCTAGGGAGGAGTGCAGGGCAGCCTATAAAGGCAGCCCCTCCCCAGCCCATTTCCTTCACTTGTTCCAGCCCTGAGGGGGCCCCGAAGGGCTCCTGGACCTAGACCTAGGACCTAGACCTATCTCTAATCCTAAGATGGAAACACTAACCTACTGTTCTCCAATGGGTACCACTAAACAAGGACTGATCTGTTTGACTTGACCTAAGGCTGAGAGACTGACTTACGTAGCTTGTCTTGACTGTCCCTGGACAAGGCTCACAAAGGGGTCACAGCATACAACAAAATCTCCTATTAGGGAACTATAACGCACTTGTCGATGTAACCATTGTATCACATTGCACCCAAGTGCAGAAGTGCATGTGACAAAGCCATTGATCCCCAAGTCATGAAGAAACGAGAAGGAACAAAAGTACTGATCCATATGACTCTTGCATGTCTGCAGTCCCATAAGCAATGATGAACCAACTCCTCCACAGACGAACACCTAGGACAAGTGGAGTCTGCCCCAAACCTGGACCTCCACCTATTCACTGCAATCCCTCTGTGAATAGAAAGCTAGAAAATATAAAGTGATCTTTCTATTTCTTTCGGATTTCCAAAGTCTCCTCCAAAAGAAACCTGATCACTCTCCCAATGAGGGGCTTTGGAAGGTCTCCAACCTCTACAACTAATTTGGAACCTCCTGGCAATACAGACCGTGTAACCAAAGAAAGGGAGACTCTTCTCTTGGTTCCCTACAACAATCCATTCCCACTCTCCGGGGTCCAATCTATATGCCAAGTAGAGTCCTTGCCCTGTTCCACATAGCCTATGATCTTGATAATGCCCAAAAGAATATCATCTGAAGAAATAGACAGCATGTCACCTGACTGTACACACCTGACTGTACATCAAAGACCAAGGCATCCTCCTGTGCTCCCAAAAAAGCAATGACCTGAAAAGGAATACCTGTACTTGAAAAAGCCTCCATCCACTGTGAACAGACTATAGGCCTATCATCTATATCCACCCAATCAAGGGTAAGGCTGCATCTATCTGAAGTATCCTCCCTGCACTTCCTCTGAAGCGACTGACCAAATACTATTAACGGCGATCTTCTAGAAGCCTCTTGAAGGCTCATCAAGTATATTGTCATTCCACATGATAGGTTGCCTGTCAGTCTCTATTCCATGATAGGTTGCCTGTCAATCTCTTCGAGAGAGGAGGGAAAAACTCTCCAAAGGGTATTTTTGAAGCCGGCCCAAGCTTTCAGAATGGCGACCATAAAGCGGGGAGCAAGGAGATCTGAGATGGGTTGAAGTGAAAATCCATCTGGTGTTGTCTATCCAGTCTCCACCTGAGGAGGAACTGCAGGTTTGGATGCAATGAATTAGAAAAAATTTACATGGCTCATCCCCAGGCATACAACCTCTAACCACAAATTTGCAAAGCAAGGCCTTACACTGCAAATCTGGGTCTATGATGTTGAGACACCCCTCCTGCGTGGGAAGGATCGAGTCTCCCACGCCACCCTGGCAATACTGTCTGTTATGCCATCTAGCCCACTCCACAAAAAATTCCTTGTAGGCATTATGAGCTGAGTGATGCAATCCCTGGAGCTGCACCAACAAGAGCAAACATACCAAGCCGTGGCCAGCAAAATCTTGTTAACAACCACCACCCTAGATGCAAGCTCCAACCTGGCTGAACTCCTAAAAAAGAGTTTCCTCCTAATGTTCGCCAACACCGAAGCAAACTGTTGCGAAGGGGAGATACCCTTACCGACCTGGCATCTAGGTATCTGACTGACACATCCAAGTGAACCCCAAATCAGCCCCCCAGTCCTAGGTGTCATCGTCATTGATCCAAAAGCAATTGGACTTGTGCTAATTAATGTGAGCACCTGATGTAATACAAAACAAGTCCAAGCCTTCATTGTCAGCCTCTACCAAGTGGATTGCTTCCTTCAAGGAGTGGAGCAGCTCCCCGTTCTTCTTGGAGGCCCCCAGAGGGTTGAGGTGGCATTTTCAGCCTCAACCCTAGTTTTCTCTAGAGCTTTGCTCTCGGAATTTCTTTCATAATTGATAGAAGTCTTGTCTTTGGAGGGGAAAAAAACTCTTGTTAATTCAAAGATGGAGTAAGCTGAGGCTTAATGCCCTTGAGCTACAAAATTGATTGAATTTTCTCAACAAGAATTCTCCTCCCCTATCTATCCTCATAGCTTTCACTTTCTTTCTAGTTTCATTTTCCACCATTGTTAGCCATTCTTTAAATTTGTCAAACGCCTTAAACTTTTTCTTGAGAAAGCTTAGACAATATACTGAACCTCCAATTTACTATGTACACATGTCTCCACAAATATCTGAGTGTATAAGTTGGAGGACACCAATTTCCCTAAATGTGAATTCCTTGGGAAAAGGTTGCCTTGCTTGCTTGCCCATTACGCAAGAAGCACAATATCAGTAGATGAGTGGATTGCACATAAACCATCCACCTGACCATTCTTCTACATGTTGCAGAGCACGTCCATATGCACTTGCCCTTATCTCCCATGCCACGGCCTGCCAAAGCCTGTATTTGTTTGAGCTATCAAGGTTGTTATTCTATAGAGATAGTTGTCTGATGTTCCCCATGCAACCAACTTCCTTTTCTAATCAAGAATCCTAACTATTTGATGGTCAAACTCTACCTTCATTCCAGTTTTTATAATCATCATGAACGGAGAGAAGATGTGTGCAAAGCTTACAAACAAAAAGCACATACGTAATACCTTGGTCTCTCCTTTTCCTATGATGAAGGGAAAACTACGTATCCCTCCACTGGAACTTCGAGTTGTCAATTGTGACTAATGACATAGAATTCACCAGCCTTATGGAATTGTACCCTTCCCTCTTGTTGGTCATGTGTTGGGTGACACCGGTATCAATATACCAGACATCCTCTGGTTTTGTTACCATTTTGGCTATTAGTGGCATCTCCTCGATAATTATCGATGATTCTCGATGATGATGTCACTATTACTCTTTGTCTCCTCCTTAGGCTTCTCATTGTTTTCCTTTTTATCAGTCGCTTTCTTCTTGCATTCCTTGGCATGGTGCCCCGTCTTACCACAAAAGAAGCACTTAACCTTCTTCTTCTTTGATCAAAAGATCCATCCTCTTGTCCTCTCTTTGCTCAATGCTGACTTTCCTTTGCTCCGCCCCTACCTTAGACATTTAGAGATTTGTCAATGTCCATGCAATCATACATCGTCATCCAAAGTTCTTCAAACATCATGACTTCAAGTTCCTATGTGATCTAGATTTTCCTCTCACTGTAGTCAGTGCCGTAAAACAAATCCTTGGTAACTTCGTAGCAACTTGCTCACAAGCCTTGCCAAGTTCTAAGTGTCCATGTCCTCCCCATCGAGGCTGACTGGTCCTAAAGCACCTTAAATTGTTGAGGAACTCTTTCAGCCTCTCGCTCTTTGTGTTTAGATTCTAGAGATTCAAGATCCTCATGAGATTGTCAGTTTTGTACCAACTCATCAGTATGATCCAAGCAGCATGGGCACTACCTACCAAATACGTCAACGGGATCACACTGTCCTTTGTGATCTATATGAGCTCTACGAATGTGTTTGTATCCTACTCCTCCCATGCTTGCAACAATGCTGGACTTGGAGTTATTGCTATAGCACCTGTCCCTAATGCCTTAGGTTTTGTGAAGGTACCGTCTATAACCTTCCATAGTCTCCAAGAAGGGAGGAGATTCTTGACCTTAATCTTCTACAAGGGGTAGTAAGGTCCATCAAGCTTACCCTCCCCAACGTTAGGGATGAGAAGGTACTTTGTTAATGCCATTCCTTATCTTCTGGTTGCTACAAAAAATTAGATACAAAAGGCTAGAAGCTTGCTGTCCAAAAAATACAGCAAACTGAAATACCTCCTCTGCTCAAATGGCCAACTGGATCTAGGGCTTGCTGCCCTTAATTTGCTGTAGCTTCTTCTCCTAAATTGCCGGCTCGGTCTAGAGGGTCCTGCTGTCCCGTCTGATGTAGATCAGCTTCTCTAGTCAAGCCTCCTAAATCTTGGGGCCCTTCCTTGTTGTGTCTTCAACCAAGCTGATGTAGATTTGTTGAAAAACATACATACACTTGTCTAGTACATAGCAAAGCTGAAACAATGTGTAGATATAACAATATCCTTGCATACAAGAAGGGTCCTTAAGAGATTTTGGACATTGCTACTTCCTTCTACAGTCAACTATGCTGTGCAAAAGAGCCCATGCCTCAAGTTGAGGAAGTGTGGCCTCAAATCCCCTCAATCGTCTCACCGCCCATGATCAGTCAGCTTGAGGCCCCCTTCTATAAATGATGAGCTGCTTGAGGCCTTGAAGGCCCTCCTATTGCAAAACGTCCACAATAAGATGGCTCTCTCCAATCTCCTTTTGACAATATTGGGACTTTATGGGCACCCCATTGGATCTTGTGTTCTACAAGAGCTCAACTCAGTTAGATGCCCACATTTCGCTCCCAATCTTGGATGCGTGATCCCAAGATATGTCAAGCTATATCACATAGGAATCTATGTTGAACCAAAAAATTTTAAAACTAATTTCCAACTTGAATGTTATTATATCGATTTGAACCATTGAAATTCAAAAATGTACACTCTTAAAGACACCGTTGTGTACCATGCCTTTTGTCATGCTCGTTGTTGTCCAACACTGACCCTATTGTTTGTGATTGAATCTATTGAACAAAAATCAATATAAAAAATCAGCGAGAACTTTATCGCCATTCATAGTTTGTCATGCTTGAGAGAAAAATTGACAATAAGACAAAGTGGAAATTAGAACTCACCTTTTCTAACTGAAGTTGCCTACATGTATCTTTCAAATTTAAGTTGGCTTGTGATAGTTTCAAATGAAGCTCCTTGAGCTGCAAGACAAAAGCAATAACTCACTATAATTTTGTATGCAATGTATCAACATGTGGTAGACTAGCACTTGAAAATCAATTTCAATATTTCAAATTTATCGAGCAGCACTCTTTCTGCTGTGCAAAATGATGACACCTGCAAGCAAGATAACACATTATCCTCAAGGATTATCCCATGTAGAAAAACGGTAATGTTCTCGTCAGCCTTCATAGTTCTTCCCATCAATTCATGTCGCCTACCTCCCTAGATCCCGCCATTGCATCTATGCCACTTACTACCAACCGCCTAGGGCAGTTCCAGATCCGTCCACTCCTCAGACACCCTTGTCTCAGTGATACAAGACATTGCCACCAGATCCGTCTTCACGACCTGATCCACACAGACCCGAGATGGGAAGATGCCTCAAAACCCTTGGTTTGATGACGAGTGCAGAGCGGCAAGAGCCCACCTCACACTGAAGCGAGCCCTAGGCCATTTGACGTAATCTGAGGCACAACAGATCTTCCAAAAATTGACGCATCGTAAGAGGCAACCTTTCTCACACACAGGGTGGATGAGATTATCAGATCATTTTGAGGAGGAGATCTGACCACTAGATGGAAGCTTCAATTGAAAAGGAAGCCACCTATTCCCATCACTGATCCGGATGTGTGGCACACTTATGCATGCTCTCGATATGATGTTCCAATGTAGACACCAACGGGCATGTCCTCTATGCCCAGGCCCACTACTTGTCACTTGTTCACTGCACAGAATGTACGGACTACTCTCCATCGGCCACACAACGGGAAAGCATAGGATCATGAGGGCCTACGGACTGCGCATTTTGCACATGGGCAGGTCTTAGCCCCAGTTCTAGCATAGATGTTTAACCATGATGTATGCCACGGCTTCCCACCTGCTTGGAGCACTACCACTATTGTACCGATACACAAAGCAGGAGACCCCATGGATACTGGGGACTATCGCACCCTCATGATTGGCCACACATTGGCCAAGATTTATGGATCGCTACTAGAGAGGGAGATCAGCAGTCATACAGAGGCTCAGGGGCAGCGGGCACTACGACAGGCAAGATTCCAGAGGCAACATTCCACTCTAGATCACATCTTCACTTTGAGGGCTATCATAGAGGAGGTGAAGTCCATACACCAGAAAGTCTCCGCTTGCTTTGTACACTTTCGGAATGCCTTTGACACTGTCCCGTGATCCCGCATAATTAGGGGACTACAAGAGATGCATATTTGCTTTGGGGTGTGATGAGCCTATATGAATCTGTCAGAGGGAGAGTTCGTGCCCCAGGAGGTTTATCGGATTGGGTCAAGAGTGCCATAGGGGTGAACCAAGGATGCCCCCTCTCACCGATTCTTTTCGGACTCTACATCACATCCTTCATAGACCGCCTAGGGAGCGAGGGTTCACTACTGGCTAACCTCATGATACATATATTGCTATAAGCTCATGACATAATCCTCATATCATCCTTAGCGGAGGGGTTGCAGAGACATCTAGACGCCCTAGAGGTATTTGGAGTAAGCCCTCAGTCCCACATGAGATAGTACAAGCAGAGTTCGCCATAACACCTCTCCAGGTTGATGCAATCTTTCAAACGGTGACATTCATCCACAAAGTTTAGAACTTACCTCACTGGAGACTACCGAGGCTGGCCCGAGTCATCCAGACGACTAGCATAGAGTGGAGCAGACACATGGTATGCATGTATATCCCCATGGTTTGCCAAGCATGGTATCCAGATAGAGAGACTTCCCCCCTTTCAATACATCATGGACGCGTCACCTAATTCGATTGCACGAGATGACTTCACCCGTATCATACGGTTAGATCTCCTCCAACTTCATACATCTCGGACTTGGGCCAATCCTATCGTGACCACTTCCTAAGAGTATCGAAGGAGGGATTCATCATCAGACCCAGTAACTCAAGGACAGAGGAGTCTCAAATGCACTGAGGATCGCCATTGGACAGATGCGGGTTTCATCCCATCAGTTGAGGATTGAGGCAAAGAGAGCAGTAGGTATACCCAAAGAGCAGCGGATCTGCATGCTATGCAAATTGGAGGTGGTTGAGACACAGGAGCGTTTTCTTTGTGCCTGCCCAACCTATTATGAGATCCGAGGACGCTACCACTGCCTCTACTTGGAGGGGAGCAGCTTCGGCCCACTCTCACGGCTGATCCAATTATATGACCAGGTTTGCATTGGGTTCTATCTGATAGAGATGCACCGACACAAGGAGACACTACTATGACAGATCAGAGAGCAGCAAGGGACGACTAGGCCACAGGATTCAGAGGCTGACCAAGCACAGCGACGAGTCACATACTTCTTTGCATTTGAGTCAGTACAACAAAGTAGAGGAGGAGGAGCTAGCTGATATGAGGGAAGCCCAGATCAGCAGAGAGAGATGACACGGTGCCACCAAGAGAGGGATTCAGAGACCGCACGTGAGATGGGGAGCAACCAGAGCACACTATGCTTCCACGCTTCTGTTTATATTCTAACCAGCTTGAGGTCAGGGTGCATTCAGGCTCAGTTCTCAAACATTGTATTATACTGGCAGTAAGCCCTATCATTTGGCCTGATGCATTTCTCATAAGGAGGGATGGCATAACTGCTTGATGTGCAAAAAATAAGTTTCAGCCTATGTTACGGAATTACCAAGAAACTGTTCAATAAGGCGCAAAACTTGGGCAAAATAGGACGGCAACAGGGACATGCTTAGAGGTGGGTTGTTGACAAGGTGATGCACGATTGCTCCTCGTTGAGCTGCAAAGCGTCTTGCTGCTTGTATGCCAGCACTGTGTTGTCAAAGGCACTAGTTGCCCATTCATAATGTGAGACCTTCTTGACCGGATCACAGTTTGGATTAAAAAATGTTGACTAGAACCATATATCATGGGCTGGCATATCCACCCACTCTTCCTCTGTAAAGAATAAAGGCCGAGGGGGAGCTACTCGTGTCAAAACTTGGACGTGCTCTAGTAGTACTCGGGTGTACTCTGCATACAGATCCACGTCCTCAAAATGTGACTCCTCCTTGCATACAAAATCTTTAGCAGGCACGAACTCCTATTCCACTAACCGAGGGGGAGACGTTTGAGTGCTGGCGTCGACAAGATATGGTGCCTCTCCCACCTAGTGCTCGGGATCTCGTAGTAGAAGAATTGGGGCTGTTGATTGGTCTTCCACTGCCATGTCTGAATGCGGAGTTTACTGAACTATGTCCAGAGTGACCCCTCATATTTGTCAGCCTCCCTTGAGGAAAGATGTGATAGGCCGGACTCGACATTCTCACCAGTAGATATTATAGGGATCTACCCATGGCCTCTAGAGTCTCCAAGCTACAAGACGAAGATTGACTGGCAGATCCCTGCCATTTCCCCATGGCCCACGCCACCTCGACAGTCACCTCCACGGGATCCACCTGAGTAGGAGGTCGAAGGGCAAGCTGTCCTGGCCTCCGCTGAATTGATGCACCAAAGGAGACCTCCACTAAGAAGACCTCCTCCGCCCAAGCCACATAGAGAACGCGGAGATCCTCCAAGGAAACGACGACGACACTCATCTAGCCGAAGGTGCCCTATCAGGGGTACCCTATCCTTTGAACAACAGCTAGAACGAGTTGACTGAGACGAGCAGTGAGGGCCAGGCTTGAAGGATAGTCAAGGTGAGTGTTAACCCTTGGTTAACAAACGACTCAACCATGGTGAACTCGGAATGCAAAAATCGGACTATCAAGTTGAGGTGGCAGGCAATGAGGAAGCAGCAAGGATCCAAGTGGTGCTGACATGGACCAGCTCAAAAGATTCAAGACGAAGGCAAGATTCCAGCAAGGCCAACCAATGGTGGAGTGCGGTCCACTGAATTAGCTAAACCAGTTTAGAAGGAGTTTAGAAGGCAGTGGACTCGCCTTAGGTAGTCGGCAAGCTCTTATTAGATAGAGGATTCAGTCGTAATAGAGACAAAAGTTGGTGTATGATCTGAGAGACAGAGATACACTGTAATGTGCTGGAGAGGGTCTAGGTAGTAAAAGGGCTCATAGAGCTACTAGCCCAATTGAGGCGTAGGGAAGGTGAGTCCATGCGAGTGAATGACTGAGTAGAACTGTTGTGTGACTGTGCAGCCATGAGCTATTGTAAACAGAACACTATTTGATAATATAGTTGATGCTGGGTTCTTCAACTCGCTGTCTCTTTCCACTTGAGCATTCTTTGCATGTCTTGATATAGTTTGCCTACTCAGTGTGTCACCCTATGTTAGTTTCCGACGTCTATTTCATTTGTTTCTGTGATGACTTCTAGCCCTGTACAGCAACCCGTGGATTGCAAGAGTGAGCATCTTCATTTGTGAGCTTGTGTGCACAAGAACTCGGCCAAGAGTGATTAGCCAGTCAACTCGGGAACAAGGGAAAAGACCGTCAACAAAACCAAACAGGGAGACTTGGCCCAGATGGTTCCCAAGTTTAGAGGATACCTGAGTGGTTTATTGTACCTGATCAATTCTTGACGACGTTTGATGACTCCATTGAAGGATGGTACTATGATCTTACCTATGTACTGGCTTGGTTCTGAAAGTGCAAGGATAAAGCAGAAGGTGCATCATACACTGGTATTGAGATTGGATTTTGACACAATTCTCAATCTATTCCTAAGAATTTCTGGAAGGAAGCTGATGGAGTGGATGCATCTTTGGGTCATTGTGGGACCACAGTTTGGAAAAAGAGGTCCATTGTCCTACCTCCCCATCTGAGAGGACATAAGGACATGGTACCAATGTAGGTGGAGAAAGATATCCACAAGGCAGACCTGTGGGCAGCACAATAGGCTGCCACATGGGCTGCTACATAGTCCATTGTTGGAGAGCTCTGGATTAGAGCAAACTTGTGCACAACATGCAATAGATACGGACTATAGTACAGCAGATACTGATGATACATCAGCATGTATGCAGCCTGGAACAGTATGTCTGATGCAGCATGTTGCAGCCTGGAACAGTATGTCTGATGCAGCAATAAGTACGGAACTCTAGTGGGCAGGTTCAAGCAGTATGAGAGCAATTACGGGCCTTCTTGGAAAATCCACAAGAGCAGTGGATCCGCTGCCACGTTAGCTGCTATGCAAGACTGCGCAGACACTGCTATAGGCCCCGGAATAAAGGCAGATTGCTGACCTGGTGTACAGGGCCAAAAAAGACTAGAAGATTGCACAGGTACATGGATGGCCTATTATAGGCCAGAAAAGCTAGCTGGCTGGTCAGCAGTCTTACAGACTGCAAAAGTTGGCAATCCAAAGCAGACTAGGCAACAAGAGGTGAGCTGACAGAGTGGCCAGCCGGCCAGTTCAGAAGAGCTCCAAGATGCTCTTCTCCCTGGTGGAGATCTCCTGTTGCTCTTCTTTGTCAGTGAAGATGAGCAGCTACAAGTGAGGCATAACTAAATTCCAAGACCCCCCCAATGCCTTTATAATGCCAATGCCTCACAGATCTAACTGACCAGATCCATGGACTTGCCGACCAGTCTGTGTACTTTCTATCTTGAGCATGCCAACTGAGATGTGACAGTCTGCCACTGGCCCGAGTTGTATTGCAGACCCCCCCTGTACAGCTGGCCTATACTTGTAGTCTGCCAACCTTGTGCAGACCAGACACACCCATTCCAGCGCCTATATCACATGTGGGCATCACAATGGGCTGCCATATGGGCTGCTACATAGTCCATTGTTGGAGGTGGGAAGGAGCTATAGATTAGGGCAAACTTGTGCACAGCATGCAGTAGATACGGACTATAGTACTGCAGATACCGATGGTACAGCAGCATGTATGCAGCCTGGAACAGTATGTCTGATGCAGCAGTAAGTACAGAACTCTAATGGGCAGGTGCAAGTAGCATGAGAGCAATCACACACTTCTTGGGAAAGTAAGTACAGAACTCTAGTGGGCAGGTGCAAGTAGTACGAGAGCAATCGCGGGCCCTCTTGGGAAATCCACAAGAGCAGTGGATCCATTGCCACGTTGGCTGCTATGCAAAACTACGCAGACACTGCTATAGGCCCCAGAGTAAGGGTAGATCGGTGGCCTGGTGTGCAGGGCCAGAAAAGATCAGAAGATTGCACAGGTACATGGATGGCCTATTATATGATAGAAAAGTTGTCTAGCTAGTCAGTAGTCTTACAGACTACTAGGCGGCAGTCCAAAGCAGGCTAGGCAACAAGAGGGGCCATTATACCCTAGGTCATGTTGGCCTAACCCTGGAGAGGTGAGCTGACAGACTGGCCAGTCGGCCAGTTCAGAAGAGCTCCAAGATGCTCCTCCCTGGTGGAGATCTCCTGCTGCTCTTCTTCGTTGGCGAAGATTAGTGGCCACAAGTGAGGCATAACTAAATTCCAAGACCCCCCCAATGCCTTTATAAGGCCAATGCCTCGCAGATCTAACTGACCAGATCCATGGACTTGTCGACCAGCCTGTGTACTTTCTATCTTGTATTTTAGGGTTGTCTAAAGGGCTGAGTACAACTGTAATAGCATGGAGAATAAAGACTGCATGGAAGGATGGATCCTTCACTGCAAAAAGGATGGAGAAAAGTATTGCATGGAGGGCATTGATCCCTCCTGTAGAAGATTGTGAACTGATGGAGACAGGGGCTGCAATGAAGCCGCCTTGCTGCTGCTGTCAGGAGTTTGTGCCTGAACTTGACTGTAGAACTATCGATGCTGCAGGAGGGAAGCTGATTTGCGGCTGCCTGAACCGGCCTAATCCTGTGAGAATATGCTGTTGCTGGTTGAGGAGAGAATTGCCCAACTCCATCCTTCAATGTGCATGAAGAATGAGCCCATGAGGGTTTCCTTTTATAGGCCCCCTAGGGCTTGGAATTGTACCAAGAGGCCAGGAACTGTGCCAACCCAAGGTCAGGTCTGTTGTCAGCCGACCTGCAATTCAACTGCCATGTGGCAGCTGTGTGGCATGGCACTTATTTCGCCACATAGTGGCTGTCGGCTGCCAACTGTCTGCAGCATACAAGGGGCTGCAGAGCCCGTGACAATCTTCAATGGGGTTGTGGACACGGCATGACAGTTGGGCCATCTGGTACTAGTGTCGATATCTTATCCATTCACGAAACTTACTTGTGATTCTACTCGATGTAATATTCTCGATGTTCTCAATCTTGATGCATGGGGAAGGGCCCTTTCCCTCAGATTATAATTCTTTGGGGAAGGAAGTGCTTGGCCTCCCTACCCATACTATGTATGATTATAATAATTTTATTATATATTATCATACAAATATGTTTAATTACTCATTCACACAAAACTTCTTATTTTCATCTAAATTCTTACAGCATTCCTCTCTTTTAATGCATGTTCTCGATGTGAGGGAGAAAAGACAACCAAGTTGGATGCACGATTGAAGGATGACAATTCATATGCTGATAGTCCATGTCACAATATTTATACGTTGCAACCAAGGACAAATTCTAAGCTCCTGTAGAGCATGGACTTCTTCATGTATTTGTTGAGCTTTAATTCCTAAACGGCACAAATCTTTGCACATCACCAAGTCAGTAAAATAAAATATTGCCCTGACATTTGCAAGGAGGATGGGGTTGTAATGGACCCTGTGTCGTGTCTTGTGTCTAGATTTTTACTCATGATTTGTTTCCTTTTTGAAAATTTCATTAAATGAATGAATGAATATATCCCAAGGACTCTGAAATATAGGGAGCAATTGCCTTCACAAAACCCAAAGCATGCAGCTTGAATGCATGTCTGAGCGACACAAAGTTTATTGTTGGCCACAATTCATAGCCAACAGACCCATGGAAGGAAAAGGGCATTTTGATCAAAGTCAATAAGAGCATGAACTTTTTGATACCCACAACCTAGAGTTACAAGAAAAAGTTGTATAGGAAGAACGTAGATTGATGGTGACAGATGATGTCCTGAAAGACAAAGGGTACATGGATAACTTGAGGAAGAAAATCGTTTTGAATACTCTGCAAAAAGGCTTGAACCTAAGTGGAGCAGAAGTTGTACAATTCTAAGTTTATGGACAGAGCTTGGCTAATCAGGGATATTGAGCTACCAAAAACCAAGCAGTACAGAAAGAGAAAGACCATTTATTTGGACATTGAGCTTACAAGCCAACAGAGAAGTCCCAGATTACCAATGGATGGACCTCCATCATCTAACCATTTTCCAGCACAGCGTCTATGTTTATTTGGAGATTCAAAAACAATCTGTGATTTAAGTTGCTGATAAATTATATTTGAATTGAGTCTTTTGGCTATTAATGTCCACAGGAATGGCTGGATTAACTTGTGACTTCGATTTCAATTGATTTTGCATGGTTGTTGAATCGTAATCACTTAAGATGTTTAATTAAGTCCTTTATGCAATTCGTATTGCTTCTTGAAATGTTCACGGCCCTTGATCTCGTATCCTTCTTCAAATGTCATGACGAAGGCAAGGCCAAGGACAAACCCTCTGACATTGTGAGGTTGGCACAAAGACAAAATTGGTTAATTTGACAAGAAGTTGTTGGTCACCTCCACCCAAATGAGGACATGGGGGAGGGTGACTTGTAGCAGCAGAAGTGGTCTGAGAGATGTGTCGAAGAGGTCAGAGAGATGCACATGGCCAGAGAAGAAAACTGCTACGACGGCATCAGATCTGAGAGAAAAGAAAGAGGAGCACAGGATCCTATGGTGGCTAGCATGTGGGCAGCAATGCAGGCTGCCACATGGGCAGAACCTAAAGGCTCATGCAGGGCTGATTGCAGCCACAAAGTGGTGATGGGCATATTGTTGAAAAATAGAAGGGAATGAATCACTCAAACCTCCAGCCAAGATCTCTCCCGCTCTTCTTGACACCCAACTCAGATAACTGATCACAGATGCAATAAACACTCACTCAGAGATAACTTAAACAGAGAGAGAGAATATATTCATCCACCGGATGGTGGGCAGAAAACTGGCTCCAGGGGAGCAATACAAAACTCAGCCAAGTGCTGAGGAGAACTGATGGAACTCTCTCTGTCAGACTAGACCAGCTCTGAGTGCACAGCACAGCCTATGACTGAGGCTTTCTGTCCTGCACTGGATGCTGGATTGAAGGAAAGAGTGGGCCTTTTATAGGCACTGCCCAGGCCTTCTGGACTGGCCGACCAGCAGGGTCGGTCCCCTGACTGGTGGCCGACCAGAATGTTCTGGAAATCCGACCAGGGTCGGCCCTGGTCGGTGGCCCTGGTTGGGCCAACTGGCCCTGCCACAGGCCCCTATAAAAGGGTGCCCTGTGCAGCCAGTCCATGGGACTGTTGACGCTTCCAGGGAGGCACAGGGCCCCCCCTAATTCTCTGCTGTTTGCAGACAGCAACCAGCCCGTGTGCTGGTTGCCTATGATGTCTGTCTGGGTCTCTCTTTCCCATCCCTCCTACCTCTCACTGCCCCTTGTCCCCTCAAAACGGGGGCTCACAGGTGGGCACAGTGAGTCTCTAACACATTATAGGACATGAGAGGACTCTGCTGGTCGGCAGACTGCAGGTACAATCAAGCCCACCAGGGCTGGTTGGCAGTACAGCAGGAGGGGCCAATAGGAGCCTGCCATATGGCAGGGTTGGCAGACCAGTCAGCAGTAGGCCTGTTTGCTTGGAAGTTAGACAATCTGCTCGGCCAGATCTATGAGGGCATCAAGGCCTATAAAAAGGGCTCCACTGGGGGGGTCTTGGTACTTGCTGTGTGCCTCATCATAGCCTGCATAGCCGAGCAGTAAGGAGGCCTAGGAGCCCAGCATATAGTGTGACCCTCGTGGTGTCTGCAATCCTTTAGAAAGGAGAGGGAGTGCACACATAGGAGCAGCGCAGTCCTTCCCTGAAATCCTTTTACAATAATGGCCATTTTTGGGCCATGCATCTGAAGGCATTTGAACAGCAATAGGACACGCATCTGAAGGTATTTGAACAGCAATAGGACAGGAGGTGAAGCCCTTTGCTTGGTGCACGGTGGGGCAGCAGCAAGCTGTTGGCGTGGCACACTTTGAACAAGGTATTTTGCATATAGTTCTGTCTCTCTTGGGACATAGTATACATTCTATTGGTTGTCTACATGGCTCTCTATCCATCTAGATCCATGTGTCAAATTCAGTAACACTGTGCACAAGACAGATGCACTGTCTGATTCCCGGGCATATACTTTCATTGTGAGAGTCTTGGCTTCAAGAAGGAGAGCCAGAGTCGTCAAAATCATCAGCAAGCATGGTAACAAATGTGAAAAAAGGAAAGCTTTTCTTGGACTCCGAGAGTTGCTGAGACCAAGTATGCAGACCTAGGTGTAATTGTCTTAGTTTCTGACATTGAGAGATTGTCCAATGCACCAATGGTTCAATTGTCAGGAATTGGTCTCAGCTATCCACCTCAGCACAGAGACAGAATTGGACATCGTGTGATCAGGGCTGTGAAAGATCAGTAAAGAGGAGTTGCTCATAGTAAAACATCGGCATTTCCACCATTAAGGTATGTGAAATACTTGATATGACAGATGAAAACTAAATGGTGACAGAGACAGCGGTAGAGATACAGCTGAATTGAAAAAATGTCACCCTTTACACAACACGCGAATTATATTGTGGAAGAGGCTGTGGATTTTCTTCCCACACATACATTCTTACCTACATTCTAACAAAATGGTGGTGAGTTTTTTTTAATCGTTACAAGCTCAAATTCAGCTCCCCAGCGGGGGGGGGGGGGGAGGCAGGCGGAAGGGGGGGGTGAGGTGGGGCAGGAGAAGGAAAGGGGGGCTGGGGAAGAGGGGGGGGTTGCCAGGGGTTTGTGTCTTTAATTATGGTATAATTTGTTACAGGCTCAAGTTATACACGAATGTACGTACATATGTGCGTATGTATGATGCCCATTGGGAGGCTGAAGATAAAGCTCAGTACACACCGCCCAATCTGTGCCCAATGGAAAGCAAGAGGCGGTAATCTTCAAAGGGCAGGCTGTTTGCACACGGCCCAACCAGGAATCTTTTAAAAAGTTGGTATTCAATGCATTGTAGTTAACAATTTTAAATGGAGAACCGAAACTTTGAATTTGATTTAGTGGTAAGTGGGTGCCCGTGGTCACGCGATAGTCACCCAATAATTTACTTACCAGTCAGCTGCCAGCTTGAAAAGAGGTTTGTAGATGTGTACAGGGTCAGGTTTTAAAAACTTTGATTTAGCACATCAGCCGCCCATCTTTGGGCGGCTTTGGTGTGTACCTCCGAGATTTCTCTTGGCAAAAGAAGGAATAATCGCCCTACGTTGAAAATACTATCCTGTGCGACTTGATGCCGTTCAACATTCTCTTACTATTACTCTGCATTCCTCACCCTCCAAACAGAGATGGATCTGGAGCAAGCGATCGCTTTTGATGGCCTTTTCGTGACCCAAAGAATGATTCATCGTCACAAATCTCGCTGAAGGGTAAGACTTGAGTTCTCACATGCTCGAAGTTTCGACGAAGCGCCGCGTTATGTAAAAGCAACTGCCGGACGGAGATCCTTTCCATGGCACTCGCTTCCCCGTCAAAAGTGTCGTCTTCTGCTAGCATTTTCAGCTCTTCTATAGAGCCGGAGCCGGGCTCCCTTTCAGAGACCATCGTGGATGCATGTGATCTCCACCGATTTCGCACTCGGTACGTATACAAAGAGGACTTCGGCTGAACTCAAAGTTCGTTTTATGACTCATTGGAGGTAGGGAGCTCTTATTGGTCACAAACAGGAGCATTAATGGAAACTGTTGGCTCCGTGAGACCCTCCAGTAATGCTAGATGTGACCGCGCCTTAATAATAACGGCCGGGAGCTGATTGGCTAGTCGATTTTCAACTTTCTAGGCTAGTTCCACCTCAAGAAATCCTTTTCCGAGATTGCCACACTTATATCCACGAGAGAGTTTTTCAACATACCCAAGATCCATGTACACTTGGCAACCATCCTATTCTCACTCTCAGGATGGCCGAAGCTCTTATATACGGCTAGACGGTCACCATAGTTGAAGAGAACACCAATGAAAATAACTCTCTATTTGTTGAAGCAAGGTGCTTTTCTAATACCATCATCAACCCAACTAGACACTCATAGAAGAGTCGAGACCCTCCTTCGACCACTCTCGTAGGCCAATTCACAACACAGAGCGGCCATCCTCAAAAAACGAGAGTGAAGGACTAACCTCCTACTCAGGCTAATAGGAGGGATGGGCCGACACAAAAGATTTGTGTATGCCCATAAAAGCCGCCCACTCCATGGCCAACTCTTCTAACCACTCCATGATTGGAAACCATTCCATCTCCTCCAACCGCTACACCAATCACACATTGGTGATATAAATTAGTAGCCTAATGACCGCGAAGGGGTGTGACCCACTACACCTAGCAACCATCCTCCAATCCTATTTCCTTCCCCATGGGCGGGCAGGTGGTGTGCCCCCACCCTTAAAAAAAGAATAGAAGGGACTGACACTAAACCGCTTTGCTAACTTCCCTCTTACATGCACCAGTTGTGCAAAACTTTCCAAAGCATAAAGTTAATCTTCCATAGCCTAACAAAGTTTCACTTCGTACTGTAAAAATTCTATTGAAGATCACGGGCCCTTCTTGACTCAATTTGACACTTGCTGTAGACTTTTCCCTTTTCATTTGACTTACACTTTCCATCACACATTCCCAAAAACAAAAAGGACAATCCTTTTGATACTTGAAAAGTAAAGAATAGTAAGCCCCCTTCTCATGTTCCATTTGGAATTCAAGAATCATAGATTCCTCTCTAAGAAGCATCCTCACATATTTTTAGCCGATATTTTCCTTAGCACTCACTATCCAACAATCATCGGTGTACTCTCCAATTAATGGATACCACATTGTTTGTTGGCGAGGATTGAGGAATAGATCTTCCCGTGGGAACCTAAAGATATTGAAAATCATGGATGTTATGGGACTATGCTTCCTGATAAACTAAATGGTTTCCCAAACTATTTGAATGCGAGGCCCGATGGTTTGAGGTGACTAACTAGTATATAGAACATGGCAAGGGAAGGAAAGTGGGTACTTTGGCAGTATAGGGATTGGTATGATAGGCTGCACTCCTTTTTCTACTGAAGGTGATGGGTTCTAATATAAATTTTGGGCTGTTTGATGCCATCAAAGGTGTTGGGTTCTTTCTTGTTCTGGAAGGGCAAAGGGTTAAGAGAGGATGCCACATCCCACCAATGGAGGCTACATAGATTGTAGCCACCAAGAGAAAACAAAATTTGGGCATTCCATCTAGCCTGCCAACCATAAGTTTCTCCTTTAGCGTATCTTTAGACCACTCTAAGAATGTAATATCAAAACCAAGGGGGCACCCAAATACCTGACAACCACACCTCTCCCACTTGATGGGCAAATCTTTAGCCCACTTTAGTTTACTAGCCACTTCTATTCTCAATGCAAATGTCTTCTCAAAGTTACATATTGAGCCTGATACTTCACAAAAAAGGAGCAATGCCTCCCTTAATTATTAACCTTGTCATCTTCCTTCACTAACATGGCCACGATTTTGTAGCAAATGATTGAGCATAGCAATAGGCTGCCCAATCTCTACTTTAAACCTATTTAGATGTTTCTAGAAAAGCTTCATTAATCCGGCATTCATATCTTCAAGTAAAGACCCTCACACAAAAGAAGCATTGGCCATCTCCACAAATTTAAACTCAAGCCTATCCAAAAAATCCAATGTAAGCCCATCCATAGTAAATGGGCAACTTGGTTATAAAATTCTAGCATATGGCTGATCTTTTCACTTGATAAAGATTTTCGCACATTGGGCTTTCCTCCAACTAATTAATTGTTTTTTATAATTTTAATGTAGGGGCCCATAAGATGTCACGTTTTACATTAATTTCAATTGAAATATTGTTTCTAGGGTGCTCTTGTTCTATTTCTCCTAAAAAGTGTTGCATGTGCAAAAGGTTTTGAAGTTTTGATTATCAGTGTAGACAATAAAATTTTTGTTGACAATGAAGAGTTCCAATTTTTGGATTGTGCGTTTGACGGCCAGGATTTCTTTTTCAATGGAATGGTAATTCTATTCAGTGCCTTGGAAGGTACTAGACCTATAAGCACATATGACTTCTTGTGTGGGAGTGTGTTCAAGAAGGACAGTGCCCCAGAAATTGTTGGAAGCATCCATTTTGACGATGAGCAAACCATGCTCTAAGGGAATGCTGAGGGCAAGAAGGGGCTGCACCCTGTCTTTGATTCGTTGGATAGCTTGGGTCTAGAGCTGGCTCCATGCTTGGCCATCTTTCCTGAGGCAGAGTTGAAGGGCATACCGATCGCAGGCCAATTGCTCATAGGAAGAAGAAAGGTGGTTAAGACATCCAAGAAAGCGCTGGAGAGAGTTGTTTGTCCTCCCATCACCTTGCTCCTCCCCTACCCTTTGCCTCTTAGCCCCCCACTTTCCTTATTGCCCACCATCCCCTCTTCTCTTCATTCCCCAACCTCCCACTTGTTGTAGAGCTATATGGTGTGTACCCATACACCCTATATAGTCCCTATGCAGTCCCATTAATAGCACCCTCTATGCCCCTTGTTCATCACCTTAATCCTTATGCACTTCCATACCTCTTAATATCCTTCCCTTCCATAAGCTATATGGTTGTCCCTGCAATCATTGCTGTACCTTGCCCCACCGTTATTTCCTCGATCTCCCCATTGTGTATGCAAGCTATACACATGTCCTTTTGTACCCCTCCTACTCACGCTGCTTCACCTTCCATCTGCACACTTGTGCCTATATTTACTCACTCATACATGCATCGATATACTCCCACACGTATTCATATCTTCAAACACTCACACATGCATACCTTTAAAAGCTATACATCAGTCCTTTTGTAACCGTCCTACTCACATTGCTTCACCTTCCACCTACATACTTGCTCCTATATTTACTCACTCATACATGCTTTCATATACTATCACACACTTTCATACCTTCACACACTCACACATCCCTACCACCATCACTTCCTCTCGCCTTGATGCACTATAGGGAGGTTTATAAGTGATGGAGGCAAATGTTCAAGGTTTTACGTTAACCTTTATTGGAAAATAGATTCATCCCTAGTCAATTCTACTCCACCTCTTAGCATGCCATCAAAAGGTGTTTTTTTAATAAAGATGAGTTGTAGCAACTCTTTCTCTAAGAGTTAAACCACTCTTTTTGCTTGCATCCGGGGTCTCTAGAGCTTAGATGCGTGCAACCCTTCCCCATAGCCTCTATATGCACCTTATGGATTTTTTCCTATTGTGGAGAGGTTTCTCTCAAGTATTCTTTGACTCTTTAAAGTTCTCTCAACAATGTTAGTAGCTGACCATTTAGCCCTTAGTTCCAAAATGGCTCTCTCTTTCCTCTCACTTTAGAATTTGACCCTCTGGAAGATCACTCTCTCTTCCTAAAGTTTCTTGGGTTTTGACAAGTTTAGGATTAGTTCCTCCCCACAATTAAAGCCTTATTTGGTATGATCACTCCAATGTTAGAGGTATCAATGTAGATGCCTCATGTTAGAGTCATTGTTTCTAATTCTCATTAGGGACAACCATGTTTTACTTCAACAACTAGGTGTCTCCCTTTTTAGATAGAAGAGTGAGATTGTAAGACATCAAGATCAATGTTGGGTTTGTATATTGCGAGTGTTGTGAATTGCACCATAAATTAAGGTATGGATAGGAGCCTAAAAGGGGACACCCTTGTCCTTAATCCTAAAGGGTAAGATGCATATATGTTTGTTTTCTTCATTATAATGTTAGTGTACAATTAGCCATCTTTGTTGTGCACTCATCTCCAAATATTCCTACCACATAAGATGAAATTCCTTATCACACATTTTTAGGTACAAATAAAAAATAAAGAGAGAAACACCTCATGACATGAAAGATCAATTCTATAAGAATCTAATTTGTGTTTTCACAAATAGTATCCCTACACTAAATGCTACAATTTCAAAGCCTTGAAATCCTCAACTTGACATTTTAGCATCAAAGTTCACAATCGTACCCAAAAATGATAATGACATAATTTTATTGGACCAAAATAGCAATAACTATGGGAATTAGAGTTCATATTAGTCAGATATCTTCCAACTAAAGAAGTTGTGGATTATTGTTAATAATCAAGAGAAAATACACGAAGGGCTAGCAAAAACATCAAGAGCACCTTTAATAGTAGATCAAGTAAGATAACTCAATGAAATAAAACACATTGGGAACCTCAATTGGAACTTAATTTAATTAAGTTCAATGTCAAGGAGACAGTGATCCCAATCATCATGAAAAGATACAAGTAGTAGTTGATGGATGGAAAGCACTAGAAAATGCATTCAATGCAAAGAACATGTCCATAATCACAGTAATACAAAATAGTATAGATTATTGTGTTTATTGAAAGATATTGCATACCAATTGACGTAAATTGGCTAGAAAACAAAGAATGAAAGAGCAGTTCAAATTGCACAAGATGATATTGGAAAGGGTTATAAAACAATTTGTGATAGAAAGGTCAGAGGAGACCCTCCATCAATGTTTGAAGTCATGTTTGCCATTTTAATGCAAGAGCGAATAAGAAATTCCACTAAATAATCATGAGCAAGCATTCCCAAGCAGAGGCTAATGTGTCTAAGGAGGCAGAGGCCAAATCAATGCTAAATGACGTAATGCTAGAGGGAACTATTTACATAAACCTTAGAGACACTTCGACAAGTAGCACGGGTCATCATCTTCATCAAATTAGCACCATGGTCTTCCAACCAAAGGGGGACATGGATTCCTAGATGTAAGAGGTGACTTTAGTACATGAAGTTATCAATCCAACTTTCCAAAATGATGTACATGTAACAAAATTTACTATGACATTTTGAGCCATTGAGAACCAAGAACCAAAGGAAATTTGATAATTGGCAATATATTGCAAACAAAAATCTACAAAAGCACCACCATAAAGGTCAAAGATAGCAATCTGCCGACTTTGCCAATGAGCGAAATCAAGATTAGCCATAGGATAACAAAGTTCAGCATCAAGTTCTTATCTTTGAATATTCAATGTGATTTGACTTAGGTGTAAGCACTCATTTATGAAGAAAAATGTTTTTTTTTAATCCATCCAAATATAATGCAAAAGAAAATATAATCATGGGTGACAATACACCTCACGAGGTTGAAGGAAAGGGGAATATCCCATGTCATAGTGACAATAGGAGATGATTTCTTTGTATAGATAATGGCTCAAAATCTCTTATGGGCTAGTCAAATGACTGAAAAAGACATCAAATTATTATTCAACAAGTTAGGCTTCATAGTCCAAGATTTGTATAATCCAAACAATAGCAAAAGGTGCAAAATTTGAAAGAATGTCTAAACTTTCTTAATGTTTGTCCATTCAAAGAGCCCGAAAAGCTTCTAATCTAAATCATGATGCCTAAGCACAATATGGCAAAAGAGAGTTGCACACCTCAAATTTTAAAGCTTGGTTTCAATCAATCAAACAAATATGATTCAAGGCCTTCTTGCAATTATACTTTTATATGTGAATTATGTTTCATAGGAAAGCAACATATTCAACCTTCTCCCAATTCTTGGTTTAGGGGCATTGATTACTTCAGATCGTCCATTTGGATGTTGCAAGTTATGCCTCAACTTTATCATGAAATAAAATTTTATATTTCATCACCGTCACTAATGATTACTCAAGAAAACATGAATCTACTTTCTTAAACAAAATTCAGATGCATTGTATGATTTATAGATTTGAAAGCTTTGGTGGAGAAGCACAACGGAAAGTATATAAAGATAATATGATGTGATAATGGAGGAGGCTATAAATCAAATGAGTTAAATCAATCCTACACACATCATGGCATCCAAAGAAAGTTTACTTGCAAATATACTCCTCGGCAGAATTGAGTTTTAGAAGGAAAGTATAGAGTCATAGTAGAATCCACTAGATGCATGATATATGAAAAGGAAATTCCCCATCCATGTTGGGATGAAGCATGTAGAGTTATAGTCTACTTTATTAACATAATTCCAATTGCAATTTTGATGAAAATCACTTTTGAGGGATATTACACGTGTAAACCCTTTATTTGATCATTTAACTGTGTTGGGCTCTCTTGCATATGCACACCTTCTAGACACTCAGTAACAAATTGGATATTAAATTGATCAAATGTGTTTTGACATGATATACTGGACAACCCAAAGCATATCGATTATGGGATCTAGTTCAAAGAACATTAATTTCTTTTTGAATGTGTGATCATTGATGAGATAGCCTCATACTTTAGTAAACCCACAATTGTCCAATACTATGTTCAACAATACCAACCACTAAAATTTATGCTTTACCACCACATTTAAATCTTTAGTCCACTTTGACGACACAAAGCAAATGTAAGTAGAAAATGCAAGAAATTATGGATTTGCAGCAACCATAGTCATCATCAACACTTTGAGAAGATAATCCAAAGAAAAGACAAAGCCACAAAGACGGACATACAAAAGCAACTTTGCTTTTATCATCAAATTCATGGAGATAGATGAACCTACATCATTCAAAGCAATAGTGCATCGTTCCCACATGGCAACATAGCATGGATCAGGAGTACAATGCCCTTGTGAAAAATCAAACATGGTCATTGACAAATTTACGAATTGAAAGAATCCCGTTAGTTGCAAATGTGTATCACAAAGCCACGATCAATTATGAAGAGGCAATTTAAAAATATAAAGGAAAAAATGGTTACAAAAGGATATGCTCAAGAGTATGCAATAAATATGAAGAGACCTTTGCAATAGTTGCAAAGATGCCCACTATTAGAATGGTGATTACCCTAATTTCACATTTTGATTGACCTATCCATCAAACAAATGTTAAGAATGTTTTTTTAAAGGACATCTAAACAAAGAAATACACACGACACAACCTGAAGGGTATGTTCTTGTCAATTATATGGAAAAGAAAGTCTACAAACTACAAAATTCTCTTTATGGATAGAGAAAAGCACCATGTGCTTGGAATGCAAGAATTCACAATCATTTCTTGCCATGGTATTTCAACCTTTAAACTCAGTCATCACATAATATTTATATAACAAGCACAAGGCTACATATCTATTATTAAATTATTGTACTTAGTTATTCATGAAAATTTACAAAAATCCTATAGTTGAAAGAGTCCTCAAGTACCTGAAAGGTACATGGGATTATGAAGTAAAATATGATAAAATAGCAAATATCAATTTTCATGGATTCACTGCTGTTGATTCGGCAAGCAAAGTAGATGAACAAAGATGTACAAGGGGATACAATTTTATCTTGGTTGAATAGCTTAGTCTTAGCAAAGTAAGAAGCAACCAATAGTTGCCTCATCTCCAAAGAAATGGAACATAGAGGATCAACCAATGCCGCATGTGAAGCAATTTGGTTCACAAGACTCCATCTAAAAATTGGAATTATTTCAAAAGAACCCACTATGCTACATTTTTAAAATATGCATAGCATTCAACTAGTAAATAATCCAATACTTCATGCTAGAACTAAGCATATTGAAGTGCATTATCACTTCATTCGAGAAAAGTTTATTAATGAGGAAATCAACCTTATTCATTATTGACACAAGAACAACTTTGTCGATATCTTCAATAATCCCCTTTCCCTTAACAAGTCCTTATACGCCTAAAAATAGCTTTGGAATACAATAGCTATAACTTAAGACAAGAAATAATAATTAAGTTGTACTTTATGTATAGAATTCTACTACAAAGTCATTGTGCTCGTCACATACTCCGATTTCTTTTATTTTATTATCTATAAACTTTGTTGCCATAATGCAACTTTTTTGTTTTCACAATAAAAATAAAAATAATAATGTGTGTGTGTGTGTGTGTGTGGGGAAGACAAGACAATAACCCCTTTTGCATAGTGAAAAGATAAAAGATTCAAGGTAAAGGATAGAAAGAGAACACTACAGAATTAAGGAAGAGTTTGAGTATGTAGGTAAGAATTGCACAAAAAGTATATAAGAGTTTTGATAAGAAATGACAATAATGTTTTTGCAAATAACATTTTTGCAAAATAAATTAGAGCTTGGTGAAGTCCTCATAAGAATCTCTTTTATTGAAAAGGAGAGTTTGCATACCTGCCACCATCCAACAAGAAAACATGGTAAGAACTAGCTTAACTTTAATTGGGAAGAAACACCCCTCCCTTGTTATCAGGGTCACAATAAAATAATGGCTTAAACACAGACTTAAATAGCTCGACGTGGACTTTAAAGGTGTAAAAATAGGGGGCTAGAGGGAATTTTGAAAAAAAGGAAAAAGGATTTTAAAAGTTAGTTTTTAAAAAATTAATTAAAAAATTTGGTGGGAAATTAAGTGAAATTAGGAAAAATTATGGGGAGGGAAGGAAGAGGAAAAAACAAGGAAGAAAATAGGAGAAAATTGGTTAAAGATGTCGGGGGGGTGAGAGAGAAAATTTTAGAGCTTTAAGAAAGAAATTGGAAAAAAAAATAGGAGGAATTAGGAAAAATTAGGGAGTGTTTGTGAGATAGAAGGAAAAAGAATTAGAAAAAGTAGGAAAAGGAAAAATCAAAAAATTAAGTGGATGCAAGAGAAAAATGAGAATTGTCTACCCAAAAAGGACTAGTAATGTTTTAGAAGTGTCAAATAAGCAGTGGAAAAAGAGTAAGAGAAGTGCTTGAGTAAGACATGCGATTTTGGAGCAATGAAAGTTGTTGGTTTGCAAGTAACCAGAGGGAAAAAGAGTTTATATAGAAGCCATAACAGGGATGGAGTGGGAAAATCTGGGAACTGTTTGGGGTGGAAGACTTCTTAGAAAGAAGAAAAAACCAAAAGAAAGAGAAAATTGCTCAACGAGCAATGAATTGAGTTAAAAGGCAATGCCATGATAACTTAAATGTAATAAGTGCAACCATCCAAAGATGCTTGAGATGAGGGAGAAGGAGCCGAAAGAGGGTTGTTGAGAGCTTCTGATTGGAGTGAAAAATCCCATGAAAATTCCTGAAAGTAAAATAGGATACAAGTTAGAGAAAGGAGTCAAGAAACCAAAAAAAGCTTTAGTGACTTAAGTGTACTATGTGCAACCATTCAAAGTTGCAAGCAAAAGGACATGTGTGTGGAAGACAAGACAACCACCCCTTTTGCATAGTGAAAAGACAAAAGAGTCGAGGTAAAGGACAAAAAGAGAACATTATAGAATTAAGGAAGAGTTTGAGTATGTAGGTAAAGCACCTATGAAATTGCATAAAAAGTATATAAGAGCTTTGACAAGAAATGACAATAATGTTTTTGGGAAAAATTTTCGAGCTTGGTGAAGTCCTCATAAGCATCTCTTTTATCGAAGAGGAGAGTCTGCATACCTACCACCATCCAGCAAGAAAACATGGTAAGAACCAACTTAACTTTAATTGGGAAGACAGGTGTCATAAACACCCCTGCCTTGTTATCAGGGTCACAATAAAATAGTGGCTTAAACACAAACTTAAACAGCTCGGTGTGGACTTTAAAGGTGTAAATAGGGGGGCTTTGAGAGAAAAAAATCCATTAGCCCATGGGGGGAAGGTGAAAAGGGGGGGAGGGGAGTGGTATTTTGGGGGGGCTATGCATGTGCCACGTGTGGCCCCCTTGGCTCCTTCTGGAACTTCCTGCATCGACTTGGGTCAACAATAAATTTGCATTTGCCTTCTTTTCTTCGCTGCCATTGAGGGTCGTTGAGGTTCGTCCCTTGCCATCCTGATTTTCCCCTATCCTTTGCTGGCTGAGGTTCCTCCCTTGCCCTTCGTTATATATGAAAGAGGTAGTTTTGGCATTCGGATTTGCAAGGGGGGGAGACAGAGGCAGTTTCGGCACATGAATGTAGGAGAGTGGGGGATGAAAGCAGGGGTTCACGTATTGATGGAATAAATCAGCATGGTGGACATGGAGCAAGGAGCAAGGAGCAAGGACTAGAGTATGAGCAGAGATGACAATGCAAGAGACCTTGCACAATAGGAGCAATCTCGTGTCTATTCACTGAAGTCAAAAGACAAGCTTGCTTGAGTTTGCACGAAAACCTCCATGGATTTCTTCGTGAAAGGAAAGGGGGTTTGAGAGGGGAGAGGGGTTGCCAGGCCCTTGACACCCTCCTCACTCACCACTACCTCCCTCTTGTTTATCGCTATTTTTTCAAGCAAGAAACAACCCATTATCCCCCCCCACCACCCTCTTCCTCTTGGCACCTCTAGCTTCACCTTCATTGGTGAGACCCTTCTTTATCTGCATAGTCTACACTCTAATACAGGAAGAGAATTCGTTGAATGTCACATCGTCCTCTCTTTAGGACTTCAATCTTCTTCAGTCCTACTATTGTGCTCAGTGGAGCCGAGGTAAATTGATTCGTATACACCAACGAAGGCAAGCTTCTCACATAGTTTGGCCCAAATCTTTGGTTCAGATCTTGGGAGAAAATACCCTTGGCACTCAATCTATAGTAAAGAACAGACATCTTCACTCTTGCTTGTATCCAGAGGCCTTGCAAATGTACGTGGCACATGCTAACATAGGAGCAGAGAAGCATGGTGGAGAGATGGAGGAGAAGGAAGTCTAGAGAGGGCAGGTAGGTGTAGACGCAGGGGGCGGGGGAGAGATCCACATCGACAAAAGGGGAAGTGGGAGGGAGGGTTAGTTAGGTTAGTTAAAGTGATTATATTAGGTTAGATTAGATTTATTACATTAGGAACTTAGGTTAAAGTTAACAAGTATTTTTTAAAGGGAATCTTGCAAATCCAAACAATTTGGTAGATGCAATGCAATGTCTGAATGCGTAGGCAATTAGATATCAAAATTACAATCTTGATGCAAAAAATCCTACGTGAACTCGATGGATGGTTGTGAAGATATAGAATTTAAGAATTTTATAGAGCCATTAGTTAGCTTACAATGATTATTCTCTAGATTTAGGCTTCTTATTTATAGGGTGATTGCTTATATCGCCCCTGCTCTAACAACAATGCTCATTCATACCATTGATTTTTGTCATTTAGTTGTTGGGAACAAGAGACATGATGTTATCAAATAGATGATCCAAAGAGGCATCTTAGTAAAGTATTATGAAATGTGATATCCACATTTGACACCCACCCCATGCAGTAGTTTGATCTTGTTAAGAAAATATTATGAAAAAACTTTTTTGTGGAGATATGTAGTCTAGAATGGTTGTGGTCAATGAGGTATTTGGCAATCCTCTGGTTTGTTTGCTCTTGCTAGTGCCATTCACAAGGATGCATTGCAAGCTTAAAGGTTCAATATAAAATTCATTCGGAGTGGGTTGCAAGATCATGAAAACACTAGAGCTAGGGTTTTTGAGACAACGATTCTTCTTACTCATGAGAGGGTTGAACCACATTGATCCAAATATTTAGTAGAGATTCACATGTTTATGTTCTCAAAATACTTTGGTACATTTTTTGAAGGGGATGAAATCTACAATCAAGATCTAAGATGAATAAACATTCAGAAAAATCCATGTCTTTTTTAAGTTTTCTATAAAGGGTATGTACCCTTCGATAGCCTCATAGTTGCAACCAAAAGAGGGAAATAATGGTATTTTAAAGGATATGGAGGCAAGCCATGGCTGATGAGGCTTGAAGGCCAAGTGAGTGACCATTGAGGCTTGAATCCACCTATGCCATCATAAGAAGCCCTTGTATCAAAGGACCCATGTTGAGATCTATGATATTCACTCTACATCTCTATGTGTGGGAGTTCCCGTTCGCACATGAATCTTCTCTTCTCACTCTCCTTTAGTTTTGGTACATGTAATTGTGAATACATCACAGTGTTTCCCCTTAACACTTTGGTGATTTGTATTGTGTCACCAAATTGTTCGACTAGCATGCTCTTCGATAGGATCATTTTCTTGTCTTCATCTTCAAATTTGGCTCCTAGCCCGTTCAGTTGTCATAGCAAAGCTTGCATGGGGTTGAGAAATACTCCAAGTGACTGTGAGTGGTCCATTGAACAAGTCTTGTTTGAGAATAGCCTTTGAATGCTTTAATCGGACTTTGAATAGAGAGACTGCAAAATCTGCCAGTTTTCAGCTGCTATCAGCTTCATGCTGAGATGATGAAAATATTCAAAACCCAAGGCTCTTCCCATGTAGCCAACGACTTTTTCATTCTTTGTTTCCCATGCTAGGATTTTGTCAGCATCATGCAACCTCTCCTTCGGTCTTTTCTTTGTCCTAGCACAACCACGCTCCACAAGTTTTTTTGCATGAATAGAAGTCGGGTTGCTAGTTGCCAAGAAGGAAAGTTTCTACCATTAAATGTCACTAGTATCCCACTAGCCTTTTTGTTCTCCATAATCACTGGTTTAAAATCTCCAAGCAGCATGCCTCTACCAATAGAACTAATGCGAAATGTCTCCTAGTTTAAATGCTTTTAATTTTGTGAACAATGCCTGCCCAATCCTATGCACTAGTCTACTCCATGTTTGCATGCAATCTACCTCATCGCATTATAATACAAATTAAAAAATGTGGCACGTGGTTGGGATACTCCATGATACCTCAATCGGTACCCTCCTAGTCTTTACAAATATTGGCCCTCGACCACTCCACTCAACGGACACATTAAACAATTGGTGACTCATCACACCAATTACTCCCAACAAACTTACCCTCGATATACAACCATTAAAATGCACAACCATGCATCCAGTTACTATAACATCAGTCACACTAATCACTTTAGCATTAAGATGGAATCACCCAAAATACCAATCATCTAGCTTGGAAACACCTACATTTAATTAGGCATTCCCAATTATATTGTGCATAATGCATCCTTTAGCCTTGCCACGGTTGGTGTCGTTCTATCGATTGAAAATGATAATGGATAATAAATTTCATAACAGACTCACTTTTTTTTTGTGAAACCACTGAATTTTTAATAAGAAATACCTTTTACAATGAGAACAGCCTGGAGAACTGACTAAAAAACACCTCTAAAGAAGATACATCTAAGTGATTCTCATGAAAAGCATCATACAAAGATTGCCGTAATGATGCTTTAAAAAACTCAAACAGCTGAATCAATGGATTGCCTAAGAAGACTTGATTCCTTTCCTTCCAAATAGTCCAAAACGCCAAAAATATGACCCAATGGAAAAAGAGAGAATATTGGACTTGTGCCGGAGTCTAATCTACCAAATAACTTGAAAAACTTCCCAAATCGATGACCTGAGAATATCAAGCGAAGGCAGCAGGAAAAACTGTTCAAGAGTGCTCTAGAGTGAGGACAAAACCAAAGAAGATGTGGAACTATCTCAACAGGAGTAGAACACCTCAAACAATAAGGATTTGCAATCCCACATTTGCCCAAAGTGACTCCCACCGAAGAAACGCCCACCAAACATCACACACTCACACACACCTTCGTATGCATGCACACACACACACATACAAGTTTACTGCTTTTCACACAAACACACACACATGCACTAGCATTTGGTACACACACACATTGTTTACAAAACCTTTTAATAGTTCTTTTTTAACCTGTTATGGTTATATGTGCAGGGAACTATCTCTCTAATGGATGTTTGACATCTTATGGCTATCAAGATCATGGATTCTACTTTTTTGGTGGTTATGGCAACTTGCGCTTTGATGGAAGATTGAAAGCTTGTACATGGATCCAAAATTTTGGGTGTGATCAGTTCTTATAGTTGCTTCAGTTTTAGTTTTAAACTTATGGTTTTCACAACTTTTTTTTGCATTACCTTGGACCTTGCAATAATACAATTAGTCTTACGCCTGTGCCTTTCTTATGTTATTATAATTGCTCGTCCCCTTAATCTATATTGTGAAATAATTAATTGACCTTTCTTGGTTTGATTCCCTTGTTTAAATGCTTTCCTAACTAACTTTTCCTTCTTTATACATTCAATTTGTCTTTAGTTAACCTTTAAACTGCTATTTATTAATCTTCTCTAAGCATATAGTTTTTTAGGACAATATTGTTAGGACCCACTGTTTTATAGATTTAATTGAACAACGAGCTTTCAATGTTTTCTTCCCCCCCCCCCCCCCCCCCCCTTATAACATAAATAAACCAAGTTTTGTAAAAAAGATGTTTGATTTTATTCATTAATCCCTAAATTTACAGGTATCGTTACCTAGTTATATATATTTCCTTTTACACTCGGGACTTCTCTCGCCACAATTTTCCCATTTAGTTACTAATACTTTTAAAGACTACCGTATTTAAAAAAAATTAAAAAAATAAGACTTTGTTAAATAATTCCTACTGGTTTATGATTAACTACTTACAATTGAGTTTCTCTTTTCTAAACCCCACCCTTTTTACTTCATAATTGTAAGCCTCTAACTCTATAGTGGATGCTTTTAATTAAGGAGATTATATAGCTAAAAATACTTTTAAGAAAGCTACGTTAATGAAATGAAATCCCCCCTAAACCTTACCTTCCTTTTAATTTAACCTTACCTTTCAAATAACTGCCACCTCCCTTACTTTGGAGCTGTTTTTTTGGACCACCAACCATGATTGCCACATCATTCACTTTCCTTAACCTTCTTATACTCACATGGCAAGCTTCTTTTGCTCATATTATCATGCCTTTCTTCCGCTTCGTTGTGGTAGCCTGTCTCCAACTTGCTTGCCTCCTTTCTTTCGTGTCCACATTGCGCAATGGCATCTACTAATTCCCCGGTCAGTGCTTTCAACTTCGTACTTGCTTCCACCATCTAGTCTAAGGTATGCCCTTCCTTCTTCAGCTTATTGTAGTGAGTGCTTTCTTCTTCCTACAGTGACGGCTGTCTTTACGTTTGGTTTTGCTTACTCTTACTTTGCTCGCTTGGCCTTTTTTGGTCGTTGTAGCCATGACTGGCTGGTGTTCCTCCACTCCTAACACTGCGATTGAGGATGTTCATAGTAACTCTGTTTCTACCGTCTTTCAACTTTTCCACCCACAGTCTCGCTTATATGCATTTAGATCTACAATACTTGCTCATCTAGTGAGTATTAGATTTCCATTTTTTGTTATTCCTTCTTTTTTCCTTTGTATCTATTATTTATCATGAGCTATTGTATAGCCTACTCGAATCATTACATGAAAGCTACATTTGGATGTTTATTGACGATGATGAATGTAGATACAAGGATTCTCATAGAAAACAATGATACTAATAGTAGCTATTAAAAAGAGAAGTTGAAGACATGGTGAAGGAGGTCCATATTTAATCGCCATTGAATGGATTATGGTGGGTGCAAAAACTTTATTGTAAGAACCATTCATCCTCAAATTGGATGTGACTTGTTGTGTGCGTGCAATCAAGTGAATGACATTTTGAGAACATGAAGTGCAAATGCCACCACACATCACATGACATGCAATGATAGAGCATTTATCAATTTAGACCTCCTCACAACGATAAGGTAGTTACTTTGCCATTTGACTTTGACAAGGCATTGGCATCATAAGTTTTGTTAGCCAAATTTTGCACCTTCAAAATTACTCAATTTATGTGAGCCTAAACATGCACTTTCAACACTTCACAATGACTTGCCTAGGCTAGCTTGACAAGGGTCTATGCATGCCTAAATGAAAAATAGAAGCTTTAAGAACCCTCGAGCATAGAGAAGTATTAGTCTTGTATTCTTCCCTCGAGATACAGATATGTATTTAGATGTAGACATTATAAGAGCTCACAAGGAAAGCCGAAAAGGAGGGCAACTATGCATGATGGATAATGGGAGGTATAAAAGGAGGAAGGAAAGATGATTTGTAGTTAAGATGGAGAGACGATAGTTATTTGGAATCAACTCTAATCTTGAGAGCGTTGCATTGACCTTGTGGTGTGTGGCAAAAGCATTAAAAACAACAAGCCCACTATGCGATCATTTAGAATCGAATGGGGTAGCATGGTGGGTTTTTCAAAGTAAAGGATGCTTTACATGGATCCTTGATGGGAGGTCCTGGTGCAAATGACATCACAAGGTACAAGGCAGATAATTTGAAGTAGAACCAATGGCCTATGGCTTATCAATCTAACCCACCTTAGACTCAAGCTAATGATAGTGGGGTCTTGTTTCTCAACTTTGTGTTGTGCTTGGCCTATGTGGCATCCCTATCATACCTATGATGCAGAGATGGGGTAGGTAATGGTAGCAAGCTTGCTTCAACGTCCTTCTTGAGGCTAGTGGTCCCAAACTGGCTTCCTACGAATTGTACTGAATTTGAAATCCCTCTAGGGATTAGTTCATATCTGATGATGGATAGCATGTTTTGACCTTTTAACACAAGCATCAACTCAAGGAGGTGAACATTCCACTGTGGGCCACACTATATGGTTTTCAATCTTAGATCGTAGTTGATGGTGATAAGCATCAGTCGATGATTGTAGGTGTGGTTACCCTAATTCATGCAAAAATGTCATTGTGATGGCCTTGCCATTTGGGTGCCACTCCTGAACCCATCTCACAAGCTAGTCGGTAGAAAGCGATATACTACATTGTTTGACTAAATCATCATAATCAGTGTGTGAGAGGTTGCATAGTTACATTCATCATAAATACACCATGGTAATTCAATGACGTCAACATATGGATGACTATAATAAACAATGTACTAACCTACCTTCTACCCTAAGTAAAAGTAAAGTGGAGAGTGGCTTAGCTGTTTCTCAAGAGTAAAATTTAGGAATGGGTGATTGATTGTTGGGTTGGGAGTGCAATTTTGAATTTTTTAACGAAGGTAGAGTGGTTTCAAGCTATCATGAGTGTTTGCTAGAATGTCCAAGATGAAGTGTTTGAGGTGAGGATGAATCCATGAATAAGTGTTTGTGGTGTTGCAAAGTCAAATTCTTGTCTGGATTGTTTGGTAGAAATTATGTGGATCCTTGCCAAAAAGAGACATGTGAGACAGATAGCGAAGATTTGACAAAGATAGTGGAGATTTGAATGGTGCACCAAGCATCGCGTACGAACCTTGGAAGTCAGTTTTGAAGTGCACTTACACACCAACTGCCCAAGTGTGGGCGAGAGGGGTGGAAGTTGATGTGGCCTCTGCGAAATGGGGGGTGATCATGAGCGTGGGCAGCCTCAACCCCGCACCAGTGTTCGTGCTGTAGTATGGGTTGACAAACCCTTTGAGGCCACAGCCCATGGGCACTCGTACAAACCTACTGTTGATTTTTCTTCAACCATGACTAGTCGTGAACAAAAAGTCTTGATGAGCGATGCTTTTGTCAAAGAGAGGGGGAGGGTCACTAAACTCTCTCAAAATTTTACAAGGTGATGACTCCTGAGTCCTCCTAGAGGTTGGCCATGGCTGCTGCTTCTTCTCCTCCTTTAAATATGAAACTTGTTTAGTAGCTCCTACCGAGTCTCTCCGCATTCCTCTCCGTCGCCCTCGCCCTCGCTCTCGCTCTCGCCTTCCTCGCTTGCTACCCACTCGCCTCCTTTTCCGCATTTTTGTCTTCACTCGATCTGTTTTGATCCTTTCGTATCGCAGGTCTCCTCGTCATTCTTTCCTCAACCCGTCAAACCCGCTGCCGGTCTTTCGACTTGCTGCGCCAATATCTGATTATTGCTTTTCAGGCTTTCGCATCGCAAGATCGACCGAATTCTCTCTCCTCTCGCGATTCCTTAGCAAGCCTTTCGTATTCGCGCCTTCCACAGAATATCCGCTACAGTTTTCCCTCAAAAGATCAGGCTGGGAAAGTCCCCATTCTAAGCGGGGAGCTTCCATCCATAGTAGTCAAAGTCGACAATTCGATTAGACAATAGGAATAACAGTTCGGTTAAAATAAGGACGGTTTACAGAGTAGACAGGATGAACATCGTAAATCAAGTGGCGCCATTCGAATGACCTGTTTTGATCGGAAGGTTCGCATAGCGACAGGAATGCCGAAAACCATCCAGCAAGAGGGATATATGGTTAGGTATGGGCGACGGAAAACTGGCCGATCGTTCTTTCATAAGCGATACTTCGTTTTGGAACCGAGGCTGCTTGCTTATTACAAAAGGAAGCCATCAGAGAACGAGGTGAGTTGTCCTACAGTTTGGGCTTTCAATCTTCTCAGGCTGGCCAAAAGATTGACAAGGCTACTTATTCGCGCAGGTCCCCATCAAATCACTGCCCATTGATCCAAATTACAGGGTTGAGGACCGCGGATTCGAGACTCACCATGGTCATGTAAGTGCTTTTCGGGTTTAGATTGATGCTTGAAACGAAACGATGGAAACGAGAGAGTGCGCTGTTTGACTGGAGGATAGAGTATTCGAGAACGAAAATGTATCGGTGATTACTCGGGAACGAGAGAATGGCATTTGTGCATCTTCTGATGAGAACGAACCTGAAATTGTGGACTCCATTAAATACGCGTCTCTATGATTTTAAATTCTTTGTTCCTTGTACCGGCTATGTAATCGCTAATTTTCGACATTTTAGCGGAGCAACTTTGAACCCACGTTTTTATGTGTTTAAGTACGCCGATATTCGTCTTTAAAGAAGATCTGTAACAGATGGTGGCGCTTTTAACGAGGGTAAAAGATGCGGAATCTCTTCTCTCCTGCTTGTCGAAAGAGTGACTGCAGGGGGTGAGAGTTTCCTACCCGGCGTGCAGAAATTAATGAATACCTGTCGTCGGCGGCATCTTTGGGGCAATGTTGTATTAACTTTTTCTTGCTGCGTGTGAGTGCCCAACTGGAACCAATCTGACTATGGTTAGTTGGCGTCGCTTTGTGTGAGCCTCAAACTCTGAGGATCATGGTCGTTAAGGCTCGAAAAACTTATCTGGATTAAGGGCTGCACCTTGTGCCACGTCAGCAAAACCCCACCACATCAGCATGATGTCATGCCATCAAATCTCGCTGCCATGTCAGTAGCCAGCATGTCTGAGGCCCAGTGGACGCAAGAGAATTCACATCATTAGTCCATCTATCTGCTGACAGATGGCTGATTCGCCCTACCCCTCAATGTCAAATCTTTGGACTACTGCATTGGTCTATTCCAAGCTGCTTCCGAAAATCCACAAGACTATAAACAACCAAGTGGGATTGGTCCTCCTAGATCCATCATCTCCGTGTCCTCTGAGGAGTGGGGTTGTCTGTCATGGTGGCTAGGGGCCTCGTGGAAGCTGTGCTTCGTCCCTTTGTCATCGTCTTCTCCCTTGTAGCCTGTCTCACGAGAGCAGGTGCTTCAATTGGGGCTTCAACTCTTTCTTGGGTGTCGTGTTCCTGGAACACGTCTCTGCTGACTACAATCTTTCTGGTGGATGGATCGTATAGTCAATATCCTTTTGATTTGACACTCTTTCTAGTGAAGATGAACTCCTGACGCTTTGCATCGAGCTTTGTCTTGCCGGAACTTTCATAAAGCATTTGAAAATTGGAACTGACACCTTTGAAGGCTTGAAGGGGGCTTTTCACATAAATATAATCTGTGCTTGTCATGAATGGTGCACTGTGTATGCCGTCCACAGGGCACTTGGAGTTGCTCCTTAGTTTGACGGATGTCGGATCCACCTGTGATACCACTCCTTTTTTTTTGGTCGCGTGCAGGGTGGCACCGGTATCCACATACCAGATATCCTCTGGTTCTGTCACCACATTAGCAATTAACGGGGATAGCGTGGCAAATGTGTCTGCGTTCTTCTCCTCCAACGCCTGCATCAGCTCGATCTGGGGCCCCTATTGTGGTGCTTGTCCTGGTTGGCTGGAGCTTTGCAAAAGGTACTGCTTGTCACCCTCTGTTGTCCATGATCTCAAGACACTCGACTTCTTCTTTACAATAGGCAGTTAGGGCCGTCTAGGTTTCCCTTCCTGATGTTACAGAGGAGAAGATACCTTTTTGCTGCCATCGGAAATCTCTTTCTTTCTGTAAGTAGAATAACTTAGGACTAAGATTTTTCTGTCCAAAAAACAACTAAATAATCACCTTTCCTTGTCCAAAAGACTCCGTAAATCTTGAGGGTTTGCTGCCCCCCTTGCTGTAAATTCCTCCTGACAGCAAGCAATGCTTGCCTTATGTAGTCTTCCAACACTTGGATGATGTGGATCATGCCCTCAAGCACCTCTTGGATCCTTAGAATTTTCTTTGGAATTTCTTTCTTAAACCTCTTTTCGAGTGTACTCGCTTGGCTTCGAGAGAAATCACCATGGACTAGTAGCGGCTGGAAGCATATGAATCATTGTGTGTGTGTGAGAGAGAGAGAGAGAGAAAGATTTATTAATGTCCTCGGGAGGCCTCACGGGCCTATGGGACAAAATATACACCAAAAAGGTAAATACCAAACATCAGTTATAGACTGAGAGTCTCTTGGGAGTGAGTAGCACTCACAAAGTTAATTGTAGGTTAACTACGGTCTACTACAAAAGATGATCGGCCTGCATTACATCAGTTTAAGACTGAGAGTCTTTAGGTCTGGATTTGAAATTCTGATTAGTGCTTTTCCATCTCTGTACACAGCCCATTTTCCTTCCTTTCGAGCATCCTTCACTTTAGTCAATTCAGTGGCCTTCAGTTTGAGCTCCTCCGCCATCCATATTTTAGTACCTTTCAACTTATTGGTTTGCTTGAGAATCTTGCTTCTTTTCATCTTGTTCTGAAAGCATACTTTGGCTTGTGTCCCCTCCTGTAGGACAGCTATTACATCTTCGGCATCCCACTCTATTTGTGGGGTTCTTTCTATGATATTTTCAAGCTTTTCCTTTTGACTTCCTTCAAACCAGCCCTTGGTAGCCCCCCTATGCGTATGAGTCATGCATTAGCCACCCTCTTTTCCTGTTCTTGTACTTCTTCATATACATCCGAGCGATCTGTATGAGAGGGTGAGAGATTGAACGATTGAGAGTTCTTGAGTGAGATCTCGCGAGTTTAGCTATTCGCTTCCGTTGAGAGAATTTATGTCCATTGGCGAGAAATTTCTGTCATTCTATAGAGAGATTGCTGTGGGAGAGATTTGTGAGGATTCCACTTATTTAGGTTGTGAGAGGGAGTGAGTTGCTCATTCTTTGAGAGAGAAAGAAAGAAAGAAAGAAAGTGTATTATTGTCCACTAGAGGCCAAAATGGGCCCATGGGACATCAAGAACTCTGCATACAAGATAGCACAAAATCAACGTGCCCCAAAGAAGAGGCATCGTCGAATATCATCTAAGTGCTACGCAATATAATGCAAGTGAAAGTACATAATGTCAAATCTGAGCCTAAATACAGAGTAAACTAGATGCAAGGAAACCGCCCCCGGGTGCAAAATGGGGGGGATGAGCACAATATGCCAATGCAAAGATACAAGTCCAGGTGTCACGGAGTCTGAGAACCAAAATAATACTGGAAATCCTGTCCATCGACTCTGCCTCCTGCTATGAGAGTACAAATCTGGGCAAAGGTGAGGTGAGCGGCTGGTGGGGCGAGATCTCCATGAGTGAGTCTCCTCCGAAATGCTGCCATCATCCTGGATCGTCTGGAGATGAAGCGGCGAGTACGTCCCCTATGTAACAAGATCCTGCGGCGTCTACAAACCATCTCATATGTACATCCACATGGTGGAGGCATGTGTCCTGTGTGGGCTCTGCCGTCCTCGTGCTCCTCCTGGTCTCTGTCCTCTGGTATGGCGTGTGCCTGAGCTCTATGAGGCTGGGCTCTATCACGCTCCGGTCTGTGCTCTCTGAGGTAGTCTCGCCGAAGCATAGTGGCCTCCCTGACATAAAGGGCTAGGCAATGCTGATCCTCGTAGTCCATCACTCGTGAGAGAGGTCCAAAGCCATCCGTGAAGAGACAGTGGAATCTACCTCTGATCTCATAATATAGCGGGCATCTGCAAATGAAGTGCTCCTCTGACTCCACCTCTCCCATGGTGCAACAAGGGCAGATCCTGGTCTCTCAGCCTGGTCGCCGTCCATCCTCCATGCGTCGCATCCTACCAGCCTCTATCTCGAGCTGATGCGAAGAGACTCTAAGCTGGCCGAGGGCAATCCTCAGTGAGTGGGACATGTGGGTACCTGTATAGCCTGGTGGGATGACAAATCCATCCTCTGAGATCCGAAGGAAGTGGTCACGATATGTGGCCATCTTCACCGGAAGCTGCGTGGGATAAATCCAAGTGCGATACGTATGAAGCTGCAGCAAGTCTGCTCTCGTGACCTGGCTAAGCTCGTGGCGAGTCAACTCGAGATGAGGGGCATCTATGCTGTATCGGAACGGAGGCAGTCTATCCATGTCTAGTCCAAGGGATGTGAGCCATCTAGTGAGTCTGAAGTACCAGCAGTATCGGGTCCCTGATCATGCCAACTCCATAGAAGATGCAAGTGCTAACCATGGCAACCGAGCTCTGCCTGCTGCTGAGTCTCCAAACTGCCTGACCCTGTGCAGATACATGACCGACTGAAACGCTGCATCCAATGCAAGGGGAGTAGCTCCAAACTCTGCTAGCATGATCTCGTGCGGAACTGTAGCCTTGGCCCTAATGAGCCGAGAGAACATGATGATCTGTAACCTCTCTACTCGTCTCCAATCTGCAGCGCCGAGGTCTCCTGCCCAGAAAGGAGCTGCATACATCGCAGCTGGTCTCACCAGTGTATCAAAAAGCAAGGATTTCGTATCGGGATGCTGAAAGTGGGACTGAAAACACTGACGCTCGAGATGAGCCAACGAAGCATACCCTTTACTAATCCTATCTCGTGCTGCATATGTCATGGTGAAGACCGGTCCCCTGAAAACTGCCCCCAAATAAGTGTACTCTCTAACAAGCTCAATGGGCTGTCCGTCATAAGTGAAGTAAAACTCATCCGTGCTGTAAATACGATCAGAGGTGTTGAAAACCATAACCTTGGTCTTGTCAAGGTTTACGGTCAACCCCCTGTCCTGGCAAAACCTGTGGAGTGCCTCAATATGTGCCTGGAGGCCCTGAGCAGTAGAGGAAATGAGAACCACATCGTCCGCATACAGGAGGATAGGAATGGAGGATCCTGAGAGAGTAGAGCCCACACCACCTGTCATCTGTACAAACATCTCTAGCTCATCAATATATAATCCAAAGAGAGTGGGAGAGAGCGGGCAGCCCTGCTTCACCCCAATCGTGCTGCATACCTCCTCTGAGAGCCCCTCACGTGTCCGAGCCCGACCAGTGACCCTCTCATACAAAGCCATGATAGCCCACTGTATCTCTCCACTAAAGCCCATCTGGCGAATCCTCTGAAACAATCTGAATCGCGGAACTGTGTCAAATGCCTTCCTGAAGTCCACGAAGCAACAATAAAGCCGTTGCCTTCGTGACTTCGCCTCCTCCACCAGTGCCCTAAGTGTGAGGATGTGGTCAAGTGTCGAATGATCCCTACGAAATCCAGCCTGCCCTCTGGCTCTGAGTCCTGTCGTCTCGGCATGGTCATTTATACGGCTTTCCAAAACTGATGCAAAGATCTTGGCCATAACGTGGCCGATCATGATGGTCCTGTAATTCGACGGCTCCATAGGGTCCCCCGACTTGTGGATAGGTACTATGGTATTGCCTAACCAGGACTGTGGTAGGCCTGTACAAACAGACTCATTGAAGAGACGGGAAAGAACAAAATCTAAGGCATCAATCCCATGGATTACATACTCCGCTTGCAATCCATCATGATCCTTAGCTCTCCCGTTCTTCAATCGGTGGACTGCTGCACGGACACTCTCTGGTGTGAAAAGAATAGATGAAGCTGGCCTAGGGGAATGGGATAAATCGATGGCTGGCTGATCTGGAACATCGTATAGAGCTGAAGTATATGCAGACCAGACACGTGGATCTGTAAGGGGGCTCTGAGACTTCGAGCGGAGGAATTTTCTCCAGAATTCCTTGGAGTCACAGCTGAAAAGCAAGCTTCTTAGCTCCTCCTCATTCTGGGCTAGAAATTGGCGTTTCTTGCGCCTAACCAACCACTTGTAGTCTCTCTTGGTTTCGGTAAGGAGGGGAGACTTCTCCTTGGTCTCAAGGTGAAGTTTCCTGCGGAGTTCCTTACACTCCTCGTCATACCAACCGTTGCAAGGAACAAGACCAACCGGTGGGGGACTAGACGAATGACACGTGGCAGGGAAGGACATGTGGGCGGCAGAAACGAGTGAAGAATGTAGAAGTTCCCACCTGTCCTGCGTGGATGGTAGAGCATCTAATAGATGAGGAGGGAGTAGGCGGCTGAGGTTCTGGCTATATACATCATCGAACTGGTGGTCGAAATGAACCTCATAATAGGATTGGCGGTCGTGATGACGAGGGGGGGGTGGGTCATGGGAGACATGAGTCAAAGTAAAGTGGATGAGTGCATGGTCGGCAGAGGGCATGAAGGGGCTAACAGTAAGGCTATGGATGGAAGGGACTAGAGTCGGGGGACCTATGATGTAGTCGATCACGCTAGTGCCACGCCCAGAAGCAGAAGAGAATGTAGGCATGGAAGACTGTGGCCACCTGGACAAGCCGTTATAAATGACCATACTGTGCGAGGTGAGGAGCTCCAGTAACTGACGTCCCTGATCTGTGGGCTGTACTGTGCAGTCTGATGAAGTCCGACAGAGGCTATCATTGTGAGATGCCGGAAGTATGACCGGATCCTCCATGAAGTCATAAGTGAGGGCCTGTCTGTTTGAGGTCCTCGCGTTGAAGTCTCCTAAGAGGATGACTTCTCCGCGATGTGAAAAATCTGCAATGTCCGCTGAGAGATCCTCAAATATGGACTGGCCTGGTCCAGTGGAAGAGTAAAACGACTGCGCCGGGGGGAAGTAGCAAACTGCAATAAAGAGATCTCGCTGAGAGGCTCTGCGGTGGATGCGTACCCACAAGAATCGGGCATGTGAATCCGCTCTCTCCACTGTGATGATCCGATCGAGATGCTCTCTGTACAAAATGGCCACTCCTCCATATCCTCTCACTCCAAATGTTCGAGTGTGCTGTCTGAAGGCAGATCTCCATGTATATCCTGTCACTCGTGGCAAAGGTCTCTCTGGACTCTCGTGTGTCTCTGTGAAAAAGATGATATCTCTCCCAAAGAAAGCCCCCCGTAGATTGCCTGGCTGTGCTGTAAAAGAACCATTGCAGTTCCATACAGCGATGCGTAGACTATCTGACAGGTGGTGTGTCCCATGAGCCCTGTCCCGTCAGGCAGTCGGAGCAGGAGGTGGAGGTGGGGCCATATCTGCTGGTCTGTCATCCCTAGGCACTGTGGGAGCACGCCTCAAGGTGCCTGTGATGAGTCTGCCATCCCTGATCACTGCCCACTTGCCCTGAGCTCGGGCTGCGTCTCTCTGAGGCATGAGCGCCTTGCGCTCCTCAACCTGTATCTGAGTCAGATCCTCGTCCATGGAAATCTGTGGGTGGTCTCTGAGTGTCCCTCTCCTCCTGAGGGCAGCTAGACGTGCCTGGGCATCTCTGAATCTGATAATGAGGGGCTGCTCTCTAGTACGATCTCTCCCGACTCTATATGCTCCTACTATGCCATGATCCTGTACTCCCAATGTCTGAGAGACAAAGGTCACAGCCTGTGTCATCGTGGACTCTGTCTCCGAGGGCAAGATACCACGAATGCGAATGTTGAGGGCCTTTGTGGCCCTCTGCTGTGACTCGGCCAATGTAGCTGATACAGTCGATCTCTGAGGCTGTGATGGCTGACGGCGGACGACATCCACCCACTCTGTGGCTCTCTGGACCTCTGTCTGAAGGGAGGTCAAACGCTCCTCAACCGCTGCTACTGCTGTGGTGGGAGATGTGTCTATGTGCTGAACGCGAGTCTCGATCTGTTGCACTCGCTCTGTGTGTCCATGAATCTCTCCAGCAAGAGTCCTATGGGTCGCCTGTAAGACCTGAAGATCTGTTCTAATAGACAAGATCTCCCGGTCCTGCTGTGTCACTCGATCAGTAAGAGATGCAACCTGAGCTGTAAGTAGAGCAATGGTCTCGTCCTTCCTGTGAAGCATCTGAAGGGCATCTCGGAGGTGGGTCTGAAAGTGCTGAAGCTCTGGTAGGATGTGTTGGCAAGGACAACACATCCGGTCATACTTCCGGCATCTCACAATGATAGCCTCTGTCGGACTTCATCAGACTGCACAGTACAGCCCACAGATCAGGGACGTCAGTTACTGGAGCTCCTCACCTCGCACAGATTTTTTGTTCAGAGAACCTTTGTGAGAGATTTCTTGCTTTAGAGGTAGAGAGCTTTTGAAGCTCTGTTTTATAGGGACAGAGAGAGGGAGGCACCTCTTGAGAGGGAGACATCTTTTGAAAGGAATAGTCTATTCCTGACGTGGCACTACCTAAGCTTCTACAGGGCTCCATAACTAGCATGCCAAGCACCCTCTACATAGAGAGAGAGAGAGAGAGAGAGAGAGAGAGAGAGAAGAGAAGAGTTGACTTTAGTATCCAATGTTGCTGTTATTTCCTGTTTCACTGATTGGAGTTGAGTTGTAACCAAGTCTTGGACTTTGATCACCGGTTGTGGTGTTGGTTATTGTGTATCTGCAATACTTTAGTCTATTAATGTCCACTGGAGACCAAAAGGTCTATGGGACAGCAAGAAACCCTCTAGTACATCTGCTTTAGGGAGGGCACATGGCAGCTCCCAACGAGTGCAAACACAACCCCCATTATTTAGAGTACCTACATAATAGTTTGAAAGAGTAAACAGCCATACATCAGTTTAAGATCGAGAGTCTTTTGGTTTTGAGTTAAACTCTTTGATTAGGGCTATGCCTTCACGGTAAACTGCCCATTTTCCATCCTTTCTGGCAGCCCTGACTTTAGCTAATTCAGTTGCCTTATTTTTGAGTTGAGCTTGTGTAAGCTCCTCTGCTATCCATACTTTGTGTTACGTCAGCCATAATCTCGAAGTCGACTGGTGCGATTATGGTGAGATGGGAAACCAAGAGGGCTTGATAGAAGCACCTTCATATGGGATGAACCTCAAAAGAGAAGTTTTGAAAAATTAAAGGTAGCTATAGTGGCAGCTCTTGTCTTAAAAGTAGTGGATCCCAATGAACAATTCGTGGTTGAGACATATGCCAGTGATTTTGCTGTTGGGGCGGTACTTATACAAAAAGGTCGACCAGTGACTTTTGAAAGCAAAAAGTTAGATCGTGCCCAACGGAATTACTCAGCATATGAGAAGGAACTTATGCTATAGTCTATGCTTTAAAAAAGTGGAGGCACTATTTATATGGTGCAAAATTTGAGATCATCTTTGATCAGGAGAGCAATAAGTGGATTTGTAATCAGCCAGAGCTTAAAGGTAGGAAAGCTAGATGGGCTGAGTTAATGCAAGAGTTTGATATACAATTGACATAGAGGAAAGGAAGTTCAATGTGGTAGCAGACTCTCTTAGCCAAATGCCAATTGTTAATGAATTGAGTTTTACTCAATTTCAAAATGATTTCCTAGAGTCCTTAAAGGGGAAATGTGAGTTTGATTCTCACTTCTCTGAAATATGGAAAGCAATTAAAAATAGGGATCTAACAAATCGAGAGGCTTTCACTGAGGAGTCGCATGGAAATGGCGACACACCACAGGTTGGTGATAAAGGACTCAAGTGGCAAAAATTTACTATAGAAGATGGCTACCTGCTCTACAAGGGTAGAGTATGTGTCCCGGAAGATAATGACATTAGGCGCCAAATCCTTTTTGAATGTCATGATAGTCCGAGTGCTGGACACCTGGGAATTCAGAAGTCATATGTGCTTCTGAAAAGACAATTCTTTTGGCCTGGAATAGGTAAGGACGTCCAAGATTATGTATTGAAGTGCCAAAAATGCTAGATCAACAAGGCTGAATGCCTTAAGGTAGGAGGTCTCCTACACCCATTGGAGATTCCATCTGGCAAATGGGAAAGCACCTCCATGGATTTCATAGTAGGATTACCTAGGATACAAAGGGGGCACAACTTTGTGTGGGTAATTGTGGATCGGTTGACCAAGATGGCTCATTTTATTCTTGTCAGTGAAGATGTTAAAACTCCAAAATTAGCTAGGCTATTTGTGGAGCATATCTATGGACTGTATGGGCTACCAGCCGGTATTGTTAGTGATCGGGATAGCAAATTTAACAGCCATTTTTGGAGGGCTGCGTTTAAGAGGTTGGAAACTTCATTGAATATGAGCACCACGGATCATCCACAGAGTGATGGACAAACTGAAAGGGTCAATCAGATCATTGAGGATATGCTTCGAGCATATGTAAGTAAACGGCAAACTAATTGGGAACAATATTTGCCCATATTAGAATTTGCATATAACAATGCCAAACATTCAGCTATAGGTTTTAGGTTATTCATGATGATGTATGGATTTCAACCAAGAGCCCCAATGACAATGGGACTCGAAAAAGAGAAGGTTCAAGTGGCCAAAAACTTTCTTGAGGATATGAATCAAATGCTTAAGTTACCTAAAGATAGTATAAGAAGAGCTCAAGATAGAGCAGGAAGTTATGCAAACTCCCACCGTAGAAGTTGGAGTTTGAAGTAAATGAGAAAGTCTACCTTAAGGTACCTGAATCTTCAGAATCTTTAAAGATAGGTAAATGTCCGAAGTTGTCTCCTAGGTATTGTGGACCATTCACAATACTTAAGAGGATTGGAGAACTTGCTTACAAAATAGCCTTACCTGAGGGATGTAGAGTACATCCAGTTTTTCATGTTAGTAGGCTAAAAAGAAAATTAGGATATAATCTCATTGGAAATGAAGTCCTAGTTGAACTCATTGAACCCGCATCTTTACCACATGAACCAGAAAGAATTTTAGATACACAAGAAAAAAGAACGTGACATACTATATGGAAAGAATGTCTGGTTAAGTGGAAAGATAGATCTGAAGAGAGTTCAACATAGGAAAGGGTAAGCAATCTCCAGAGGAGGTTTCCTAATTTTGTTTTCGAGGACGTAAACCAATCTTAAGGGAAAGGGAATGTTATGTCAGCCATAATCTCGGAGTCGACTGGTGCGATTATGGTGAGACGGGAAACCAAGAGGGCTTGACATTGCAACGGTGGATGTAATTAAATGTGGCTAGGAACAAGCGGGGCCTAGCATTAAAGAGGGATGTCAAGAAGAGGTAAAGACTAAGGTCCCCTAGAAGGACACTTGGCATCTAGAAGTCCACATGGCATGCAGTGGGCTAGGGGGGTGGATTCTAGAGGGAGCAAAAAAAGAAAGGAGCTTTGGGGGGAGAGAACCTCAGAGACGTGGGGGGAGACTCCAGAAAGAATTCGTGGTTGGGTGGACTAGCAAAAGAGAAGCCCTCGAGGTTTGGGGACCTGTATCACTTTGGTACCCTTCAACTTGTAAGATTGTCGAAGAAGCTTGATCCGCATATCTTTTGACTTCAGTGTAAGGATTGCATGACCTTTATAGTGCATAATAGAAGCTGGCCTAGAGTCGTCCGGGCCAATAGGCACTCTGTTGGCGAAGAATGAACTGGAATGTGATTTGGGACACAATGGGTCTTTGTGTGCCCCGATTGGCAAATGATCACTGGAGTATAGCACATGATCGCTTTTCCTTGTAATAGAGTCGACACGTCGACAAGGTAAACCCAATGGGCTCCCCGGCGGGAGGTTTGGTTGTGAGAGGGAGGTCTGGTCGTGAGATCAAATTCATCATCCTACTCATTATTCAATGTTGGGCAAGCTTGCTTTGATCTTTGCCAATATTTCACTATATGTGTCCTCCTCTTTGTACCAATCTTGTGGAGTCCCCCTATTCTAATCTTCAGTGCATTATCACATCTAGCTTTGTGTTCTTTGATTTCTGCTTGAATATCAGACGTACTTGCTTTGGTGTCCACTTCCACAGTCACTTCCTTCTTAGCAGTTTGTACTTCAATGTGAACAAGATCTTTGGCTGTAGAGACTAGTTGCGGGGTAGGGGGGGGAATCCTTACAAGAGTTTACAGCCCCATCAATTATTGCCTGCTTACCAGGCCCTTCCAAAATGTGAAGTTGAGCCTTTACTTTTGCCAGTTCCAATTGTAGCTCTTTCACTGCCTGCTGTTGATAAAAAATCTGATTTTGTTGCCCAAGGATGGGTCGTTTTGAGCCTTCTTGTTGGGAATTCCGTGCATATGGAGAGGGTGCCATGGCTGCAATTGTAGAGTACCGAATCCTGATGGAGGTTGAAGGAGTTGAGGGGGACTTGGAGGAGAGGGTAGGCCCATAATTGGCTATCTATTGAATGCCCTAGCTTTACCTACCCCCGTCGGGTTGGGTTGGGGGTTTAGCCCAACTCGGGGTTAGGGTTAGTGTGTTTGCTACTAGCCGAGGTAACTGCTGGCTGAGATAAAGGGCTGACGAGCTGTACGGACTAGGTACGGGTTGCTGTTGACAGGCTGTATGGAGAGGTAGGGGCTGTTGACGGAGAGGTACGGGCTGCTGATAGAGAGGTACGGGCTGCTGACGGAGAGATACGAATGGAGAGGTATGGGCTGCTGACGGAGATACGAACGGAGAGGTATGGGCTGCTGCTGATGGGCGACGAGCTGTACGGACGGGAGAGAGAGAGAGAGAGAGAGAGAGAGAGAGAGAGAGAGAGAGAGAGAGAGAGAGAGAGAGAGAGTCTATTAAATTCTTCAGAAGACCAAAAAGGGTCTATGAGACTGAAAGAAACTGATACAAGGAAACTGATGGGTGGAGCCACTAAACATGCATCAACACCTAGGACAAATACAAAATCCATAATCGATAACCTTGCCCATAATGGCGTTGGTACATAGAAGGGAAAAACTCTCTGAGTGGAAGCCAGTAAGGGTGCTGACAAATACAAGCGCCCTACCACAAGGTTTTTGCAGATTCACACACCAGCTGGTCAGTACTATTTGGCTGGAAAAATCGGTGATCATGCTCTAGGTGGAGTCTGGATGTGTGCCATGATCTCCCCTACTTGCTGAGAGCAACCGCTCCCTGTGTCATATGGCCTCATGAATGAATGCTGCCTAACATCTCGGGTCTGAGTAAGATAAGAAACTGGGTAGGGAGTGGTATCGACCTTTGTCTCGTAGTATACTGTGCACAGAAAAGTCTCAGTTTACTCTCTATGCATCGTCTCTGTTCTGCAAAGATGCACGGGGGTTTGAACATACTCAATATTCAAGTGCATATACTTGCTCACAGGAGGGGAAATGATGTTGCAGTTTATGCAAGGGGATCAGCCTTGGGCTTTCATGATCCGCTCTCTTTTGTTAGATATTGATACTTCTACTTTTGGGCATTGGCAGCCTACACAGTGGGATTTTCTATTTGGCTCTATTAAAGGCAAGATCAGAGGCTGCCCTTTTGTCTCTCGTTTGCTTTTTGATTGGAAGCATATTTTATCCCACTTGGAATGGAATGGCAGGGATTCTTTGTTGGGAAATTCCTTGAGGGCTGAGAATATATATTGGTCCAAAGTATTCCACCCTCCTTTGGCTATACAAGAACCCAGGCGTTCTTATTTTATATCTTTCAAAGGTATTGCTTCTCTGGCGGATGTACTTTAGGAGGATGGCACTCTTTTATCTTTTTCTGCGGCTACTAGCAAGTATGGTTTGGGAGCTCATTATCATCCTTTATGGCACAAAATTGCAGAAATGCTTCAACCTTTCTTGCCGGTACCTCGTTTGGAAAAGGATAGGCATGAGGATTGGATTCTCCATTCTTCCTCTTCTTCAGCCCGTCCTTTGAAGCTGTCACATATCACAGTGCCTTCTCTATTGTTACCTCGGCCTTGAGTTTCTGACAGAGCTAATTCTGTTTGGCATATGGATCGCCCATCAAAGTGGTGGAGAAAGCGGCTGCGTCTCCTTTGGCATTATAAAGTCCCTCTTCGGCAACAGGTTTTCCTTTGACGAGTCCTACTTGGCATTTTTCCATCTGGGCAGTTAGTCGCGCATAGACATATTGCCTCGGTTGTTTGCCACCAATGTCTACATTCTGTTGAATCTGTGCCTCACATTTTCTGGCACTGTCCACATACTTGTGATTTCCTCGCTCTCATTGGTCAGGGGCTTCGAGCGAGATTTCCTACTGCTACTTTTGGCAGGTTCTTCTGGTTATTTGGTCTTCATCCAGCTAGACAGGATTTTGATTTATTTTTTGTTTGGGTGCGCTTTTAGGCACTTTGGACTCTATGGATGGACAGAAATCATAGAGTCTTTGGTGATCCTACTTTTCCATCTTTTGTTTTTTTCAAATGATCTTTGCGGCAATCGTTTTATGATTGCTTTCAGACTCACTTGATTGACCATGATGTATATATGGCTTATACTGAGATTTTCGGTTGAGTAGTAGTTACTCCTCTTTTGGAGTACCTATGAATGTAAATATTTCACAGCAATAAAATATTCTTCTCACAAAAAAAAAAGTGTGTGTGGTGTGGTGAGTTTCTAATGAGAGGAGGAGACCAGCTTGTAGCCAGCATCCTACACGCCCCTTCTTGCTCCTTTTCTTGGTTTTCGTGCCAGTCCTTGTGCTCCCCTGCTGCGGGTGCTTGTCTGTAAATTTTCGTGCTAGCACGTTCGTACATCCATCCGTACTGCCATGGGGAAAATTTTTTTTGAGTCACTTGTCCGTACATTCGTACGGAATCCCATACATCCGTCCTTTTTTGGTCAGCCGTACGTACATCCGTTCTGTCAGAGGAAAAAAATTTTGGGTCAACCGCTGTACATCTGTACGAAATTCCATACTATCAGATTTTTCCGTACAAAAATCCGTACTTTCCGTACAGTTGAATTGGTACATTCAGTCCATGCTGTCTGTAGAAAGAGTTCTCAGCCTCTCTCTGTTTTCTTTTTGTCTTTCCCTTTCAGCTTCTCCTTGTTACTCCTTTCTTTTTCCCATAAAAACTGTCAAGACCTACATGCACAAGAAGCAGAAACTTGACTCGGGTCAGGATGACTCAATGCATGCTTCTCTTGAGGCTCAACTGGCTTTTGATGTTATGTATGAGGTCTTTGAAGACATGCGGTAGGATTGGAAGGACTCTGCTCCCATTGTTGGGCTCATGGTGGACGTTGATGACATCGTTGATCCTGTGCGTGAATACGCCAAGCATGCTATTGTTATTTTTTTCCCGGGACACATGCCTGTTGCAGCAGATATGGGAAATTGGCTCACCTGGACTCTGGGTGGTTGTTTTGTTCGGAAAGTGCATTATGCTACCCAGGTGTTTTTTGAGGTTATTATGACAGATGAACTGCACAAATGGATGCTTCTTGAACACTCCCCTTTGTTTTATGGGGAGCAGATGGTGCATGTTTTGCCCTAGTCGCCCACCAAGGATTATCAGGCTTTAATTCGCCATCGTCGTCCGGTATAAGTGGAAGTGGTTGACTTTCCTCAATGCTTGGCTTCTCTCTTACCCAAAATTGCAGCATCGTTGGGTAAGGTGGTGTGCCCTCCGCGGCCAAATGGTAACTCCAACCGATTTTGCATTTTGTGGGATACTGATCATCCCACTCCTGACTCCTATTCTGTTATGATGAATCAGGTGGATATGGACAATGCTTTTTACAAGCTCAAGTGGGGCCTGTTTGCAGGGGCATGTTTTGAATGTAATAAGTTTGGCCACATGGCTTCTCAGTGCCCTCTTGCTTTTTTTTCTTTTCTTTTTTTCAAAAAAAGCAACCTTCTATTAATGCTTGAAAGATTTCATGCAAGACAACAGCCCCGAAGGTGCTGAGGATGAAAAAACCGAAAAAGGTTGAAAGAAAAACCGGCCTGTTCCAGAGAAGCCTAGCTCACTGCTTAAGGGATTTCGGGAATTGGGGCTAACAGCCAAGTGGGGGGACTATATAGCCAATGAATCCCTCGCAGAGTGGAGATGTAGAAAACACCTGCAGGCCAAGCCTTGCAGAAACAAGCACGCCTCTCAATAGTCGCCTTGGAGCCTGGAGTCCCATGCTTCTAGGTGGAGCCGTAGAGTGTAAATGATATCCCGCCAGATATCAACCAAGGTAGCCGAGGGTCGGGTGCTCTCCCATCACAAGACTGCAGTAGGCCACCCAAATGTTCCAAGCCGTGATGTTGGCTACTACCTCCCAAACACTCTCTTCCCTAGGGGAAGGAGGAGCTAGGATGTCAGGGAGGGTTGCCTCGTGGAGTGCAATCCTCTTAATGCTCTGACCATGTATCCGGTAGGCTGGGGAGATCTCATCAATCTGGAACGCTTGTCCACCCTCTGTCAACCAAGCCACCATCCCCCAAGCGTAGTCACTGTGAAGACTCTACATGCGTGTCATGATCCTGAGGGCTCTCATCCAGATCCTCGCTGCGCTACGACAGCTCCATAGGCAGTGTGGGATAGTCTTCAGGACACCATCTGAGCAGCAATGGCACTGCCCCTCCACTCGCATTTGCTCCTACCATGAGCCGATGGGCAAGCCTCCGTGGGCTGCCAGCCAGAAGAAGTAAGAAATCTTCCTCGGTCGCAAGCTGGACCACAACCGCGTCCAAAACCTAGAGCAAACATCCCGGGGCACTCTTTGGGTCTCCTAGTGTCTCTCCCTCGAGGGAGTCCATCTCAACGAGTCCATCTAAAGTCTCCTGCCAATCCGTGTGTTGTAGGAAAAGAAAGGCACCTCATCTATCATCTAAGCTAGGCCGCCCTTGGAGGGCCAGAACCACTCCCTCGAGTCCCACTGGACCTCCCTCAGGGGTCTACCCTCCCATAGCCAGATGCGCCATCTAGAGGCGTCCTGCTCAGAGATACTGGAAGGATCGATGTGCCACTCCTTCCCCAAGCGTCCTACCACTCTGATCATCTGCCAGTGTATCCCATCAAGACTGCCATCCATCTCAGGGTCACTCCCAGTGAGGGGCTGCAGTAGGCCTCCAGGTCCTACATGGAAGAAGCCGGGATGCGTGTTGCCGCGCTGCATCAAAATCCTCGAAGGAACACTAGTACGGGAGAACTGCCCCAACCATCTGTTGTCTCTCCAAATGTGAAGTCCTTCCCACCACGACTCAGGAATGGCTAAGTCGATCTCACCCATCCGCTGCCCTGTCCCTCTCGAATGTGCTACGGCGTCAAGCCTTGAAACCGGCCTCTAATCACTCAGAGGGCAGTGGAACTAAACCTTTAATCACTTCAGCACTTATTTACGGCTCACAAAGCATATATCACAACCATTAACCATTGCATGATCACCATTTGGCATTTACCCATTTGTTCACAAACAAAACCACTGAAAAATTGATGGAGGCTAGAATGCCCCTGCTCAACAGACATAGACAAGTGCACCCGATTGGCCCCAAACACCGTGGCGTCCCTTTCGGTATTTCTTTATATTTCACAGTGAAATGATTACAAGTTGCATCTGCGAGACCTTCCCTGCAACCGAGCACGCAGCCCTAATTCACTAAGCCTTCGCAAGGCTTTCAAGCATAGAACACCATCACATAAGTGCACTTAACCCATAGGCTTAACCCAAAGGCATTCTCTTTTCCGAGTGCAATTCCATTGGCTGTCCAGATGCAATCACATTGCACCCCAGCTGCACTCTCTTTGAGTGGTTTCCAGATGGCATTCACAAAGCTTTTCAAAGCTCCAAAAGAAAATCAGCAAAGTACCCAACCAAAGAATGACTCATGTAGCATTGCCTGTGCACCTGTGAGCCAAGAAAGAGGCGGCACACGAGGCCAACCAATAGCTTATGGCAAAAAGAAATTGCAGTAGCAAAATCACAACTCACCAAGCCCTGAAAACTCGAAAAAAAGGTCCAGAAAAAGCCACTTTTGCAAATTCGACCAGCAAAAGAAGTGCTCAGCTCTGCCCGTTCTACCAAACGCACAGAGGGAAAAGCATATCACTACGAAGGGGAGGCAGAGGGGAAGCCATCGGGCCAAACGGAAGTCGAGGAATCCAAACGGGTGAGGAGTTATGAAGAAAAACGGAATTCAGCTGAAGGAGGCTAAAAAACTAGTCCAAAATCTCAACAAAGGGAGAAGATGAGAGAGAAAACCACACATGTGAAGTTTAGAAGGCCCAGGAAGGTCAAGGAATGGCCAAGGAGCATGTAGAAGGCACTAGAGCCACCTGGAACTCTAGGGGGGCCACTGAAGGTACATGGCCCTCTAGGGGGGCCCATTAAAAATGCTACATCATCATTTCCCAACAACCACTCTTTTAATTCCTTGGAATGCCTTTGGGCCTAGGGATTAATTACGCTTATGTGCTAGGCACCATGCCGCGTTTAATTACACATTATTAAGCCCGCGCTTGGACTTTTAAAACCAAAGTTGTCACGGTCTTGTAGTACATTAAAGTACTTAGAATTTCACGCCCCCGTGATATTCCCCTCTCTTGAAACAGCAAACCACAGTTTGCTGCCCCAAAACACAGGAGCGAGCATGAAATATAGCATAAAAGAGTATACAAGAAAGCCGCAGCTATAGTATACAGAGACAATTAAAATATGGCTAGGAGAGGCATGCATCCATCCATATACACTGCTGAAAATCTATGTGATCCTCGGCGATCAATAGTCAAGATGCATCAATATCATGAAGTCTCACAGCAGAAATACCGTCAGCTCAGTATCTCGGATGAAACATACAGCGTCATCAAGCGACCTCATGAAATCACGGTGAGCCCGTGTGTTCTAAGGGAGTGGAGGTGCTACTTCCCTCTCGAACATCAGGTAATGCTCCAGACACTCGCTTTGCTGAACTACCTGTAGGAGCCCGGACCGTAGTCGGCTCTAATTGGAAAGCATCAAGGTAAAGCTGCAATATCCCAGGTGAATCTGCCGGTTCACCTTCCTCCATCCATTTCGCATCAAGTGATGGGTAATTTTGAAATTTTACCAAGTAGTGACAGATAACTTTACCCTTGAGCTTTCTATCTCTGTGTGCTAGAATTTGCTTTGGGACCAGAAGTTCATCCTGTTCTTCCACTTCAGGCTGCCCCTCATCAGGTAAATCCTCGGGAATATCTCCATGATATTGCTTTAATAAGCTCACATGAAAGGCATTATGTATCTTCCAATGCGGAGGCAACTTCAGCCTGTAAGCTACCTCATTTATCTTTTCAAAAACCTGGAAAGGACCATAGTAACGCATGTTCAGCTTTGTGTACAACCTTTCCTTGCCTTTCTTATTTTTCAGTCTTGCCTTCTGAAAATGCAGCAAAACCCAATTACCTTCTGTGAATACCAATTCCCTGCGGTGCTTATCTGCTGCTCTTTGCTGCTTGTCCTGACTTCTTTGCAAGGCACATTTGATCTTCTTTTAAGCCTCTTCAAGGCTTTCCACAAAACGATCAGCTTCGAAGATTTTCTCTTTTGTATGCAAAATGGGAGGTATCTTCCTGGCACCTTCCACTATTTCAAAAGGTGCTTTACCTGTGGATGTGTGCACCGTATTATTGTAAGCATATTCCAGCAAAGGCAAATAATGCTCCCATTTGCTTTTGTGGTCTGAGACATAGCATTTAAACATATCCAAGATGGTAGAGTTTTCCTGCTCCGATTGTCCATCAGATTGAGGGTGAAAAGATGACGAAAAATTCAGCGTAGTGCCCATATTTTCAAACAGTCCTCTCCAAAAGAGGCTGGTCATCCTCGGATCTCTATCATTGATTATGGATTCAGGCATCTTATGATACTTGAAGACATGCTGCAAAAACAATTTGGCCATTTGATCTGCTGTAATTTTCTTTCTTACTGGCACAAAGTGGGCTTGTTTGCTAAACCTGCAAATTATTGTCCACAATCCATCATGTCCAGTAGGAGTACGTGGAAGATCAAACACAAAATCCATAGCTATGCTTTGCCATGGTCTATCCGGAATCGGCAAAGGGTCTAACAACCCAGGTGCCTTCTGCCTATGTCAAACTTTACTTTCTGACAAACCATGCATGTTCTCACATATTCTTCCACATCTTTCCTCAAAGATGGCCAATAAAAGTATTGCTCCACTGCTGTAATTGTTGCTGTAATTCCCCTATGTCCTGCATATGGAGGAGCATGACTTTCCATTATGACTTTCTGTCGCATCTGATCAGTGACACAGAGTCGTCCATGCATCAAAATGAAACCCTCTTTCAACATATGATCATGCCTTTGACCATCAGAAAGCTGATCATAAATAGTTGAAAAATCAGCATCATTAACATATTGATCTTTCATCACATCTAACACATTGTTGTAAGCAATGCTCACTGCTGAAACACTAGGTTTCTTGGAGACTGCTTTAGGCTGTGGTTTCCTGGAAAGTGCATCAGCCACGACATTTTTGTTACCTGGCACATGTACAATTTGAAAATGAAACATTGAGAGGAAGTTAGCCCATCTCATGTGCTTTTCAGATAATTTTCTCTGCGTGAGAAAATATCTAAGTGACTGATGATCTGTCTGCACATAAAAATCAGCCCCAAGAAGGTAATGTTTACATGTGGTCAAAGCATGTATCACTGCTAACATTTCCTTCTCGTATATTTGCAAGTACAATTCAGCATCTTTGAGAACTCTACTCTCATATGCAATCACTCTGCCATCTTGCATCAAAGTGCCTCCTATGCTGTTTCCACATGCATCACAAGTTACAGCAAAGGGTTTTGCAAGATCTGGCAAGATAATAACGGGTTCAGAACACAACTTTTGCTTCAGCTCTTCAAAAGCTGCATTTTCCTTTGGTCCCCACTGAAACGGTACAGCTTTCTTTTGTAAAGCATGCGAGGGAGAAGCAATTTCTGCAAAGTACTTTATAAACCTCCGATAGTATGAACACAACCCAAGAAAGCTTCTGACTTGATGCAGATTTTTCAAAATTGGCCAACTCCTTATGGCCTCAACTTTTGCAAGATCCATCTTGACTCCATCCTTTGACACTATATGACCGAGAAAATGAATCTCATGCATAAAGAACTCACTTTTCTTGGTGTTTATTAATAGCTTGTGTCTTTTCAACTCTTGAAATACAATAGTGAGGTGTTTCGTGTGCTCCTGCTCATTTTTAGAGAACACAATGATGTCATCGAAGAAAGTGCCCACAAACTTTCTGTGTGCTCTAAAAATTCTGTCCATCATTCTATTGAAAGTGGCAGGTGCATTAGTCAAACCAAAAGGCATCACAAGGAACTCATATAAGCCAAATGAAGTGCGGAAGGCAATCTTGTAGACATCTTCAGGCCGTATCCTTATCTGATGGTATCCACTTTTAAGGTCAATACGACTGAACATTGAGGAACCTTCCAACCGATCCAATATATCATTAATGCGTGGAATTGGAAAACGGTTCTTAATTGTGACTTTATTCAAAGCCCTATAATCAATACACATTCTCCAACTGCCATCCTTCTTTTGCACAAGCAACACAGGGGAACAGTAAGGAGAATTACTTGGCTGTATTAATTCCTTTTCCAAGAGTTCCTTCACTTGTGACATTATCTCTTCCTGTTGTGCCTTACTGACACGATAGGGAGGTATATTAGGCGGTGAGCTTCCTAGAATTATATCAATTTGATGATCCTCGGGCCTCTTGGGAGGTAATTCTTGAGGAAGTGCATCTGAGAAACAATCCTGAAAATCTGAAATAAAAGCAACCCTTTCTCTATCTAAAGCAGAAAGAGTAGAGCCTTCCTGAACTGGTTGGCTGTCCTCAAAATCAAGTACGCTGAAATATGACGCTTTATTACATTGGAAATACAAGAAGCTGAAACTACAGGGATGGACTCCCCTTTCAACTTTACATCAAGTACATGATTTTTGCCTCTATGAGTTAAAGAAATCTTCTTGTTTCTCATCTGCACATCAGCCCCCACCCTGTACATCCAAGGCATCCCAAGCAAAGCATCACACTCTGGCAAAGGCATAATGTAGAAGTCCTCTGTATCCTGATATCCCTGGATATGCATCCTCAACTTGCCAATGATAGGAGTGACAGGTGTGTTGAGTTCAGGGTTGGCCATATCACAAATGCCGGATGGCCCCATTTCCTCAGGCTTGATGCCAAGCCTTCCTGCCATATCAGGAGTTATGAAATTTGCCTTTGCCCCAGAATCAAAGAAAAACAAACAATTCTGATTTCTGATTTTTCCCCATGCTCTGCACATCTCAGTCTTTTTCATTTCCTCTTCATCATGTGCATGTGGCAAACTCCCAATCACATCTGGAAGAAGTCCTGCGGAAGGTTTAGGCTTTTTGCCCTTCCGATTAGCCTGTTTATCACCATTCTTATCATCATCTGACCTGTCTCTTTTCTTGAATGGGCAATCATAAGAGCGGTGTCCCTCTCCTTTGCATATAAAACATTTGTTTTGCTCCATGAGTGACTTTTCTCTTCATCAGATAACTTGATACGGGGCTGTTTATTAGGCTGTCCATGCCTTTGACCAGCTTTTAATTGGGCTTTTCCTCCCTTTTGAAACGGTCGTTTGCCATAATTTTTATTTTCAGATTTGATGTCCTTATCCTGGTGTTTGGCAGCCCGTTTGTCGTCTTCTTTCTTGCTGTCCATAAAGCCCAAATTTTTCTCCTGCATCCATGCATATGCTGTCCTTGCATTCTCAATTAATTGAGTCATAGAACCCACCTTGGTTTTGATGCAATAATCACGTAGCTCACTAGGCAATGCACAACAGTACCTCTCTATTTGCTCTTTCAAAGAAACATGCCTGTAAGAGCCCAATGGCAGCAAAATATCCCAAAACCTCTTGGTGTAATCATCAAGATTCTTGCAAAGTTTGTATGACAAGTCATGCCAGTGTGAAAGTACTTCAACTTCAAAAGTTGGAGTAAGCCAAGTAGAAGAGAACACTTGCTTAAATTCCAGCCAAGTAGCAGGTGCATCTCCATGAAGCATAAGGTTGATGTACCACTTAAGTGCATTGCCTTTCAAAAATGTGGCAACCTTCCTCATCTTGGATGCTTCTGTAAGCAAACCCCCAAGAAATGCAGCATCAAACTGTTGAAGGAATGTGAGGGCTTTGTACCTGTCCTGTACTCCATTATATGTATCAAACTTGACATGAGAACCACCATCCTTAAATTCTTTATATACATTTGATATTGGCTGTCCCAAAGATGGCTGTATATTTGCAGCATTCCCTTCACTAGGGAGAGCCATGCTTGGCTGAACATTAGGCATGGGAGCATATGCTGTGGCTTGCATGCCTGAAATTCAACAGAAAGCTATAGCTTTGCAAGAGGAGAGGCCCAGGAGGCGGTAGAAGCAAAAAGGTTCATGCATGGATTGTTTCTCAGAAGCCCTCTCTGTACAAGGAGCTTCCAAGGCTCAGCACCTGGGGTGAGGCCACGAACCACCAGCTTGCCCAGAAGGGCCTTGGTCATTTAAAGCAATAACTGGCTGAAGCTCATGCTTAATGAAAAAGACTACACGTGAGAAAGAGTGCTCGCCAGCATAGAAGATATCATAGCCACAGTAATGACCTGTCTTTCCTGCATAGACATGTTGATTGTGTTCTTGTAATGCCACTATATCTGGCTGCACCATTCCAAGTGCGAGGGGGTGGAGGTTGTCGAACAAAAATAACTTTTCTTGGACTTTGCCATCCATCAATTGGAGTTTTTGGTCCTTTTGCTGAGGGTTGAATAGCAGGAAACGAAGGGGAAGAAGCAATCCCATTTGAAACCACTGGAGCTTTGCCTTTATCTTGATTCACAAAAAACTGTCTATTACCTTTATTTTTATCCCCTATAGAGGCAGAAGCATCCTTATTGGGCCTCTGAACGGGCAAAGTGGTAGGAGGCATTTTATGTTGACTCATTGGACACTGCGAAGCCATGTTTCTAAAATTTTTACATTCAAAGCAAGCCCCTGCAAATAATCCCCATTTCAATTTATAAAATGCACTTCCCATGTCAACATTGTTCACCGTGACTGAATAAGACTTTGGTGTGGGATTATCGATATCCCAGAGAATGCAAAATCGATTTAGGCCGCGGTGGGCAAATGACTTTTCCTAAAGTTGCTGCAATTTTAGGCAAGAGTGAAGCCATGCATTGCGGGAAGTCTACAACTTCAACCCAGACCGGACATCTGTGTCGGATCAAAGCGTGAAAATCCCTTGTGGGAGACCATGGCAAAATGTGCACCATTTGCTGCCCAAAAAAGAGTGGCGAATGTTCCAAAAGCATTTGCCTGTGAATCTCATCTACCATAATGACCTCCAAAAAACCTCTGGCTGCATAGTGTATCTTCTGAACGAACAAGGCAGCCAGTGTGTGGGTCAACTAGTTGCCTACCTCTGCAGCAGGTGGCATCCGACCTGGGAAAAATAAAGTAACTGCATTTTTGGCATATTCTCTAACTGGATCCACAATTTCATCCACTTGAACCATGAGACCAACCGATGGAACAGAGTCTTTCCACTCTTTCCTTGTGTCTGCAAATCCTTCATGCATGACATCATAAACCAATTGTGCTTCAACAGAATCATGCACTGGGTCATGCTGACCCTTAGCTTGCTTTTGCTTTTTGCATTGAACCAATCGATCCTTTTGAAAAGTTTTTTCATTCAGCCATGTCTTCTGAAGAAGATGGAACCCAAAAAGGGGGTACCTGTAAAGTGATAATAGAAAGAAAGAAAGTTTATTAAAGTCTTCGGAAGACCAATGGGTCTATGAGACTGTGAAAATCCTGATACAACGAGCTGTGGTAGTGGAGCTACTAAACGAGCGTCCAGACCAATGCAAAATGCAAAATGCAAAAAATGCAAAAAATGCAGAATGGCAGTACTAAGTCCTAAGTATAACATAGTCATGTCGATGGTCGACTATATATCAATCTCAGCATCATCATCAATATTATCATCATCCCCAGCAACAGCAAGATATCAGGATGGATGAGGCAGTGAGGCATGAAGTCGGCAATAGAGTGCTGTCGGCCACTCAGAGGTGCGGTTCGGGCACGTCTCCTGGTCGTAGCTCTGCGTCTAACCAGGGCTACTGTGACCCCGGTCAGTCGGGCTCCAACTCTAAACCAGGAGGGGATGTCTCCAAGTGTGATCTGCGTGTCGACCCTCTGTCTGAGCTATCGGGTCACGGGCTCCCGGTCACAGTCATGTCGAGGCCTCGTCTCGTTGGGGTCCATGTGATCTAGCTGAAAGAACTTCGTGATAGAGCTCTGAGAGGGATCGATCGAGGAAGAAGTCTGCTTCTATCTCCGTGCTTGGAGTATCCTCTCGCGGTGTCCAAGTGCCTCATGAATGAAACCTGCCAAACACCGCTGGTCTGGGTAGGAGAGGAAATGGGCTAAAATCCCATAACTATCTCTGAAGAGACAGTGGAAACGTCCTCGGATCTCATAGTACACAGGACACCTGAAGATGAAATGCTCCTCTGTCTCATCCTCCTGTATGTCACATAGTGTGCATATGCGCCGCTCCCTGGGTAGTCGCTCTGCTCTACTGCTCTCGATGCGAAGTCCGTGTGAAGAGACCCGGAACTGCCCAAGAGAGATCCTCATCAAGTGGGGTAGGTGAATCTGTGTGTATCCTGGTGGGTCAATGAAACCCTCCGCTGTGATATGTAAGAAGTGATATCTGTAGAAGCTAAGCTTCATTGGGAGTTCACTCGGTTCCAACCAGGTCCGAAAAGTGTGTAGCTGTAGTAGATCCTCATGGATAACTTGGTTGACCTCGTGTGATAAGAGGGGAGAGAACGGAGCATCCATGCTATACTGGAAGGGAGGTAGTCTATCCATGTGGAGCCCCAGTCGCTCAAACCATCTCTCTGTACGTGCATACCAGCACCTCTGATCTCCTGCTGCTGCAAGTGCCATAGAAGAGGATAGAGCTATCCATGGTAGCTTGCTACGCCCCGAGGTATAATCCCCATATTCCCTAACTTGGTACAGATATGTGATGACCTAAAATGTAGCATCTAGCTGTATGGCCCCCAACAAGGACTGCCGTACATTCCCGCTGAGCGAGCCAAGGAGTCAAAAAGCAACCCCTTGGTGCGTGGATCCTGAAAGTGTGAGCGGAAGCACTGCCTCTCTAGCCTGGCCAATGAGGCATACCCTCTACTCAAGCGGGCCTGCATCGCGGGTCTCATAGAGCTGATAATCTGCCAAACATCTAGAAAAACTTCGAGAACCTGTGTGCTGGAAATCTGAGAGATAAAAAATAGGAGATCTTGTCCAGAAGTTCTCTGGAATTTGAACAAAACCACAATAAGTGCTGAATACTCTCAGGAGTATGATGACATCTTGGACAAAGAGGAGAGGCAATCTGCCTTTGAGCCAATTTGACTCCCACTGGAAAAATACCAACAATACATCTCCAGAAAAAGAGTCTCTGTTTTAATGGTATTTTCAACTTCCATATCAATTTCAATTTTCCTTTCCACCAAGTTAAAGACTTATTCAGATGCCAAAGAGCATTTGCATGATGAGCAATCCATGGAGGAGATAAAATCAATCGATAAGTCTGTATGGAATTCAATAGATGCAAAGGCTGAGAGGATAATCTTGGACTTAGAGACTGAAGTTGCCAATCTTGAAGCTTGTCTCTTACTTCCAAAGATGGAATCGGAACAAAAGGGAGTAAGAGATCTGCAATAACTTTCCATATGGGTCTATGATGCATCCCAAGATTGTATTGTTGACATGCTGCCAGAAAAGAGAGAATATTTTTCTGAGTATCTACCACAGCATCAATGAACCGGATGCCCAACTTCATGAGATTGTAAACTTTGATTGGTTGTTGTACAGCAAGAGGAGAGTAAAAGACAGCACTCTAGTGAAAGCTTTCTAGTCGAAGAGATGAAGCTATAGAAGCACGATGGGGAGACCATTTAATGCGAGAAAGCACCTGCTTCCAATCCTGAACTAAGGCAGTAGAAAATGGACAACCAGGTATTTTACCTTGAAACTTGCCAAGTACTACTTCCCATGGATCAACTAGCCAACGCCCATAAGCATTTGTGCGCATTTGGCCACACAAAAACGCCAACATAATAGACCATGGCTGCTCTTAAAATACCCTTGGCATAGTGATCTTTCTTGCCAACACATGACATTTGATGTTGAGAATATTCAAACCTCCATGTATTCTTGGAGAGCAAAGCAGGTCCATTTTGAGCAACCTCAAAGCTTTTTTATGAAGCTTAGTTTTCCAAAAAATCTCCATGGCTTGAGACATAAAAGAAGAGAGATCTTGCGATGACCAATGTAATAAAGGCAGGTAAAATTGGATATAAGCTAAAACAATGGACTGGACAATTCGAAGCCGAACATGCAAAGGCCAAGTGGAGATCTTCCAATATTCTAATTTGTCCTAAATTTTGTTGAATACCCAAGACATTTGTTGCTTATTTCTGATTTTCCAGCCAATTGGATAACCCAAATGTCTTACTATGTTCTCCAGAGGAATAATCTGACTTGGCCAAAGGAGAGCATGCCAGTCACAATGCTTGAGAGGCAAGAGTTTTGATTTCTGAAAATTAATATTTAGACCAGCTGCCAACCCAAAATCAGAAAGGGTATCCATCAATAAATGAAGCTCCAGAGGACAATTCTTTGGCATGAAGAAAGAATCATCTGCATAGGCCTGTGCAATGAAAGGCCGTGAGCCAGGAATCTGAAGCCCCACTAGTTGTCCAGTATCAACTAGATGATCCATGTAAAGAAGCAAAGGATGTGAATCAATAGCATAGAGCAAAGCACTGAGAGGGCATCCCTGTCGAACTGACCGTGCCAGAGTCCATGACTCAGACAAATGATTCCCTATAAAACATTATGCAGTGGAATCTGAGTAAAGCCAACAAATGATATTAACTAGCTTTGGTCCAAAACCAAGTCTAGACATGATTTGAGAGACATAATCCCACTGTACGGTATCAAATGCCTTTGCCACGTCCACCTGCATGACCGATACATCTTGAGCTGAATATTTAGCATATTCCATTGCGATGAAAGTATTGGAGATATTATCATGTATATTCCTTCTTGGAACAAAACCATATTGCCTGGGATGTAGACCATCATGAAGAATATCCTTTATCCGAAGAACCAACATTTTAGCAATAAGTTTATATATAACAGGCATCAAAGTGATGGGCCGCCAGTCAGCCATAGTCTCACATTTGAGTTTTTTGGGCACAAGCATGACCAGACCATGCTTCCAAGCTGAAGGAAGATGTTGATGCTGCCAGGCTACATTAATGATCTTCAAGATTGGACCCTTCAATTCAGCCCAGAAGGCTACAAAAAATTCAACTGTCAAACCATCCCAGCCAGGGGATTTATGTTTACCTAGATGTTTGAGAGCATCATCCAACTCAATATCTGAAAAAGACACTTCCAGCAATGAAGCTTTTGGCAAAGAAACTATAGGAAAAACAAGATCAATAAATTTTCTCCGCGCCAATTCAATTTGAGGAGTAGGAGAAGATGGCTGAGAAAAAAGCAGCTGAAAATGATCCAAACATTGTTTTTCTAGCTGAGATAAAGTCTGGGTCCAAATACCATCTGATATTCTGACTCTCATGATAGATTGACTATGTCGATATGCATGTAAATTCCGAAAAAAAGATTTTGAGGAGCAGCCCTTATCTAGCATAGGCTTAACTCTAGCCCTTGTCTGCCATTGGGAAAGCTTGCGTTTATCATTAGCATCAATTATGGAAGAAGCACAAGACAATGAACTTTGTTCAGAAGCCGAAAGGGACCTTTGATGGCTAATCTGTACCAAGGACTGCTTGTGTGATTTTGCCCACTGCATATGATGCCTGGTTTCTGCCATGTACCATCTTCCATATTCCTTGATGACATTTTGAATGCGATGTACGAAAGAGTTCCAAGCAAAGTCAATATCCTCCCGAGCGTCAGATAACAATGGCCTGCAAGCCAATCGAATCATTTGCTGGAATTTTTCATGAGAAAGATATAATTGATGGACCTGTAAGTGTTTGACTGAAGAGAGCTGCATATCATCCAGAGGCATGCCAAATGAAAAGTTCAGCCAAAGTGGAGTGTGATCAGATAGTTGTTGAGAATAGTCAGTCCACATTTGACATGTATAATCATCATATTGATGAGCATGAAGAAGATACAATCTATCAAGCTTAGCCCAATATTTTGTAAAAGCATTATGATGATATGTAACTCCCAAAACTGAAGGGTGGGTTGTTGTCCATAAATCTCCAGTACTAAGTGATGAAATCCTATGTTCCCATCGCTGAATTTCAGAGGGCAGCATATGGGATTTATGTGTGGTATTGTCCTCCAGTGAGGAGAAATATTGAAATCACCACAAAGTATAGCATTTGTGGACCAAGGATATTGCTTTATGGAATCCCATATTCGAGCTCTACAAGCTGAAGTTTGAGAGGCATACAAGGAACCAATTTCAAAAATCTCTTCATTGATCATGCATTGGATAATCATCCATCGGCCACAAAGAACATTATATGCTACATAGGGCTGCATATCATGTCTGGCTAGAATGCACACTCCAGAGAATTGATCAGAGCCTGCATAAAATATATCATATCCAAAAAAGAACCCATGCTGGCCAGCAAAAGAATGCTCTTCCTACAAGGAATTTAGTCACGACAGATTCCCGTGCCCTCTTGTCCAGGTTTTGCGCCTTTCTGTCCAAGTCCCGTGCCCAGTTGCTACAGCGTCGCTGTCCTTATTTTGGTTTCAACACAATCTGTTTAGTTCGTATACTGTTTGGTTACTCCCTCTCTCGTTTGCTTTGTGCTTAGCTTGTCTATTTCTTTCTGCTTGCTATCTGCCCCAACTGAATTTTCTGTTCAGCATGTTTATTTCGTCTTGGCCCTCATCCCCCTCTATCTCATAGCTTGTAACCTAACTGCAACTTCAGCTTTGAATCTCTCCATTGAATCGACTAGCTTCAATGACAGAAACAAATAAGTATTATGTAAAGAGGGCGCTCTCTCTAGAACCCAAAAGACAGTCAAGGGAGACTCTGCCCCCCATAGCCCTATCATTTGAAGATGCTTCCTATGTATTTGACATGTTGAATGAGGAATTTCAACAAAGTAGAAGAGAATGGATGCTACCTCCTCCGGAACTCACTTACAAAATGCGGTTGCCTTCTCTTGTGCATCCTCTGAAGAAGCTCTCTCAGACTGCAGTCATCATCTTTTTCCCAAGAAAAATACCTTCGGCTAATGATGTGGGCCAATGGGTGAATTCCCTCTTAGGTGGATGCTATGTGGAAGGAGTTTATTTTCCCTCCCGAGGATTTTATGAAGTTCATCTCTTGGATGCCTTGACAAAACAAAAGATGCTGGAAATGTCCCCTTTATTTTTTGGCCGTCAGATGGTGCATATCATGCCTTGGTCTCCTAATACGGACTATCAAAACCTTATCAAGCACCATTGCCCTGTATGGGTTGAAGTGGTTGATTTCCCAGATTACATGCGAACGGAGCTTCCTAGCTTAGCAATGACATTGGGACAAGTGATCTGTCCCCCTCATCCCACAGGTTATAAAAATCGCTTTTGCATATTATGGGATACTGATAGACCAACCCCTCCATCTATTGCTGTTGAGATTGAGGGTGTTAATTTGGGAAAGAAATATTTCACTTTGAAATGGGGAATTTTTGCTGGAGCTTGTTTCTCTTGTCACAAGTTTGGACATCTGGCTTCTGAGTGTCCCTCTATACTTCATCCTCCTCCTCCAGCGGCCATTTCCCGGCCTTCAATAAAGGAGGTCAGAAGACTTATGTGGAAAAGACAGAAGGCAAAGGAGCAAAGCCTTCACTTACATACAGGGAGTCAAGTCATTTCAGCTCAAAACAAGGATAAAGGAAAGGGCAAGCAAGTGGAAAATAATCCATCTTCTCATGAGGGTTGGCAGACTGCAAAGAAGATAGTGCCTCTCAAACAAAGACCTCTCCAATCTCGTAATTGGGATGCTTCTGCTCCTCCTCCTAGTCAACCATCTACCTCTTCTGACAGCCCCATCTCAAAGGCATGGGTTAATGCAGCCAAGAAGGGTATTCCGCTTTGTGAAGAAGATGATCTGGGCAGGGAATTGGATTCTGAGGGTCAGCAAGACCCTGAGGCAATGGCAGAGGCCTGATGCCTCCTTTTCTTTCTGAAGACTACTCATTTCTTGTACATATTTTCATGCATGCTTCTCTTAAATGTGTTTCTTACAATATACAGGGCCTCTGCAACCAGAATAAATGGAGGCTCCTTTGGCACTATATAAATAAAACTCATCCAGATGTAGTGTGTCTGCAACAGCATAATTCTCACACACAACTTACACGTATCCTACGCACTTACAGAGCGGGCTTTAGAGAGGAAACTAAAGACGAGGCACTGAGGGTGGCTTTGAGAGCACACAAGATGGCCGAAATCTCCCGCGAGTAGAGGTAAGGGCTTCGAATAGGCTTCAGATAGTTCAAAGCAAACGTGGAGCAGGTCGTCTCGCTCCACACACACTTTTTTTTTGGGTAATATCCAGTGCTGTATTTATATGCTCATAAATTTACAAGATGGGAGGTCTCCAAAATAGAGAGTATCCCAAAGATCAGAAACATAAAAAGAAAAGCTCTATGCAAGAAGCATCTATATCACCCTCATGGCAGGCATCATATAAGGATTGCCGCAATGAGGCTCGGAAATATTCATCTGACTTGTAAATCTGCCGACCCAAGTATGCCAAATTATGCTCACTCCAGATTGTCGAAAGAGCCCAATATCTCACCCAAGAGAGAAATAGTGAGTATTGAGACAAAGACCTCATAAATCTGCCAAACAGCCAGAAATGTTTCCAAATCTGTGACTCGGGAAACGGAGTCGAAGATGATCTGAAATTCTTCCGAGGAGGTTTCTAGAACATTGGCAGTGCCAAAGCAAATGAGAGACAGTCTCTGAAGGAGCCTGACATCATAAACATGTGGATGGTGCAATGCGACGTTTGGCAAATGTGACTCCCACTGACAATGTGCCTGTCATGCATCTCCAAAGAAAAAGTCTTTGTTTCAAAGGCATTTTACACTTCCATAATATATGGAGATTCTTCCGCCACCATGAGAGGGGCTTCTTGATATGCCACAGAGTATTAGCATATTGCTGAATCCATGGAGCAGGCTGAAGAAGCCTGTAGGCCTTGATGGAGGTCAAGGCAGGTAGAGGAACAGGATGAGAGCATGTAGCAGAGGGTTGCAATTGCCAATCCATAAGCTTGTCTGTGTCAACCACAGGGGGAACAGGTAGAAAAGGACGTAACAAATCAGCAATTTTCTTCCATATCGACCTATGGTGCATTCCCAATGCATAGGAAGCAGTGGCCTGAGGAAAAGATAAGACATAGCCCTGATTATCTACTACATCATGTATATATCTAATTCCCAATTTCATGAGATTGTATGCCCGAACAGGTTTCTGTAAAGCTAGTGGAATGTCAAAGATGGCACTCCAAAAAATACTTTCTTTCCTCATTGAGTTTGTCCCCGAGCAATTGTCAGGAGCCCATTTGACCTTAGAAAGTACTTTTTTCCAGTCAAGTATCAGAGCAGTAGAGAAAGGACAGCTAGGTATCTTCCCTACAAATCTCCCAATGACAACTTTCCAATGATCTGTAGTCCAATGACCATAAGCAGAAGTCCTCATGTTGACACACATGGATGCTATCATACAAGTCCATGGCTGTTGTTGGCAGAAAAAAGTATGGAGCATAGTCGCCTTCCTTGCAAGTACATGATATCTTATATTGAGGATATTAAGTCCACCATGCATCCTAGGAGAGCACATCATTTCCATCTTCATCAGTCTCAATGCTTTCACAGCAGTTTTTGTCCTCCATAACATCTCCATAGCTTGAGACATAAAGGCTGAAATATCTCTGGATTACCAATATAGCAAAGGCAAAAAGAACTGAACATAGGACATTACAATGGATTGTACTATTCTGAGCCTGACATGAAGTGGCCAAGTAGAAATTTTCCAGTATTCCAGTTTATGTTGAAGTCTTTGGAAGATCCATTTTAATTGCTGCTTCCTGGTGATATGCCATCCTATAGGATATCCCAAATGTCTGACTACATCTTTGGAATGCACCACCTGACTTGGCCAAAGAATAGAATGCCAGTCACATTGTTTCACGGGAAGCAATTTGGATTTGTTGAAATGGACATGCAATCCCGCTGCCAATCCATACAATGATAGAGTGGTCATAAGCATGTGAACTTCGCGGGGAGAATTCTGTGGCATAAAGAAGGAATCATCAGCATATGCTTGTGCCAAAAAAGATGCAGCCCCAGGAATTTTAAGACCAGTCATCTGTCGTGTGTTTGTAAGATGATCAAGATACATTAAGAGGGGATGGGTCGCAATGGCATAGAAGAGAGCACTAAGAGGGCAGCCCTGTCTAACTGATCTACCCAATGTCCATGACCGAGATAGATGACCCCCAAGAATGCACTGAGAAGTAGAGCCAGAATAAAGCCAGTAAACTGCATTTGCTATCTTTGGACCAAAGCCCAACTTTATCATGATTTGAGAGATAAAATCCCATTGAACAGTGTCAAATGCCTTAGCAATATCTACCTGCAATATGAGCACATCTTGATGCGAGTACTTGGCATATTCAATTGCAGTCAATACATTGGAGATATTGTCATGGATTTGTCTTCGCGGCACAAACCCATACTGATGAGGATGAAGGCCCGCATTCAGTATCCCGTGAAGCCTATACACAATCATTTTGGCAATGAGTTTGTAAACTACAGGCATCAAAGTAATAGGCCTCCAATCTGACATATGGTCACACAGATGTTTTTTGGGCACAAGTTTGACTATGCCATGCTTCCAAGAGTGCGGTAACTGATTGTCTTGCCAGGCAACATTGATCATTCAAATCATCCCAAAAAGAAATATAAAATTCCACCGTAAGGCCATCCCAGCAAGAGGATATCTTTCAAATCATCCCAAAAAGAAATATAAAATTCCACCGTAAGGCCATCCCAGCCAGGGGACTTGTATTTGCTGAGGTGGAACAATGCATTATCAAGTTCTGTATCGGTAAAAGGCCTCTCCAAGGTAAGAGCATCATCCATTTCCACTATTTCAGAAACATATTGGAGGAATTCAGTCCTCGCATCAGTCATTTGATTTGATGGGGAACCAGGAGCAGAGAACGGTTTATGGAAATAATTTTGGCATTCATCTTGGAGATCAGAGAAAGAGTGCGTCCAAGAGCCATCTAGCTTCCTTACCCTTAGACATGAGTTTTTCTTTCGAGTCGCATGCAAGCCCTGGAAAAAGGCTTTTGATCAGCAGCCGTTATCCATGAAGGGCTTCATTCTTGCTCTAATTTGCCATTTGTGGAATTTCCTCTGATCATTAGCAGTCAATTTAATCCGAGCATGTGAAAGGGAATCATTTTCTGATTCAGAGAGAGGCCTCAATTGTGAAAACTCAGTCAATTGTTGTGCTGTCCTTTTTGCCCATTTAACCTCATTCCTCCATTTAGTCATATGCCAGTTTCCATACTCCCTAATGACATTCTATATACGAGAAACAAGGCTGTCCCAAACATCCATGTCCTCCTGGGCATGCAAAGGTAAGGGATGAATCGCTAGTCTGATCATTAGCTGAAAATAGCGATGTCGGAAATAAGCTTGATTAACATGTAATAATCTACTGGAAAGGGGTGGCAAATCATCCAGTGGCATACCAAGGTGCAGATTCATCCATAATGGGGCATGATCTGACAAGCCCAATGAGAAATCTACGAGGAGATGAGGGCTAAAATCTGCATATTGTTATGGGTAGAAGAAATACCATCTGTCAAGCCTTGCCCAGTAGGTAGTAAGTGCATTGTGATGAAAAGTATAGCCAGGCACTGACCCTTGGAGGAGCAGCCATAAATCTTCAGCTTGCACAGAAAGAAGCATGCTATCCCATTTCTGCCTTTCCAATGATAGCATATGAGATCTTGAAGTGGTGTTATCTCTTTGCAGAGGGGAATTATTAAAATCTCCACAGATGAATGCATTAGATCTCCATGGATATTTGCTTAAAGAATCCCATAAAGAAGCCCTCATGGCAGAGGTCTGGGAGGCATAGACTGATGCAAACTCAAGAATATCACCATTGACATTACATTGTACGACCATCCATCTGCCACTGCTGTCATTGAAGGCTAATTGAGAATCATGATGACCAACTTTAGAGTGTTGATTATGCTCTTGCAAACAAACAATATCTGGCTGCATTTTATGTACATAATTCCATAAAAGCCTCCACTTTGAGACATTGCAGAGGCTCTGTACATTGTATGTAAAGCACTTAAGTGTTTGATGCATGAAAGAGGTATATACAGTAAAGTATAAGGATAGAACAAGATGTCAGATAGGCAAAGCCTCTGGCTGCATGGGCTGCATTCCCTCATGATCCATGAAAGAAATAGCATTCTCCCCTTCTTCAGAATCACATATGGGGATGCCCTTCTTCAAAACCCCCACCCAATTTTGAAGGACAGGAGCTGAAGTAGAAGCCTGTCCTGGTGAGGGAGAAGAAGCATCCCATTGACAAGATTGAAAGGGGCGTTGCTTCAATACAACTACCTTCTTAGGGTGTTGAAAACCATCCCGATCAGTTCCCGCAGATTCCTTCATCTTCTCTTTTTCTTTATCTTTTCCTTTTCCAGCAAGTGATTGCACGTGATTAATTGGTTTGGCATTCTTTGCTCCATTTCTATTTGCTGTCTTAGCTTGCAAATTCTCATTCTTTTCCCGTGTCTGGGGCGGAAAGGCATTGGGAGGGGGCTGATGCAAAACCATTGGGCATTCAGAGGCTAGATGCCCAAACTTATGGCAAGCAAAACAAGCTCCTGCAAACACACCCCATTTCAATTCAAAATACTTTTTTCCCAATTGCACTCCCTCAACTTCCACTGCAATAGAAGGAGGGGTAGGTGTATCAGTGTCCCAGAAAATGCAGAACCTGTTACGGTTTCCCATAGGGCGTGGAGGACAAATGACCTGTTCCAAGGAAGCAGCCAAGCCAGTCAATTCTTCATGGATATAATCCAGGAAGTTAACAACCTCAACCCATACAGGACAATGATGTCGTATAAGACTTTGATAATCCTTGTTTGGGGACCAGGGCATAGCATGTACCATCAGCTTTTCGTAAAAGAGGGGAGAAAGTTCAAGTAGCCTTTGCTTGCACAAAGCATTTGATAAATGTACCTCATAAAAGCCTCTAGATGCAAAATACACTCCCTCTACAAAGCATCCTCCAAGGATGGACTTAATCCACTGTGCAACATCACTGGCTGCTGGGATTCTTCCTAGAAAGAAAATTATTACTGCAGTTTGAGATAACTTCCTGAGAGGATTCACGAGGGATGGCAATTTCAATTTGTAAATGATCTCTGGAACTGATTTGCCCCATTCCTGTCGTGACTGCTGAAAGTCATCCTTGAGTGTATCAAACACGTATTGAGCTTCCATAGTAAGTTCATCATCTTGTGATGCAGGCTGTGAAGGACGGCGCTTGGCATCTGCGGGTCTTTCTTTTCGAGCATATGTACAAACATCCGAAGCTGAAGCCATGATTGAAATACGGCAAGGCAAGAAAGACTATACGGAGAAGTATAGAGGGAAAGAAAAGGAGACAGAGAACTGTACAGTAATGCACAAGAGCAAGACCCAGAAATTGTACGGAAAGGATACGGGATTGTATGAACTGTACGGAAAACCTGGATTGTACGGAAGAGAACTTACGGTAATGCACAGGAGCAAGACCCAGAAATCGTACGGAAAGGATACGGGATTGTACGGACTGTACGGAAAGCCTGGATTGTACGGAGATTGTATGGGGATTATACCAACAGGACTGTACGGAAAGGCTTGGATTGTACGGAGATGCAAAAGGGCACGGAAAGGACTGTACTGTATGGAAGTACCAACAAGGCTGTACGGACGTCAGAAGAGTACGGCGATGCAGACAATCACGGATCTGTACGGTCGTACGGAAACTGTATGGCGATCATACAGATGTACGGACGAAAGGGGAGCCTGTACGGGATCCTTGGCGAGGCTGGAGAGCAGAGGCCGCACACACACTTTTTTTTTAGTAAAATCCAGTGCAGTGTATTTATATTTGCATAAATTTACAAGATGGGAAGTCTCCAGAATGGAGAGTATCCCAAAGATCAGAAACATAAAAAGAAAAGCTCTATGCAAGAAGCATGTATATCACCCTTATGGCTGGCATCATATAAGGATTGCCGCAATGAGGCTCGGAAAGATTCATATGACTTGTGAATCTGCCGACCCAAGTATGCCAAATTATGCCCACTCCAGATTGTCCAAAGAGCCCAATATCTCACCCATGAGAGAAATAGTGAGTATTGAGACAAAGACCTCATAAATCTGCCAAATAACCAAAAATGTTTCCCAAATCTGTGACTCGGGAAACAGAGCCGAAGATGATCTGAAATTCTCCCGAGGAGGTTCCTAGAACACGGGTAGTGCCAAAGCAAATGAGGGACACTCTCTGAAGGAGCCTGACATCGTAAACATGTGGATGGTGCAATGTGACGTTTGGCAAGTGTGATTCCCACTGACAATGTGCCGGTCATGCATCTCCAAAGAAAAAGTCTTTGTTTCAAAGGCATTTTACACTTCCATAATATCCGGAGATTCTTCCGCCACCATGAGAGGGGCTTCCTGATATGCCACAGAGTATTAGCATATTGCTGAATCCATGGAGCAGGCTAAAGAAGCCTGTAGGCTTTGATGGAGGTGAAGGCAGGCAGAGGTACAGGGTGAGAGCATGTAGCAGAGGGTTGCAATTGCCAATCCATAAGCCTGTCTGTGTCAGCCACAGGAGGAACAGCTAGAAGAGGATGTAACAAATCAGCAATTTTCTTCCATATCGACCTATGATGCATTCCCAATGCATAGGAAGCAGTGGCCTGAGGAAAAGATAAGACATAGCCCTGATCATCTACCACATCATTTATGTATCTAATTCCCAATTTCATGAGATTATATGCCTGAACAGGTTCCTGTAAAGCAAGTGGAATGTCAAAGATGGCACTCCAATGAAGACTTTCTTTCCTCATTGAGTTTGTTCCCGAGCAATTATCAGGATCCCATTTGACCTTGGAAAGTACTTGTTTCCAGTCAAGTATTAGAGCAGTAGAGAAAGGGCAGCTAGGAATCTTCCCTACAAATCTCCCAATGACAACCTCCCAATGATCAGTAGTCCAATGGCCATAAGCAGATGTCCTCATGTTGACACACATGGATGCTATCATACAAGTCCATGGCTGGTGTTGACGGAAAAAAGTATGGAGCATAGTCGCCTTCCTTGCAAGTACATGATATCTTATATTGAGAACATTGAGTCCCTAATGCATCCTAGGAGAGCACATCATTTCCATCTTCATCAGTCTCAATGCTTTCACAGCAGTTTTTGTCCTCCATAACAGCTCCATAGCTTGAGGCCAAAAGGTTGAAATATCTCTAGAGGACAATGTAGCAAAGGAAGAAAGAATTGAACATAGGACATTACAATGGACTGTACTATTCTGAGCCTGACATGAAGTGGCCAAGTAGAGATTTTCCAATATTCCAATTTATGTTGAAGTCTTTGGAAGATCCATTTTAACTATTGCCGCACACACACACACACACTATTTTTTTTTGGTAAATCCAGTGCAGTATATTTATATTCTCATAAATTTACAAGATGGGAAGTCTCCAAAATGGAGAGTATCCGAGAGATCAGAAACATAAAAAGAAAAGCTCTATGCAAGAAGCATGTATATCACCTTCATGGCAGGCATCATATAAGGATTGCCGCAATGAGGCTCGGAAAGATTCATATGACTTGTGAATCTGCCGACCCAAGTATGCCAAATTATGCTCACTCCAGATTGTCCAAAGAGCCCAATATCTCACCCATGAGAGAAATAGTGAGTATTGAGACAAAGACTGCATAAATCTGCCAAATAACAAAAAATGTTTCCCAAATCTGTGACTCGGGAAACGGAGCCGAAGATGATCTGAAATTCTCCCAAGGAGGTTCCTAGAACCCGAGCAGTGCCAAAGCAAATGAGGGATAGTCGTTGAAGGAGCTTGACGTCGTAAACATGTGGATGGTGCAATGTGACGTTTGGCAAGTGTGATTCCCACTGACAATGTGCCCGTCATGCATCTTCAAAGAAAAAGTATTGTTGATTTCTTTAATTCATAATGGATGCCATTCATTTCGAACACGTGCTCTATGGGTATGGGCAATTCATGTTTCCATAAACCATTGGATGCAGGATCAAAATTTGTAATAAGATAGCTCTTCAACTTTTTAGGACAATCTGCAACACCTATCATATGTTTTAAATCAAAGAATCATTCTTTTAGTGGAGGAAAACAAACTCACATCACAAAGCACAAAGAATTTTTGGCACAAGGTACTAACTCAATGTCTATTAATTCTTTCACAAAACAAATTGAAACATAATGTTTTGCAAATCGAATCTAACCAAATAGTGTCCAAATATAAATCAAAATGTAGGTACAAATGTTTTAGCTGAGCATTTGTGTCTGCAACTCTAATTAACAAGATCAGACAGATTCACTAAGGGTTGTCTATGCAATAAAATTGAATCAAGTTGGCTAAGAATGCCCTTGCAGCATTAGCAATGATTTCCCTTTCCTTGCATCCAAGAACCATGGCAAAGCGTTTTGCCTCACTATCTTTCAACGGCCCCATTCTGGCAAATTTTCATAGCATGCATTCTTCCTCTTCATTCAATGTAACATGTTAAGCATGCACCATACTTCTTGTAGTAGGACAAGTCCCTCTTACACTAGTTTTGGTTATAGGTGAAGAAATACCTTTCTCTGTGTCTTTTTCTGAACTACGAGTAGACATATGAGATTCGACATTCATCCTTTCAAGCACTTCTTTGTTTTCTTTCTTTGAATTCAAGGATCACTAGTTGAAAATAATAGAACATATCATGCCCTTCGACAATCGGAGCTTGACCAAATCTGTTAGAAGAGATGGCACTACGCACAGCTATTGCATCATCTAGCATCTGTAGGTACGGCAATAACTCATGAAGCAAAATAGAATCACCACAATCTATATCGAATTTTGTAGGGAAAATGCAATTTTCTGTTGGATTAACACAACCCATGTAAGGCGAAAGGTCAATGAACACTGTTCTTGTTGGTTTGCATTCCTCTTTGAAACAACACCACACTCTCATTAATGGTTTAAACTCCGCTTCCACATTCATCCTATCTAGTCGAATGATTCTACTCTTTGTATGCTTGTGGCATGCCATCGCACCCCAAACCATGAAGAAATGTAACTTTCTGTTAACATGATGCTCCAAAGTGTCCAGCATGTGTTGCACCATGCCCTTTTCTCCTCCAGTGGACCAAATTCCAACATGGCAGTGATCGAGCAACCATTGTAGAAACTCTAAACACCTAGGATAGAGAACAAACCAATGCTTTCCATTGTGCAAGCTCATATGTTTGTTTGACTTCGAAAAACAACGCTCGAGCAATAACCCTTTCAAATCTATTATCACTGTTAGTCTTATTTTTGTTATCACCTCTTTTGACATTATTTTTGAGGGTGACATTATTTCTTGTCCTTTACCTTCTAAGATTTCTTCCTGTACCTTGGCTTCATACAATGACATTGCATCTTCTCCTTTACCTTCTAAGCTTGCATCCACATTTGTCAATGGAACATTAACTCCAGACATTGCAGCCTCAACATTTTCAATCAACCATGTTGAGCTTGGAACTTGCATGCTAATGTTCAAATTAGGCACATAACGAATCATTGGATCAGGTGTCACATATACAGGCAATGCTTCTAGCGATGTGAAATTGAGAGGGCCAAGATCTGTTGATAAACAAGGAAATGAAATTCATAAGTAGAAACAAACTGAAGATTGAGTTGGAAAACTGAATTATCAAACTTTAGGTTGTGTGCTCTCAATGAAATTTGTTTCAGTGAAAGCATTCATGTTTTTCTTTTCCAAAACAAAATTGGATTACTAAAAGATAGAAAGCATTCATGTTCATATGCATAGTATACCCCCTAAAGTTGTTGAATCTATACCCTTTCAAGTTATTTTAATCCCCAAAACTACATATCCTTACAATGCCAAAAACCTTTGCATAATAGATAGAGTGGAGTCCAACATTATCTAGCATTGCCCAAGTGTTCCCACTAAGAAAAGATTTGGCCAAGCAGCCAAAACATATTTGAGCATTCATATGAAGTGAATAAGGATAGAAACAACAATTTACTCTAATTCATTCATCACAAAACATATTCAAGAATACATATGTTCATGTTTGAATTATGGTTATGAGATATAAGAAATTTCCAAGTAATATTAAAAGATCCTTGGAACGAAATTAATACATCATATGGAGAATATAGCAAGATAACATATGGAAAACATGAACACCATATAAAGGGACAATTTCAAGGACCTGTTGCTTCCTCTTCTGTTTCCCAAAACTTTGAAGCGTGTTTTTGTAAATGCTCACGCTGCTCTTCATTGAAGGGTGGTTTGGTATCAATTTCTTTATCCCCTCCACCTTCAGTTGTATCATCTTCTTTTGGTACCCCCTCTATTGCCAATATTGGTTTTTGCAAGCCAGCCCATTGTCGAATTTCATGATTACTGTAAGCATATGTGCAACAAATACTTTCCACCTTTGCCAACTCCTCATAAGTCTCAACAACTGAAACAACACGCCTCTTACAAGAAAGAGACTCTATTGCAGCAAGCCCCTCAGAGAACAAGTCCAATTCATACTCATCTTCTCGACAGAAACCCATGATCATGTCTTTCATGATACTTGAACGTTTTCTTCTCAAGGACAATTCAATGTCAAATTCATCATCATCATCCTCATCACCTGATTCTTTTGCACCACTTGATTTTTCATGATTTTCATCTGCAACATATCTTGATGGCACATTGTTCATTGGTATAGCACTCAATATCATTGAAATGCTTTTTCTTGCTTACCAGTACACAGGCAATTAAGCCATCCATAGATCCAGTGACAAATATATCTACAGTTTCAAAATTAAGGCAACCAAAGTGTATTTTATATTGTCCGCATGTCTTATTTAATGCTTCTTCAGACATGATACATGATCCATGGTCAAGAACACCACAAGAAGGAATTGCACTGGGGGAGAAGCGATTGTCATCAAGCTTTTCAACAAACACTCAAAGCGATCCTCATTCCAATTTCTACTTCTCCTTGGTCCATACATTACATCCAAAAAAGCAACCCCTATTGCCATTGGCTCTTGGTACACATTATGTATAAATTCCATTCCCTCCATGTTTGAACCGACTGTGTAAAACCTCCAAGGCCGGGTGGAATTCGGTCCATGACTTGAACCTTCACTTTGTCCCATAATCCACCTCAGATACCCCTTTTGCAGCATGAGGCAATGGTGGAGTTTCCTTGCCCTGTTGAAGCTTCAGTTTTAACCATGATTTGTTCAGATGCCATAGAGAATTAGCATGATGAGCAATCCAAGGAGGAGGTAATATCAATCGATAAGCCTGTATAGAAGTCAATTACTGCAAAGGCTTAGAGGAAATGCTTGGACTTGAAGGCTGAAGGTGCCAATCTTGAAGCCTGTCACTGACATTGAATGTCGGAATCGGAACCAGAGGAAGTAGGAGATCAGCAATAGCTTTCCAAATAGGTCTATGATGCATTCCCAGGTTGTATTGTCGACATGCTACTGGAAAAGGGAGAATATTTCCTTGCATATCTACAACGTCATCAATGAACCGGATACCCAATTTCATAAGATTGTAAATTCTGATGGGTTGTTGAACAGCAAGGGGAGAGGAAAACACAGCACTCCAATGAATACTTTCCAATCTGAGTGAAGATGCTACAGAAGCAGGATGAGGAGACCATTTGATGTGAGAGAGTACGTGCTTCCAATCTTGAATCAAGGAATTAGAAAATGGACAACCAGGGATTTTACCTTGAAATTTTCCAAGTACTACTTCCGATGGATCTACTAGCCAATGTCCATAAGCATGTGTGCGCATCTGACCACACAAAATTGCCAGCATAATAGACCAAGGCTGCTCTTGTTGAAAGAATGTCTTGAGCAAAGTGATCTTTCTTGCCAACACATGATATTTGATGTTTATTATATTCAAGCCACCATGCATTCTGGGTGAGCAAAGCAAGTCCATTTTGAGCAACCGTAAAGCTTTTTTATGAAGCTTAGTTTTCCAAAAAATCTCCATGGCTTGAGACATAAAAGATGTGAGATCTCGAGATGACCAATGTAATAGAGGAAGGTAGAACTGGACATAAGCTAGAACAATAGACTGGACAATTCGAAGCCGTACATGCAGAGGCCAAGTGGAGATCTTCCAATATTCTAATTTGTCCTGAATTTTGTTGAACACCCACGACATTTGTTGCTTATTGCTGATTTTCCAGCCAATAGGATAGCCCAAATGTCTTACTATATTTTTCGGTTGAATAATCTGGCCTGGCCAGAGAATAGCATGCCAATCACAATGCTTGAGAGGCAAGAGTTTTGATTTCTGAAAATTAATTTTAAGACCAGCTGCCAACCCAAAATCTGAAAGGGTATCCATCAAGAGGCGAATCTCCAATGGACTGTTCTTTGGCATGAAGAATGAATCATCTGCATAGGCCTGAGCTATGAAGGGTTGTGAACCAGAAATCTGAAGCCCCTCACACACACACACACACACACACACACACACACACACCCACACACACACACTCTTTATTAGTGAAATCCATTAGTCATAATATTACAAAAACAGTCCCATAGAAAAACACACACACACTTTTTTTTTTTGTAAAACCGAGATACTTTTATTATGAAACATTCATTTACATCCAGGCAGTGCTCAAAATAGAGCTACAGCCCTATCCATCAGAAACAGTAAAAGAAAAGTTGAATACAAGAAACATCATTTGGATGTTTCTTGTATTGAAAAACACACACACTTTTTTTGTGAGAAGAAATCTTTTATTTCGATGAAATAATTACATTCATAGCTGCTTCAAAACGAAGTAGCTACTACTCAACAAAAGATCTCAGTATAAGCTGTATACACATCCTGATCTATCAAACGAGTCTGAAAACAATCGTAGAATGATTGTTGCAGAGATCGTTTGAAAAAAAGAAAGGATGAAAATAGTGGATCACCAAAGACTCTGTGATTTCTATCCAGCCATAAAGTCCATAGGGTCCAATATCTCACCCATACAAAAAATAAATCAAAACCTTGTCTCTGAGGATGAAATCCAAACAACCCGAAAAATCTGCCAAAAGTGACAGTAGGAAATCGTTGTCGAAGCCTCTGTCTGATGAGAGCAATGAGAGCAGAAGTGTTTGGACAGGACCAAAAGATATGGAGCACTGATTCAGTAGAGTGCGAGCATCGGTGACAAACAGCTGAAGCAATATGTCTGCGTGCGAGTAACTGTCCAGATGGAAAAATGCCAAGGAGAACTCGCCATAGGAAAAGCTGTTGTCGAAGAGGGACTTTGTAATGCCAAAGGAGACGCAGCCTTTTCCTCCACCACTTCATTGGACGATCCATATGCCAAACAGTATTTACTCTGTTGAAAATCCAAGGTGGAGGTATTAACACTTTATATAGTGATGACACTGTAATATGTGAGAGCTTTAAAGGACGAACATATGAGGAAGGAGAGCATAAACTCCAATCCTCAAGCCGATGCTGAATTTCTAAATGAGGTACCAGCAAGTACGGTTGGAGCATTGCTGAAATTTTATGCCATAAAGGACGATAATGAGCTCCCAAGCCATATTTGCGAGCAGCCAAAGAAAAAGATAGAATTGTGCCATCATCCTGAAGTACATCCGCCACAGATGAAATGCCTTTGAAGGAGAGAAAATAAGAACGACGGGGTTCTTGTATGGCCAAAGGTGGATGGAATACTTTGGACCAAAAGAGATTCTCTGCCCTCAAAGAGTTGCCCGAGAGTGAGTCCCTTCCTTTCCATTCCAAGTGGGATAGAATATGTTTCCAATCAAGAAGCAGAGAAGAGACAAAAGGGCATCCTCTGATCTTGCCTTGGATAGAGCCAAATAAAAATTCCCACTGAGTAGGCTGCCAATTCCCAAAAGCAGATGTATGAAGATGTAATAAGAGAGAGCGGATCATAAAAGACCAAGGCTGATCTCCTTGTAGAAACTGCATCATCATTTTTCCCCTGTGAGCAAGCAAATGCATATGAATATTGAGAATGTTCAGACCCCCGTGCATCTTTGGAGAACAGAGACGGTGCATGGAGAGTAATCTGAGACTTTTCTTGCCATGTTTTGAACGCCAGAAAATTTCCATGATAGCTGACATAAATGAAACCAAATCTGCCTTAGTGAACATAGTGAGAGGCAGATAAAATTGTATGTATGCTATCAAAATGGATTGTGTAATTCGCAGACGAACATGTAATGGCCAAGTTGCAAGCTTCCAATATTCAAGTTTTGCCCTTAACTTTACTAACACCCAATCAGTTTGTTGTGAACGGGTGAGTCCCCAGCCTAGAGGATAACCAAGGTGTTGAATAAATTGAGAAGCAGGGACAATTTCCCCAGGCCACAAAAGATTGTGCCAGTCCTGTGCATGTAAAGGCAGCAATTTTGATTTTTGAAAATTGACCTGAAGGCCAGCAGCCAATCCATATGTAGAAAGAGCATGCATAATCATGGACAGATCAGCCCGAGTATTTTTTGGAGTAAAGAAAGAATCATCAGCATATGCTTGAGCAATCATGCTGCGACTGCCAAGAATCTCCAAACCGTGCAGCTGGTCAGTGTCTAAGAGGTGATCCAGATATTGAAGCAGTGGATGAGTGGCTATGGCAAAAAGTAAAGCACTTAGTGGACAACCTTGTCTGACAGAGCAAGCAAGAGTCCAAGATGGAGAAATATCTCCTGAAAGTATACAGGCAGCTTCACTATCTTGATATAGCCAATTAATGAGTTGCTGCATTTTTGTGCTGAAAAACATACACACACTTTTTTTTTGGTAAAATCCATTGTATTTATATGCTCATAAATTTACAATATGGGAGGTCTCCCACACACTAGCAAAGAACTCCGAAAGAGAGCCCAATAGAAGAACTCAAAAACAAGTAGAGAACACTTCAAGGCAAGTAGCATCCAAATCCCTTGCAGCAATACTGTCACACACACACACACAATTTATGAGCATATAAATACAATGGATTTTACCCAAAAAAAAAAAAGTCACACACACACACACACACACACACACACACACACACACACACACACACACACACACACACACACACACATTTTTGTGTGAAATACATGCGTATGCACATTGACACACACATGTATGTATGTATGTATGCACCATGATTTTATTAGACTAGAAATCATTGGTATTATCCGTGTGTGTGTGTGGATGTGTGTGTGTGAGTGAGCGAGTGAGAGTGTGTGTGTGGGCAAGAAATACAGTGCACTGGATTTTACCAAAAAAAAAAGTGTGTGTGGGCAAGATCATGTTTCTCATTTGCTGCGGCTTCGGTTTCCCTCTATCAGATTTGGGAAACTCTTCTGGATGTTTGGATGCCTCTCATCTCAGATGTCTCCATTCCTCCTCTTCTTTCACTGGACACGCTTTTGGGTACTATGGACCATTTGGACACAGAGATTGCATTCTAGGATGGGTCAACAGTTTCCTCAGGCATATGTTTTTGTCAGAATGTCCCTCAAGCAATCCTTTTATGATAGTTTTGCTGCAAGGGACTTGGATGCTACTAGCCTTGAAGTGTTTTCTGACTGTTTTTGAGTTCTTCCATTGGGCTCTCCTTTGGAGTCTAATGTCATGTACATTGATTTCATGTTAATATAGTAATGTGCTTTCACAAAAAAAAAGTGTGTGTGTGTGTGGTGGTCGGTGTGTGTGTGTCCGCCCCGAGTCCGGTGTGTGTGTGAGAGGTGAAGCAGCGTGAGAGCGAGGAGGTCGACGCAGAGAGTAGGTCCCCGTACAGCTCCCCTCTCCGTCCGTAAAATCTGTACGGATGCCGTACGCTCACCGTACGGTGGTGCAAACAGACTTCGTCATCCCTGCGCAGAGCCTTGACAGATCCCGCTGCTTTCTACCTTGCCATCGTTTTTCCCTTCTGACGTTTCCTCCGTGTGTTCGTACTTTCTTGAATCTTCCGTACAGTCTAGTGTTAGCATCTCTGCTCCATATAGTCCTGTCAGATACTCCGTGTGAAACCTCTGTACTGCTCCGTCTGCTAATCCATACGTCCGTACAGTGCACGAGTTCACCGTCTCTTTCGTACGTCTATACATCCCTGACTCTTCCGTATAGATTTGCCCCTTTGTGTCCCGTCAGCAACTCTGTTCCATACCTTTCTGTCAGATCTTCCGTGTGATCATTCCGTACAGTTTATTCAGGTTCTCCGTACGTCCGTACAGTTCTGTCAGCTCCCCATTCCTTCGCACAGTGCTTTAGTCCTAACTCATCCTCATCGTTTGATATCGGTTTAAAATCCTTAGCCTCCATGGCAGAAGCAAATAAGTATTATGTCAAGAGAGCTCTCTCTCCTGAACCCAAAAGACAATCAAGGGAAACCTCTTCCCCCATATCTCCTTCATCTGAAGATGCTTCCTATGTGTTTGATATGTTGAATGATGATTTTCAACAAAGTAGAAGGGAATGGAGTCAACCTGCTCCGGAACTCACTTACAAAATGAAGTTGCCCTCTCTTGTACATCCTTTGAAGAAGCTTTCTCAAACTGTAGTTATCATCTTTTTTCCAGGAAAAATTCCCTCAGCTAATGATGTGGGTCAATGGGTGAATTCTCTCCTAGGTGGATGCTATGTAGAAGGAGACTATTTTGCCTCCCGAGGATTTTATGAAGTTCATCTTTTGGATGCCCTGACAAAACAAAAGATGCTGGAAATGTCCCCTTTATTTTTTGGTTGACAAATGGTGCATATCATGCCCTGGTCCCCTAATAAGGACTACCAGAACCTTATCAAGCATCATTGCCCTGTATGGGTTGAAGTGGTTGATTTTCCAGATTACATGAGAACAGAGCTTCCAGGTTTAGTCATGACATTGGGACAAGTCATCTGTCCCCCTCGTCCCACAGGTAATAAAAATCGTTTTTGCATCTTATGGGATATTGATAGACCGATCCCCTTCTTTATTGCAGTTGAGATTGAGGGTGTTAATTTGGGAAGGAAATATTTCACTCTAAAATGGGGCATTTTTGCTGGAGTTTGTTTTTCTTGTCACAAGTTTGGGCATCTTGCTTCAGAGTGTCCGTGTATCCTTCATCCACCTCCTCCAGCAGCTATCCCTCTGCCTTCTAATAAAGGAGCTCAGAAGACATATGTGGAAAAACTTGAGGCTAAAGGAGCAAAGCCTTCACTGCATACAGGGAGCCAGGCCAATTCAGCTCAAAATAAGGAAAAACGAAAAAGCAAGTTAGGGGAAAATAACACATCTTCTCACGAGGGATGGCACACTGCAAAGAAGACGGTGCCTCTCAAACAAAGACCACTCCAATCTCGTAATTGGGATGCCTCTGCTTCTTCTCCAGGACAATCTTCTACCTCTCCAAGCAACCCCATCTCGAAGGCATGGGTTAATGCAGTCAAGAAAGGTCTTCCCCTTTGTGAAGAAGATGATATTATCAGAGAATTGGATGCTGAGGGTCAACAAGACCCTGTGGCAATGGCAGAGGCTTGAGGCCTCCCGTTCTTTTGGAGGAATGATCATCTCTTGTATATATCTTCATGCGTGCTTCTCTTAAATGTTTTTCCTATAATATACAGGGCCTTTGTAACCAGAATAAATGGAGGCTTCTATGGCATTATATAAATACAACTCACCCAGATGTTGTGTGTTTACAAGAGCATAATCAGCATTTTTTTGCTGGCCAGCATGGGTTTTTTTCTGGATATGATATATTTTATTCAGGATCTGAACAATTTTCCGGGCTGTGCATTCTAGCCAGACATGAACTGCAACCTTGGATAGCATATAATGATCTTAGTGGACAATGGATGATTATCCAATGTATGGTTAATGGAGAGATTTTTGAAATAGGATCTTTGTATGCCTCTCAGAATTCAGCTTCCAGAGCTCAAATGTGGAACTCCATCAAGCAATATCCTTGGTCTTCAAATGCTTTACTTTGTGGTGATTTCAACAACTCTCCTCATTGGACGGACAATACCACACATAAATCTCATATGCTGCCCTTTGAAATTCAGCAATGGGAACATATGACATCATCTCTTCAATTTGCAGATTTATGGACAACAACTCACCCAACATATCATCATAATGCTTTTACAGAATATTGGGCCAGGCTTGATAGATATTATATCATTCATGCTCAGCAATATGATGGATATACATTTGTGCTCAGCAATATGATGGATATACATGTCAAATGTGGACTGATTATTCACAACAATTATCTGATCATACTCCGCTTTGGCTAGCCCTTTCTTTTGGTATGCCTCTGGATGATTTGCAGCTCTCCTCAGTCAGGTATCTACAGGGCAATCAATTATATCTCACACATGAAAAATTCCAGCAAATGATCAGACTGGCTTGCAGGCCATTGTTATCTCATGCTCAGGAGGATCTGGAATTTGCTTGGACCTCTTTCACACATCGTATTCAAAATGGCATAAAGGAATATGGAAGATGGTACATGGCAGAAACTAGACAGCATATCCATTGGGCAAAATCAAACAAGCAGTATTTGGTACAGCTTGGTCATCAAAGATCTCTATCTGCTTCTGAGCAGCATTTATTGTCCTGTGCTTCCTCTATATTAGATGCCAATGATAAACGCAAGCTGTCCAAATGGCAGATCAGGGCTAGAGCTAAACCTATGCTAGATAAGGGCTGTTCCTCAAAATCTTTTTTTCGGAACTTACATGCAAATAGACAAAGCCAATCTATCCTGAGGATCAGGAAATCAGATGGCCTTTGGACCCAGACTCTATCTCAACTGGAGAAACTATGTTTGGATCATTTTCAGCTTCTTTTTTCTCAGCCATCTTTTTCTACACCTCCGGTTGTTGCAGCTCGAAACAGATTTACTGCACTTGTTTCTCCTATTGTCTCTGTGCAAAAAGCCTCAATGCTGGAAATGTCTTTTACAGATGTGGAATTGGATGAAGCTCTTCGGCATTTGGGTAAACATAAATCCCCTGGCTGGGATGGTCTGACGGTTGAATTCTTTGACGCCTTTTGGCCTGAATTGAAAGGTCCAATTCTGCAGTTTATAAATGTAGCCTGGGAACAGCAAGATCTTCCCTCAGCTTGGAAGCATGGTCTGGTTAAGCTGGTGCCCAAAAAAACTCTATGTGAGACTATGGATGACTGGAGGCCCATCACTTTGATGCCGGTCATATACAAACTGATTGCCAAAATGTTGGTACATCGGATAAAGGATATCCTTCATGATGGACTTCATCCCCGGCAATATGGTTTTGTTCCAAGACGGCACATACATGACAATATCTCTAACACTCTCATTGCAATGGAATATGCAAAATATATAGATCAAGATGTGTTGGTTATGCAGGTGGATGTGGCGAAGGCTTTTGATACAGTACAGTGGGATTATGTCTCTCAAATCATGTCAAAACTTGGTTTTGGGCCAAAGTTAGTTAATGTCATATATTGGCTCTACTCAGATTCCACTGCACAATGCTTTATAGGGAATCATTTGTCTGAGTCTTGGACTCTTGAACGTTCAGTTCGACAGGGATGCCCTCTCAGTGCTTTGCTATATGCCATCGCTTCACATCCTTTGCTTTTTTATATGGATCACATGGTTGATACTGGACAGCTAGAGGGGCTTCAGATTTCTGGTTCACGACCCTTCATTGCTCAGGCCTATGCAGATGATTCATTCTTCATGCCAAAGAATAGTCCTTTGGAGATTCGCCTTTTGATGGATACCCTATCAAATTTTGGGTTGGCGGCTGGTCTTAAAATCAACTTTCAGAAATCAAAACTCTTGCCTCTCAAGCATTGTGATTGGCATGCTACCCTGTGGCGAGGCCAGATTATTTATCCGAAAAACATAGTAAGACATCTGGGCTATCCCATTGGCTGGAAAATCAGCAATAAGCAACAAATGTCATGGGTGTCAAACAAAATTCAGGACAAATTAGAATATTGGAAGATCTCCACTTGGCCTCTGCATGTACGGCTTCGAATTGTCCAGTCTATTGTTCTAGCTTATGTCCAGTTCTACCTTCCTCTATTACATTGGTCATCCCGAGATCTCACCTCCTTTATGTCTCAAGCCATGGAGATTTTTTGGAAAACTAAGCTTCATGAAAAAGCTTTACGGCTGCTCAAAATGGATATGCTTTGTTCACCAAGAATGCATGAGGGTTTGAATATAATTTGTTGGCAAGAAAGATCACTATGCTCAAGACATTTTTGCAACAAGAGCAGCCTTGGTCTATTATGTTGGCAATTTTGTGTGGACAGATGACCACAAATGCTTATGGACATTGGCTAGTTGATCCATCGGAAGTAGTACTGGGCAAATTTCAAGGTAAAATACCTGGCTGTCCATTTTCTAATTCCTTGATACAGGACTGGAAGCAAGTTCTCTCGCACATCAAATGGTCTCCCCTTCCTACTTCTACAGATTCCTCACTCAGAATGGAAAGTATTCATTGGAGTGCTGTGTTCTCCTCTCCCCTTGCAGCTCAACAACCCATCAGAGCTTATAATCTTATGAAAATGGGTATCCGTTTCATTGATGATGTAGTAGATATGCAAGGAAATATCCTCACTTTTCCAGTAGCATGTCGACAATACAATCTGGGGATGCATCATAGACCTATATGGAAAGCTATTGCTGATCTCTTACTCCCTTTGGTTCCGATACCGACATTGAATGTCAGAGACAGGCTTCAAGATTGGCACCTTCAGTCTTCAAATACAAGCATCTCCTCTAAGCCTTTGCATTTATTGACTTCTATATAGGCTTATCGATTGATATTACCTCCTCCTTGGATTGCCCATCATGCTAATTCTCTATGGCATTTGAACAAGTCATTAGCCTGGTGGAAGGGAAAATTGCAATTGATATGGAAGTTGAAAATTCCATTGAAGCAACGTCTATTTTTATGGAGATGTATTGTTGGTATTCTTCCGGTAGGGGTGAAATTGGCTCAAAGACGGATAGCTTCACCTCTTTGTCCAAGATGTCACCTTACTTCTGAGAGTATTCCGCATCTACTGTGGTCTTGTTCACATTCCAGAAACCTTCTAGACAGAATTTCCTATTTCTTATCTCTCAGATTTCCAGCACACAGGTTCTACAGGTTTTTCTGGAGGTATGGCAAACTATGAGCATCTCTGTCACAGTATTCTCTTTTCTTCCACTAGATTAGATACTGGGCCTTATGGACCCTCTGGTTGCAGCGTAATCAAGCATATCTGAATTCTCCCCTTCAGCATCCATATGAGTTCTTCCGAGCCTCATTGCGGCAATCATTATATGATGCCTTACATGAGGAAGATTTGGATGTCTCTTGTATTCAACTTTTCTTTTACTGCTTCTGATGCATAGGGCTTTGGCTCTCTTTTGAGCACTGCCCAGATGTAAATGAAAGTTTCGTAATATAAGTATCTTGGTTTCACAAAAAAAAAAAAAGTGTGTGAGTGAGTGAGTCTGGCAGGGTGGTTGCGCTTTTCAGATGGGATTTTTCATTGCAATCTGCTGTCTCATAAGCTCTTTGATGTATAAGTCTGTACCCATGGCACAGCAAGCTCGTTGGGTGAGTGTTAAATGCGATGGAGTTATCAGCATTGGAATACTTTGGATTCTAGGGATGGTACCAAAATGATCTCAATTTGTCTCAAAGAAAAGAGAGGGACTGCAATTAAAAAAAAAAAAAACTATGGGTTTGATGAGTAATATCTGAGGAATTCGAAGCATGCATAGTTATGCTGGAACTTTTGCAAATTATTTACCGAAACTGATCCTGTTCTTTCTTGCAGGGAGTTTATGTTCTCTGTGTTTACAACAAGAAAGATAAGTCAAACCAGATAACGGTACTTCACCTCTGTCATAAAATTCAAAAACTAAAGTATGACATCAAACTTTGAATATTATCTGATAACTTCTTTAAAAAAAATCATTTGTTGGCCTTGCCATCAAAGGCAAGCCTTAGTGTTTGTTTTTCCTTTTATGCCTCTATAGTCAAATAGGACTTTTAGACTTACACTCATCCCTTCAATACCTTTAAATGTCCAGACTTTTGATAAGGCCTATGTTCAAACCATCAGTTGTTTTCTTGTCAAATCATTTTGCTGATACTGCCTAGGTCTCATGGGATGACACATTTGATCTGGATATATTCAATCTGCAGATGGCAGCTTTCAAATATAATGAGGCTTGCATGTGGAAAGAATCCATTGAACAAGTGATTGAACAGGTGAACTATTTCTCATCCCCAAATAGCAATTTCAGTTGAGCGCATATTCCGTGGTGATCTGTTGGCCCACAGCTTTGCCTAACAAATGGGAGTAGAATATTTGGTGAGGGACTTTCGAGTTTCATTCAAAAAAATTAGGCTTATAATTGAATCTTGGCAGTATCCACTCTTGCAAATCAACAATGGGAACAATCAAGTCCCTCATGTTGAAACCAAAGGAAACACTGCTTCTGAGAGGACAACTATACCATCTGATGGTGAAAGCCAGTAAGTCTATGTCTATACATCTCAAACTGGTGTCCTTTTCTGCTTTGAAATCCGGGGAATGTTTGGACTGAGTTCAATCTGAGTATGAGTTATGGAGTTTGGTATGTTTTATGGTTGTGAAAGTGGCTGTATGATACAGCTTAATAATGCCATTCTTTGAGAGTTTAGGCCTGGTTCCATTGTTTAAAGCCTTGAAACTGGCTAATTGCTGACCAGGATGATGGGATTTTTTACGTTGCATACTTTGTGGACATTCTTCTCCCCAGGCCTGGAAGAATGGGCTGATCTTATATTTCTTTAGATGGAGGAAAACGTGTTGTCTCTGATTGCCATTTTCCCTTTAACAATGCTAAATGTGGTATTAATATTTGTGAAGGGGCCTTACTGCACAAGAAGATGAGAAGCAGCTAAACTTTGCCCAGACCAGGGATTCTGGAAATGGTACGAAAAAAATATAATGCCTGTATATGTTCAAATGTTTCAGATGCAGGCAGTTCTGTGTCATTCTGGAAGGAGGAGTTTGGACTTTGGAGAGAAGGATAGCTAAATTCATTTCCCATTGTTCTATTTGTCATTCTCTAGGCCACGCTATTATAAGTAATTGCTGCAGCGGTGATTTGATCTGGCAGGTCTTTGGGATGTATCTCTGGACATGAGCAATGGAGCAGATCCGAGGTTTGCCTATCCAACATTATCTGAAATAAGTGGTGGATCTAGAAGGCATTGGCGGCTGGTCCGATGCCAGAATGGTGATTTTGTTGCTTCATAATTTGAATACTGTCATGATTGGAACATGTTAGGTTTGAGTTCTTCTACAGATGTTTGGATGCTACTTAGTGCAGTCTCTCATATTAATACTTTCTGCAAGTTGCAGGGTTACGGATATTTGAAGAAATTCCAGATGATTATAGTGTAAGCTACTGAACTTTCCTTTTAAAATGGCTGTAGTGTTGGATCTGGCTCCTCAAACAGCATATAGAGGACCGTCAATTTGATACTGCGTTGTATACCTATTTTTTCTCCATGATTCAGATATTAGTATTTGTTCTTCTGTATGGATGCCCACTTGGTGGTCCCACCCATTCACGTTTCTTCTCATTGTATCTGTTTTTTGAGTCTCATACACCCTTTGGTCTTTTGAAGACTTTAATAAACTCTCTCTCTCTTTCTTCCTAATGTAAGGGATGCCATTCTGCTTTCATTTCTTGTGCTTCTTCAAGCCGCTGGTTACGTTCTAGAGGAAAGGCTGGATGCATGCTAAGAAAGCCCAGGGCTGCAGTTGCAGGGTTATACCAGGGCGATGAAGGCAGTTGGTGTGGTAGAGGCGAAATGTGAGGACATATTTTCTTTGGTCATGGGAATGGATGATATCCGGAACGAGTGAGTCAAACTGAGTTCTCTCTCTTTCATGTTGAGGTTTGTCAATGAGAGGGGACTGGTTTACATTGATAAGATAAGCAATTCGAAGTGCTTTTGGAGTCTGGTCAGTTTCTTGAAATTTCAAACACCATTAGCAATTGGATGCCAATTCTTTGAAGTTGCAGATGGGACAGCACGTTTCACAATGGGTTGTTGGTAGAGGAAGTGAATGGGCACACAGCAGTTTTGTACCACCGTCTGCAGCTGGATTGGTGTAGCTGGTAAGTATCCATGGGATCAGTCTGTATGCAATTGTTCCTTAAATTTCTTAGACAGAGTACTCAAACTCTGCCCTTATGTCTCTCCAAATGGTTGGTAAGGTGGCTTCTTTTCAAGCTTTAGAAGCTTACAAAGAGTTATGTACCACAAATGCCTCTTTCACATAGTATTTGAAATACATTCCGGCTTATTGTGCATGATATAAAAATGGATAAATTCAGTGGATGTCTAAAACTAATAGTTTTGATTGAATTTTCTTTTCTTGCGCTCTATCTGAGACTGCGATCACAATCTTTCATGTATTTTCTGGACATCATCAGTTAAGGAAAAGTCTTCAGAGCAGTGACAAGTCTCTCTTGCTTGAAAAGCAAAAGTTATCCTCAACTTCAAGACCGAAGAAATGAGAGATTATTTTCATTCTTTTCACAAAACATTCCATCCACATGCGAGAGTAACTCAAAATCTTTTCTTTTAGCTTCTTAAAGCATGATGTAGAGAAATTTGAAATATCAAAACAAAATGTCGTTCCAAAGTGCAGGATACTTGAACCTGTACACACCAAACATTGTTAGAATTGTATCAAATAGAACAAATTGCAATAAGTTTTAAATTTTTTTTTTAATTTGACCTTTACAGAATTCTTTCAATTGGTTAAGACATTTGCTAACCAGCAAATATGTTGTCCGCTTTCTCTTCGTAAGAGCAACTCTGAATTTCAAACACAGCTATTACGAGTAAATTCATTTTTACGAGTCTTCTAGTACTAAGTGGGATCCATCTAATAGTAAGTCATGTAAGTCTAAGTGGGATCCATCTAATAGTAAATCATGTAAGTCTAGTAGTAAATCATGTCACTTGTTTAGTCCATAGACATTCTTGTACTTAGCTGCTCAGTTGGTGTACAATCTGTATGTTGATCAGTCCCTTTCAGGTAACTTTGGTTGGTGTGTGGTTAGATTTTTCTCATTGAGGTACTTCTTTTCCAGGACACTAATGCGTGCAACCCTAGAAGAGATACTTTCCAAATGGCATTGGCAATGATTGAGTGGAAGTTTCTCCCTCTTTTATTCGTCGTCTACAAGGGATCATACTATCGTGGGCATCCTACATCCCATGTCATGGGTCAGCCACGCAGTCTCAGCCACGTAAACATTTTGCTATGCTAGGGTACAAGTAGCAGCAAGGCCTTGTACAGTTGGTTCTTCCTTTGAATTCTCTCAGCCTCCACTGGTGGCGTCTTCTTTTGTCCTTTCTTTTGCTTCTTTACATGCCTTTGTAGGGCAACCCACCCACTTCATAGTTTGAAGCTTTCAATCCCTCGTTCGAGCATCCTTTGCACTGAAGGATAATATGATCATCAATGGTGGAAAGAAATCAACGATAGGCTTGGCGAACGCTAGGAAACAGAATGAAAAGAGAGAGAACCTACCTGTCTTTCTCCACCAGATCAAATCCCAAGGTGGAGCAATTGGAGAAAAACTGAGGGATAGAGGGCGAGTTGCCAAAATTGCTGTGGCAATCTCTGGGAAGTCAAAGAACACTTGAAAGAAAATTTTGCCCAAAAGTCGAATATCACAACTGGCAATTTTTTCAATTGCTTCTCTATAAAAACAGAGGATAATAGAGGGTACACGTAGCGGAAGCTTCTCAAAGAGTAGAGACTTCATCCATTTCCTCATGGTCCTCACTCGGTGCTCTCTTTCATGAACCTGTTATTGTAAAGTCACCTTTTGTTCATGTCCATGCCGGCGGCCTTCTCTTGGTCTCGCGTAGTCAAGTACACTTCGTTGATGCTTCAAGGTAGCATGGTTTGGTTTTGGAGGCCGCATCCCTCAGAGCTGTGGTTCCTCAATTTGTGCTGGTGTGGTCCATGATCTCCTTCGATCTGTCTTTGGGCCTACTTCAGCCGCATCCATTGGATTCAGTTTTGATGTGTGCTTGTGATATTGGCCTCATTCGCCTCCCATCCCGCCTTCTAGTGCGGGTCTGGTCCACCGTCTTTTGTTCTTGGTTGTTGGCCTCTATTGCCCCTCCGTTGGATTGGTGCTAGCTTTGTTGCTTTGTTGGTTGGTGCTTTGGCCTTTCATCTTCGTTGGTCCCTTCGTCCGTTGCCTCACCACTTTGCCTTTGTTGTTGGTATTTCGTGCCTCCTTCCTCCGCATTCACCTTACCACCTTCGTTCATTGTCCTTTGCCTTTGTCTTTTGTCTTCGATGTTAATGTCGCTTTTCTTTGGCATAGTGAAACCAACGGGGCTCAATGAGAGTCAAACAAGATGTAGACTCAAACAATGACCAAAACTAAGTTTATGCAAGACCACTTGCTTTCGCTAAGGAAAAAAGTAAAGAGCCATTCAGAAAGGAGATTTCTTGGACTCCACCTAATAAATCAAGAGAAGGATATTCATTTTTTAAATGGGACGATTTAAAGAAAGCAAAACAAGGAAAAATGTGTTTTAGGTGCATGGTAGAGACTATTGATACTCTTGATAAATCTCTGTAAAAGCACATGCGTATGGTACAAGCGTTGTTGTTATTGGGTAAGAAGTGGAGGTTTATCGCCAGGATAGTATCCACAGGTGTGGCTTGTCCTTAGCAATGTGAAAGTGCATATTTGGAATGCATGCAAACATAAGAGAGCATAAAGTATGCCCATAATTTCTCAAACTATGCATTAGTTAAGAAATTAATTTGCGTGAAACCCCAAGTGTATATAAGTATGCTGTATCTTTAGCTAAGAGCAAGGAGGACAAAGTTTTGGGACACATTCTATTTGGTGTCAAAGTGGAGATCCAAGGGTACAACGATGTCCAACATTTCTAACTCTATGCATGTTGATAGGATAGAAGTCGTTCTTGGAAGGGAATGGCTCTATAGCCCATCAATATGTTATAGAGAGTTATCTCAATAACTCAATCATGTTTGAAAAAGAGAGCAAGGTCCAGATTCAAGGCACACATGATATACCAAACTCTCCTCTTATTTATTTGAAAAATCTTGAACGTTGATTTTATCATGCTATTGAAAAGGAAAAGGATTTTTCAAGTTTTGGCAAGTTTCCCTTGATATGTTATTAGATTGAATTTAAAGATGTTTTTCCAAATGATTTGCTTGTGATTTTGTCTCTAAAGCGAGATGTAGATCATAGTATAGAAATATTTCCTGCATCTACCCTTGTTTGTAAAGCCCCTTATAGGCCTAGTAAAACTGAAGAGGAGGTTGAAAACAATTAGTTGAATATCTTAGAAAAGGTCAAATTCATCCTTATAGGCTTCACCAACTCCATTGTGATGGTTCTATGCACCTACGCATAGATTATCGGGCATTGATTAACTCACAAAAGAATGAATACCCAATGCCTCACATTTATGAGCTCTTTGACTAGTTGCAAGGAGTAAAATATCTTATGAAATTCAAGTTAAGCTCGAGATATCATCAAGTATCTATTAGGTGCAAAGGATGTGTCGAAGACAAACTTTTGAACTTGGTATGGGCATTATGAGTTCAAAGTAATGCCATTTGATGTAAGGAATGCTCCAATTACGTTAATCACATTTATGAACAATCATAGAGGATATGCTTAGAGCATATGCAAGTCAATGACAAACTAATCATATTATGCCATTTGATGTAAGGAATGCTCCAATTACGTTAATCACATTTATGAACATTCATAGAGGATATGCTTAGAGCATATGCAAGTCAATGACAAACTAATTGGATGAGTATCTACTCATAATAGATGTTGCATATAACAATGCCAAGCTTTAGTCTATTCATGAGATGATGTATGGATTTCAACCAAAAAGTAGAACTACAATGGGCCTCTAAAAGCAAAAGATTCTGGTAGCTAGTGATTTTTCCAAAAATAGCATTGAAAGGAGTTAGCCATAGGGTAAGAAGTTATGTAGATCCATACTGTAGAAAGGTCAAATTTGCAAAAGAGGAGAGTGTATCTCAAAGTATCGGAATCTTCAAAAACTTGAAATAGGTAAATGTTCAAAGTTATCTCCTAAGTATTGTGGACATTCCTAATCCTTAAGAGAATTGGCATACTTACAAACTAGCTCTAGTAGAAGGATGAAGAGTTCATGCCATTTTTTATATAAGTAGACTTTAACTAAAGTTGGGTGATAATGATAATTTGGTCTATGAAGAAGTCCTAGTTGGGTGATAATGATAATTTGATCTATGAAGAAGTCCTAGTTGAACTCATTGAACCATCATCTTTTACTGCATGATCGAGAAAGAATTTTGGATAGACAAGAAAAAAGAATAAGACACAACATATTGAGTCTCTAGCTAAGTGGAAAGGTAGACCAGAAGAGAGTTCAGAGAAAGAATTTTGGATAGACAAGAAAAAAGAATAAGACACAACATATTGAGTCTCTAGCTAAGTGGAAAGGTAGACCAGAAGAGAGTTCAACGTTGGAGAAGGGAAGCGATCTCTAAAGAAGGTTTTTTGTTTTTGGTTTTTGTAAAATATTTCTTAAGGGGAAGGGAATGCTATGTCAACTATAATACTAAGGCTGCGGGAGCCATGAAGGCTTGCAATGTCTAAGGCGTGGGACAGTACATGACGGGATCATCAGATAATGGTTTACCACCAAAGATAAAAGGGTGGGGCCTTTATGGCATCCACAAGGAGTTCTACATATAGGCATTGAGCGTGGGGGAGGATTTGAGAATGGAACCCAATTGAGGAAGAGATCACTTGGGAATACTATCGTTGCAGAAGAAAGGGGCAAGTTGGGTTCATGGGGTCCTATGGTTGGGTGGTAAAGAGAAGATCCTTTCTTATAGTTAAAATGGTGCAATCTGCCCTTGCTCTGTTGAGCAAAAGAGCTAGTCTGCCTGTCCGTACCCCGTCCATGGGCTGTAAAGGGGAGGGGTCACACCCTTGTCTCCATCACATCTTAGACACTTACTCTCATCAGCCAAGTGACCTCAAGTGTGTGCTCATCATCTGCAGCAGATTGTCCATCACTGCTCCCAATTTAGGAGATTGCTAGGAGGTTATGGACATCCAGGACAAAGGAGAGCATGGCTATGTGTTGTATTGCATTCAAGCTTCTATTTCACCCTTATTAGCTAACCCATGTTGTCAAATCCCCCCCCGCCCCCTTGCACTCATCATGCCCAAAAATGAAAACAATTTGTGCACTGTATCACAAGTGCACATGCTTCATTCATTAGAAGCCAAAGTTATTGGTGTTAGAGAAGCTCTACACACAGCCGCATGTCAATCCTACCTCTACAGATTCAAATCTACAAACAACCATTGAGTAAGGACTGTCCACAAAGTGCTTGTATAATAAAGATTGTAAGCTTTGTGGTGTGGGTTTCTTGCATGTGGAGGGTCAAAGGCTCTTCGTTGACAACCAAACCTTGGTACAATACGAGGGATTCGTGTGCTGAAAGGAGAGCTTTTATTGCAAAAATAAAAAGTAATTCAACCTCTTAAGCAATGATTGCTAGCATTCTTGGGAGAAAATTCTCACGCACCTTTCACTTAATATCTTTATAGAGATACTTGGAGAAGACATGGTCACACTTTTTATGAATTTCCTGATCTTTTTTCATGGGCACACTTTTTGTGACTTCTCTGATCCAAATTATTTGGCATAGATGGAGACAAGGTGGTTATGAACATTCATGGTGAGATAATAGGGCGTTGATGCTCTCTCTCATGGAGGCGATTCTACTCAGCACTATACGTGCTTGTATTTTGTTTTCTTTGGATGAATTGATTCTAATTTGTGATTCTCTTTCCTGCTGGATATTACTCTATTTAAATAGTTTCTATGAGTTGATTGTTTTTAAGTGATCAAACGCTTCCATAACTAGTAATATTAAGGATGAATATGAGTTAACTAACAATGTTCTGAAGAGGACTACTTTTTGATTAGCCTTCTCCTTTAGTGCTAGCCTTTTTCACAGCTGAATCTGCCCTTCACCTCTGGAGTGCTGACAGAAACTCAGTAGGAAGACCGTTGTATAAATGGATGCTGAAGTATGTGTGGGTGTGTGGATTTGTATGTATGAGAGCATATTGTCTTCCTATTTTCCTACCATGTTGAACCCCATTACAGAATCTCCATGTAGTTGTCTCTTTTTAATATTAAAATAAGCTCTAATTTCCCAAGGTTCAATCCAGAACATTATTAGTTATAAATCTAGATGAATCCAAGAACGTGCCCAAACTCATCCTCTAAAAACACAGCACATAATGCAGTTTCAATCTCTTGATAGTCACTCCTAAGGTTGAAAACCATCACGCATAGCAAGGACTAGCTTCTATGACATCCCCATTGACGTCATGAGTGCCAACAGTGGGTGTATGACCTTAAGTCATCATGTCCTAATTTACGATGCACCCCTTGAAGGGTAAGGACTGTTGATATAACCCTATATGAGCTAGGCTCAGGGCATGCCAGATGTATCTGGGACCTATATTGATCCAGAGATATGGGCATAGTCTGAATCAGTGGTTGGTACAAACAACTTGAGACCTAGATCAAAGCTAGGTGCACGAAATCTAGTTTTCTTGAGAAGGGCTTGTTGTGAAAAGAAGGCTTCTCGTATAGTTCCAAGTGGAGGACTGATTGTTTAGGGATCTTGGGTAGTGTTCTCTTCCAAGCATAGACGTAATGGGCCTGGGAGTAGTCAGCTCTTGGTTGTGGGCTTTTGTGGTATGGGAGGCAGATCATGGCCGAGAAAGATGGAAGGCTTGAGGGTGGTTCCTGTATCTAGAACCTATGGCTGGGTGGTAGTCACTAGCTCCCTACCTCATTAGATATCTTATAACATAGCGTATCCTCTATTGGTAGACACGCGTCTAGGTTTCCTTGCTGTGATTCTCTCTCGTGTGTAGCTCAGGATGCTGCATTCATGTTGTAAAGTAGCGTGATTGATTCCAACTCAAGCTAGTTACATCAGGTAAGGGATCTAGCGGCAAAAATCAGATTGTAGAGATTCTTGAGATGGAAGACCATGCATTTTGACCATGTTGCCATTATGCACATTGTCCCTCTTGCGTCCCTGCTATTTTCATGTTCTATTGCACTTCACATAAGATACGGATTCCTCTTTGTTGCTTTTTGCACTAGGTGGGGGACAATTAGGCTCTCCCTTGGGTCTTTGTTCTTTCTATGTCTCAATAGACATAGATGTTAACTCTCTCTCCTTCTCTGTCACTCACTTGCTAATGTGTAAATAATTATTCTACTTTACTTGTCTTTAGATTTGAAAGAGATTGACATGTATTGCAAAATTTAATGTGTGTCATTTAGATGCTAGAAGGGTTATACCATCGTGCTCAATTGAAGTTATGACATGTTATATTTTGCCACTGTTTTTTTTTTCATAGTTAGTGTTTCCCTGTGCTTTTAGAGTATTCTATTGCTATCAGTTTTGGTTGTGATGAGAAACTCTTGCATCATAAATTGCTTTAAGAGTTACGGTTTACTTCTTTGGTTTGATAGAATTATCCGCGTTTGTGCTTGTGATTTGTAGGTTAGTATGGCCTCGTGATTTGTGCTATGTAAGATATTGGCGACGCAATGAGGATGGGAGCTATGGTATGGACGTAAAAGTATCCCATGTTTACTCAATTTCCTCCTGTACAGTTTTTGGGTAGCTATGGTCGGGAGTCCTATTGATGCACTTCCAAATTGCATTGCAGTTGTTGTGTTCCGCTCAAAAGAGCATCCACATTGTCCTCCTCAGCCTGGCTGTGTACGTGCAGAGATTGAGAGTATGTATCGAAATCTTTTTAACAAAAGCTGAGCCATGTGAAGGTGTAGTTGAGTTTGGCTCTTAATATGTCAACTCCTTCATTTTGCCAATTTGTCTGCATGCGAATATGTCAAAAGTATGTATGCATGATTTTGTTGTTTAAAAAAGGTTAAAGCCGAGAGACATGAATGAGGAGAACAAGTATTCTGCAGTAACTCTAGGCCTTCAATTTATTTCCACGCTTATTCATTTTACATGGTTCCTTCCATAATTTATTTGTTTATTTAAATCTGCTAGATATATTTGAAAATATAACATGAGGAACATATCATCTTTGCCATGGTGTCAGGCGGCTTCACAATTTCGCCATTAAAACGACGTGTAGGCTCAGGAGGGCATCGAGCTAGAGTCGAGCACCAAATCCATATTGATTTGCAAGGATGGGGTGTTGGGTATCTCCCATTCTATCAACACCATTGTTTGTTACAGATGCTCAATAGTGTTGCTGGTAAAACTTTGGTCTTTCTCTTAGACGTGATCATTTTCTACAAGATCTTGCCAATAACGTATGAACTGTTCTTGAAAACTTTTTAATTCGTAGGATGGTCAATGTGATGAAAAAATAGAATCATCAATCCTAAAAATTAGTATCAGTTGTATGCTTTTGTTTTGGCATAATGCATTTTTTTTGAGAGAGCATTATTGATATTCCATGATTTTTGCAAATTTTCCATTGATATCTAACTAAACAAAATGGAACGTGGAGTTTCTAAAGCATACTTTCATCGAACTTTATATTGATCTTTGATTTATAGGAACATGTCCAAAGATGGATTATGAACCTTATTGAGAATGGATGGCTTGATTCTGAGAGCAGTGTAGTTAAAAAGATGTTAGTAATATACAACTGAAGTTTATCACCAATCTATAGGATTAAAATTACTCGAGTATCTCTTGATTGTAGTATTTATAGTTAGTTTACACTAGTTTAACACCAGCTTATTGCTGATTAAAAAAGCTGTGAGGTTCTAATAGTTGAAAGCAAAGAAATAGAATGGGCAAGTGTGCCATCATTGGATTAAAAAAGATGTGAGATGTCTAATAGTTGAAAGCAAAGAAATAGAATGGGCAAGTGTGCCATCATGATTGGATTAATTTGAGCATCAGGTGTGAGCAAGTACTTGTGTGTGTGTGTGTGTGTGAGAAAGAAAGAAAGAAAGAAAGAAAGAAATTTTATTAGAGTCTTCGGAAGACCGATGGGTCTATGAGACTAAAAGAAAACCTGATACAAATCACAGTAAGGGTGGAGCTACTGGTACGAGCATCATCACCCGTGCTGAATCCTAAGTTTGATCATACATAATAAAATACATCTGGATGTAACAATGAAAAGAAAAGGATTGGAGCAAAGCGGAATCCTCCGTATGTCATGTCGCCCTGGCTGGTGCATAGCCGGTGATGCATAGTTACCAGTCGAAACGGAAACGGAAAAAACGGAAGAAACGGAGTTTCCGGGCCCCGCCGAAACGGAAACGGAAGAAACGGCAATATGATACAATTTATGTATAAAATTTTATTTTTTATACATAATATAATTATCAATAGAGTGCAATTTGCAAATCATACATAATACAATTATCTATACTTAAAGCTTCAGCCTTCAAGCATCAATGCATCATTCATACTTCTTGGAGCCAGTGCCTCCTTTATAACTATCTAGGAGGGAGACATGGACCCAATAAGCATCTCTCGGCATTGAGGAGGATGGAGAGGTGAGAAGGAGGATGGAGAGGTCACAAGTGAGAAAGGATGGAGAGGTAGAAGGAGGATGGAGAGCTCAGAGGTAAAAGAGGATGGAGAGGTGGAAGGAGCCTGGAGGATCAGAGCCTAGAGGTAGAAGTGAAGGAGGATGGAGAGGTTACAGGTAAGATTAAAGAGAGGATGGAGAGAAGAAGGATGGAGGGATGGAGAGCAGGCTGCCAAGCTGCAGCTTTTGCAGGATGGAGAAGATGGAGCAAAGGATGAAGAGGATGGAGAGAGAAGGATGGAGGTCCGAGGAAAACGGGATGGAGAGTCCAAGAGCAAAGGATGGAGGGATGGAGAGAGCTTAGAGAAGGTGGAGAGAGCAACAAGGATGCACAGGAGGAGTGCGATCGGTGGGAGGCGGCGAAAAATGGAGCTAGGCGGCGAAATCACGACTTTTGGGATTTAGGGCAAAAACAGGTTTTACGAAACGGCGTTTCTTCAAGAAACGCCGTTTCCGTTTCGCCGTTTCCGTTTCCAGCCACGAAACGGCCGTTTCGTGCAACTATGCGGTGATGGGACGCTAGTGCCCGTCAAGGGGTGCCGTGCGACGGTCTCCTGGACGAGGCTTGACGCAAGACCAGAACAACCGTGACTCCCGTGGGACGTATCTCGGGTCTAAACAATGATGGGAGGTCCCCCAGAGTGATTTGTGTGTCTCGTCGATGTCTCGTGTGTTGTGCTGCGATCGTCGGGTTGGGGTCTCTGTCACGTCTGCAGCTAGAGACTGGACGATCAATGTCACTCGATGGGAAGAACTCTGTGATCCTACTGTGAGAGGTGTTTGATGATGTGGCCAAGCCCCGTCGCCTGAGTAAGTACTCTCTATGTCGGACTCCCTCGTGAATCCTGCTTCTTTCGACGTACGAGATGTCGGTACTTGGGTACCGTGTCTTGTGTGCTCAGGAGGTGGCATCTGGTTTCAAGTCGGAGTTGTCGGCGATATGCCTTGCACTCCGCATCGTACCAATTGTTGCAGGGTACAGAACCAAGAGTTGGTGGTCTAGTGGACCGTGTGGTGTGGGGAAAGATTTGGAGGGCAGCCTCATGAAGTGTGCGACTAATCAGGGCAGCACGGTCCTCTATGAGTGGTATGTGATCGATGTAGGTTAGGAGTCTGTTTAGTCATCCAGAGTAGGCCGGTGAGAGGCTGTGATCAAAGTGTATGTCGTGGTAGGTGTCGTGCTTCCTATGTGGGGTGTGTGTGGTGTGGCTAAGCATGGGGTGGCGATAGTGAAGAATAGGTATGTGTGATCAGCTCCTGGAGGGAGTGGTGCTACGGTGAAGTCAGGTGATACATGAAGTGAAGGCAGGGGATCCCATGATGTAATCAACTACACTAGTGCCCCCCCCATGTCGGAAGCAAGTAAAACCACCTGAGGAGGGCCATAGGTTGAGCCCATTGTAGATGATGAGATCATGCATCCTGCCCAAATCAAGGAGCGCGTGTCCATATGGTGTAACAGGCCTGTGTCGGTCCGATGAGGTCCTGGTCATACCTGCTCCGTCTAGGTCCATGTCTGGTAGCATGATAGAGTCGTCTGGGAAGTCCAGGAGTGGTGCTTGTCACGTACTCATTCTGGCGTTGAAGTCCCCAACAAGGAGAACTTCCCCGCGGGCTGAAAGGTGTGGGATATCTTGTGTAAGGGTGCATATGGCGATGTCTCACCCTCTTCTCGTGCCACTCTGGCGAAGTGGGATGTGTCTGGCGGGAAGTAGCATATTGCTATGAAAAGGTCACGGGTGTCTGTGCGTCGGATCCAGATCCACATGAATCGGGAGTGTGCGTCCTTCCTCTCAATGGAGATGGCTCCAGCGAGGGAAGACCTGTACAATACTGTGACCCTGCCTGGCTCCTCTATCCCTTGTCTCATCCTTGAAGGCTGACTCCCATGTGTAGCCACCTGCATGATTGCAAGCCTATAGCCACTCCCATGGAGCCGGGGCTGAAGCTTACTATGTATGATGCAGGTGAATTAGTGTGTGTCACACTTTATAGCCAGGCTGTTGGATGCCTCATTTATTTGTGCAATACTAGGCCCGATATTGAGTATGGAGTATCTCAGGTGAGTTGATATTCCACAGCCCAAAGACAAATTATTGGCAGGCTGTAAAACACATCTTCCGTTATTTGCAAGGCACAAAGTCTTATGGCTTGATGTTTCCCAGGGGGGGTGACTTGCAGATGCATGCTTACGGTGATTCAGATCGGGTTGGAGACTATGATACCGGGCAGTCCACTAGTGGTAATTGTTTCTTTTTGGGCAAAGCTTGCATTTCTTGGCTGAGCAAGAAGCAATCTACATTGGCTACTTGCTTATGTGAAGCTTAGTACAGGGCAGCTTTCACAACGACAGTTGAATGTGTTTGGCTGAGTACAGTTCACTCTCTTGCTCACTCTTGCTCTCCTTTTGTTCGCATAGGATTGGTCTCCTCCACCTGAGAGCCCCCATATGAGAGTGCATTGGGGGGGTGGACCATAGAGTAGTAACAGGCATGGGGTTGTGAGTAGAGAGTGAGTGAGAGAGAGCAAGAGAGAGTGTGAGAGCTGGAAGCTTGGAAGCTGAAAGCTTAGTTGCAATAGAAGAGTGTGAGAGTACCACACACTGAAGGAAAGATAAGGTTTTCTCCTAGTGACAAAACCTTAGTAGTCACTAACCATAGTTAGTGAACTAACTGCGGTTAGGGGGAAAAACCTCTTACATTGGTCACTGCTGAATTATATCTATAATTCTAACACCCCCCTGCAGTGCCAATGTCATGTACAAGGCTGATCAATCACCAAACGGATATAAGTTCAGGGCACTGCGAAATGCCTGAAACTTTTCACGTGGTAGTGCTTTGGTGAAAATATCTGCAACGTTGTCATGTGTGGACACAAAGATCATACTGATCTCTCCTGCATGTAACTTCTCTCTGACGTAGTGATAGTGAACCTCGATGTGTTTCGTGCGAGCATGAAACACTGGATTCTTTGCCACTGCAATGGCACTCTGACTATCAGTGAGAATTGGAGAGGGACCCTCCAAAGACAGATGAAGATCAGCAAATAGACGTCGCAGCCAGACACATTCAACTGTTGCTGTGAAAGCTGCCCTTTACTCAGCTTCACATGATGAGGTAGCCACTGTAGATTGTTTCTTGCTCAGCCATGAAATGCAAGATTTACCCAAAAAGAAACAATTGCCACTAGTGGACTGCCTAGTGTCATAATCACCAGCCCAATCTGAATCACTGTAGGCATGCATTTGCAAGTCACCCCCCCTGGGAAATAGTAAGCCAAAAGACTTTGTGCCCTGCAAATAACGGAAGATGCGCTTAGCGGCCTGCCAATGCATAGTTTTTGGGCTGTGCATGTACCTGCTCACCTGAGATACTGCAAACTGAATATCAGGTCTAGTGTTGCAGAGATATATGAGGCATCCAATAGCCTGACTGTAAAGTGTGGCATCAACTGATTCTCCTGCATCATGCATTGTGAGTTTCAGCCTCGGTTCCATAGGAGTGGCTATGGGCTTACACTCTTGCACGTTAAATCTGTCCAAGAGTTTCTGAACATACTTGGATTGAGACATAACAGCCCCTTGCTAGTCAAAAAGGCATGTATCTTGGCATACCATGCACGAGGGGCCTGTTTCAGCCCATATAAAGCTTTGTTGAGCTTGCACACTTGAAGTGCATTTGCTGTAATTTCAAAGCCCGGAGGTGGTTTGACATACACCTCTTCCAGCAAGTCCCCATTTAAGAAGGCTGTTTTTATGTCCAACTGATGAACATTCCACTCAAAATGTGCAGCCATTGCAAGTACTGATCGGATGGTGGTCATCCGGGATGTAGGAGCGAATGTCTCCTCATAATCTATGCCCTTTTTCTGAGCATAGCCCTTAGCAACCAGCTTGGCCTTATATCTGTCAATGGAGAATCTGGCTTCCGTTTGACTTTGAATACCCATCGTGTGCCAATGGCATGTTTACCCTATGGCAAGTCCACAACATCCCAAGTCTGATTTTTTGCAATGGACTGCAACTCATCGTGCATGGCATTCATCCAATGCACATTATCCTTTGCCTCTTCGAATGTGGCAGGCTCTTCCTCATCAAGGAGAGTACCTGCATATGCTGATTCCACTGAATTAGCACCTTCCATGTGCCTTGCTGCACTGCGAGTCCTGCCAGATAACGGAGCATCAAGTTTACTCTCCCTGAGAGTCTGTAACAGCCAGTTTGGGACTGTTTTTGCTGCATGTATGTCTGCAATTTCTTGCTGCACCACCTGTTCCACTGCCTGTGGATGGGGCAAGACATCTTGTGGCGGAACTGAAGCATCTAGAGGTTGCTGTAAATTCTGATTTGGATCAGAAAAATCAGCAGGGGAACCCAAAGCAATGGGTAGCAACCCCTCAAAGACATCCTCTGAAGACGAAGGCATTTGAAAATCAGCCTGAGTGTGAGCTGAATTTTCAGAAAATATCACATCTCTACTTACTATGATTTTGCGTGTAGCAGGATTGTAGAGACGGTACCCCTTGCTTTATGCATTGTACCCAAGAAATATGCATTTGATGGCTTTATCTGACAATTTGTGCCTAAATTCAACTGACACATGTGCATAGGCAAGGCATCCAAAGACTCGGAAGTGATCCACTGAAGGCTTCCTGTCATTCCAGACCTCAAAAGGAGTTTTTGTTTTTAAAGCCTTAGTGGGAGCCCTGTTCAAAATGTAATTGGCACACATCAAACCCTCTAGCCATAATTTATGAGGCATGTGTTTGCTTTTCAGCATACATCTGTCCATCTCCATGAGGGTTCTATTTTTCCTCTCAGCTTTGCCATTTTGCTGAGGGGTCAGCCTGACTGTGAGCTGATGCACAATACCCTTGCCCTTGAGAAAAGCATCAAATTCTGCAGATAGGTATTCCCCACCTCTATCCGTGCGCAGTGTCTGTATCTTGAGTCCGGTTTCATTTTCAACCATGGCTGAAAAGTGTTTAAACACCGTGAACACTTCAGATTTCTTTTTCAGCCCATAAACCCAAGTAAAATTGGAGTAGTCATCAATAAATGTAACGAAGTAGAGATGACCACCCAACGACGGAGTCCTCATGGGACCACAGACATCACTGTGTATAAGCTGCAATTTGCGGACAGCTTTAACTGAACCATCCTTCTTGAAGGGGAATCTATGCATCTTACCTAAAATGCACCCTTCACAGGCATGTGGAGGAGGTATCTTAAGAGGTGGCAATGCATCAACCATTGAAAACTTTTGAAGTGTCATCAAGCTGTTGTAATGCATGTGGCCATATCTGGCATGCCATAATTCTGCATTTTGCATGGCAGCTGTAGGGGTAGACACTGCCAGCGCATGGGCTGCTCTTTTCTCTAAAATATCAAGCTGAAAAGCCCACGCAGCAGAGTACCAGATAACCTTAAGGCATAGTCAGCTTCCCTGTCTCGGACAGCACATTTGTCATCCTCAAAGATGACCTGAAATCCTCCTCTGTTAAGAGTGGACACTGAAAGGAGATTTTTGGTTATGCCAAGCACATATAAGACATCTGAAAGTCTGAAAATTGAGCCATCAATGGCAGTGAGCTCAACCTCTCCTGTGCCACGTACTGAATATGACGAGTTGTTGGCACAAGTGACTTTCTTACCAACGGGAGGTGGATGCAAGGAAGTAAAAAGACACTTCCTAGAAGTGATGTGCTTGGATGCACCGCTGTCAAAATACCATGTGTTCAGTGTTTCATTAACACTGAAAGCAGATGCATCTGTAGAAGAGTCAGAGCTACAAGTCAAAAATGCATATGTATCATCACTGCAAGAGGCTGTACTATCCCGAGCATCTGGAACAGCCAACCTAGAATCTGAAATGCAAGATAAAGAGGCATGATCCTGTCCAACAAAGTTGGCTGCAGCATCCCCACTGTCAGATGCATGAGGGGCTGAATCTGAAACAGCCATACCTGAGCTGTTTTTCTTTTCTTTTGCAAGCCTTTTCCTGCATTCTGCTATGTGATGACCTAGCTTTTTGTAGTAGTGACAAAAACCCTTCTTTTTGGGCTTACTTGCATCATTTTTAGCCTTTTGTGAAGGCTGTCCTGACCCACTGGAAGGCTGATTTACTGATGTCTTTGCCTGTCCCTTTGTTTTTGATTTAAATTTTGAGAGCATGGCTTGTTCACCTGCACATGAAGCCAAATTTTTCCTGGTCTGCTCTTCCTGAAGCAGAAGTCCTATCAACTCATGAAAAGTGAGAGGATTTGCACCCCCCCTCAATGATAAGTTCAGCGAAGTGTGAAAGCTGAGATAAGACTCAGGAAGAGAATTCAGAGTGGTTGTAATCATCTCTGAATCAGGAATAATTTCATTTATGTTTAACAATTGCTCTCTGAGATCCTGTAGCTTTGTGAGGTGGACTAACATGGAGTCACCCTCCTCCATATGCGTATTGCTCAACTCTCTTTTCAAGAAAGATACCCTTGCATCATTCCGTGCCTCATACATGCTTTCCAAGATATCCCACGCTGCCCTGGAGGTCTTACACGACCGGATATGCGGAATGATAGATCTTTTCACTGAAAGAGAGATGCATGACAAAGCTAAGGCATCCCGTGAATCCCATCTCTTCTGCTCTGGAGTATTGACTGTAGCTGCACCAACAACTTGTCTTGCAGCTGCACCTTGTGCATGACCTTTTCCACCTCCTTGCTGAGGAGGGGTAGCAGGTGCAATATCTGCTGGTCGGATCTCATCCCTATTGACATAATCCCATAAATTTCGAGAAATCAGAATATTACGTATCATGAAACTCCAGAGGGAGTAGTTGGTACCATCCAACTTGTCTTCTTGTGAAAGACCACCAAACTGGAACTCATTCTGATTTTGATGGGCCATTTCTTAGAAAAAGATTGAAGCAGATACAAAGCTGAATTCCCTTACTGGGAATGAAATGCACAACTCCCAAAAAACACAGCCAAGCAAGGGCTGTAAATGCAACTTAGATTTCTGTACTTGCACTGTAAGAAATCTGTCCAAGCATCAAAAACTCTCCAAAATCTGCCAAAAGTGCTTCAAACACTCCAAGAAAGGCAGTATGAACTGAATACTCCAAAAAATGCTTTCCCAACACAAAAGCCCCAAAATAGGCCTGAAATTGCAACCGGAAAGGGGCAAATTGAACAAAAGCCCCAACTATTGCAAGAATTGCGCTCTGTCTGCAAAAGCCCCAAATTTTACTACAAAATTGCAGTGTAATCACAAAATCCCCAAATTTCTTCAAGAAATTGTACTGCAGAACTGAAAGCCCCAAATTTCGTGCTTGAAATTAAGTAACTGTGAACCTGCAGATGAAGGAAATCCTGTACGGATCTGCAGGTACAAATATGCCTCTCGTGCGGATGTACGACAAAGTACTGATGATGCAGAACCGTACGGTGATGACAAGGTGTACGAAATGAGGAACCTGTACGGAAACAGGTACAACTACCTGTTGTACAGTGTGTACACGCAAGTACACCGATAGCAGGTACTGCAGGTACAACTACGTACGGAAGGTGTCGCAAGTACGGTTGCAACAGGTACGGAACGCATGTACGATGACAAGTACAATACACGCTGTATGACAGGTACAATACACGCTGTATTGCGTTGTACGGCGAAACTGTACGGCGTATCTGTACGGCGAATCTGTACGGGGAGAAACGACGTAGGTACGGCGATCTGTACGGTGCTGTATGGAAACTGTACGTCAGCTGTACGGCGCTGCACAAAAACTGTACGGAGGCTTTACGGGAGCTGTACGGAGGCAGTACAGAGACTGTACGGCACTATACGTTGGGATTCCGTACAGTCGTACGGACTGTACGGACGAGTTTATGCAGGCTGAAGCTTGAGGCAAAGGGCTGGCACTGAAGGGAGCAGGGAGCCCGAAGCTCTTGAACCTGCTCTGATACCAAATGTGAGTAGAGAGTGAGTGAGAGAGAGCAAGAGAGAGTGTGAGAGCTGGAAGCTTGGAAGCTAAAAGCTTAGTTGCAATAGAAGAGTGTGAGAGTACCACACACTGAAGGAAAGATAAGGTTTCGTCCTAGTGACAAAACCTTAGTAGTCACTAACCATAGTTAGTGAACTAACTGCGGTTAGGGGGAAAAACCTCTTAAAGAGGGAAAAGTGCCCCTAACTAGCTTATTATATTACATTGGTCATTGCTGAATTATATCTATAATTCTAACAGGGGCTGCCACATGGGCAGCACATGGGCTGCCTTGTGGGCAGCACAGAGAGAGAGGACAAGTACTTGGCAAAGGAGATCCACCATGGATGGCAGATATGACAGAGAAGGGCCTAGATGCTGCCCAAACATGAAGATGACTGATGTGCACAGGGAAACCAATTCAGCAAAGTTTATGGGACCCTATGGGCAGGCTTGGGGCTAAGAACGAAGGATGGAACTGCCTGGGTCAGTGGCTGGATGCCATGTGGCCAAGCAGGCCAGAAAAAGACCAAAGAGAGCCCAAAGGGGCATTTACAAGCCCCCAAACCCTCCAGTCGGTTGGCAGGCTGCTGAGGCGGTTGGTAGGGGGCAACAAGTCGGCCAGTAGGGGGTGGACTTCAGCCCTATAAAAGGGGGCCCTAGGGGCCTCATTCATCATCACTTGAAGCAGCAAAACCAAGAGCAGGAAGGAGCAGCGGAGGATCATCCTTGGGCCTATACATAGGAGGTGAAGGAGACCTACAAATCTAGCCACATGTTGGGGGGGGGGAACTTAGCTCAAGGTACTGCCCGCCTAGGCTGGCTTTCCAGACAGCAAGTTGGAAGGGATCCTTTGGACAGAGAGTCTACATAAGCTCAGTGGAGCACGTGGGCTCAGAGATCTAGAGGTGCCAGGCATAGAGAACATTTTGGTATTGTATTGTGTCCAGTTTGTGGACGGACGGAAATATATAAGTGGCTTGCACACACATGAATGGTTGTGAAGTACACACATGTTGATGAAGCTTGATTCCATAGTGAAACACTTCCGCATGTAATTCCTGGGCCCATCTATCAGTCTTCTGCTGTGGGGTACCCTTTGGCAGAATTTCATTTTCTAATATGGTATCAGAGCCCTGATGGAAGTTCTCGCTATATGAGGTGAAACATAATAAGAATGAGTCCCTTTTGGACTACATTGCTAGGATCAAAACCTCAATTGGCAAGGACCTTGCTGAAGGACGACCTAAAGGATAGGCTCGAGTTTAGGCAAGCACTTGAAGGATTGTATTCAGGTGGGAGGATGAGATTCAGATAGGTGTACGGCACTCTAAAACTCCTTATTTGTTTCAGTTCATTATCATGGCCAATAGATATCAGATCCCAAATTTTGATGACATGCAAGTTCGATGGAACCAATTACCCGTTGTGGAAAATGAAGGTTCGGATCCACTTGGTTAAGGGGATAGCGACGGGGGATGGAGCTGATACCCGAGGCCACCGGTGACTACTTCAGCCACGTCAACGGTGCTGACGCCAATAGACCCTATATTAGTGAGAGCATGGTAGATCCGGGATGCGGAAGCCTTGCTATCATTGTGGGTATGACGGCGGATGCAATGCTTCTGCACATATAGATGGAGGCTTGGAGGACATTGAGGGATATATATGAGCTTGACAATGAGGCGAGAATCTTAGACCTCGAGACAGAGCTGTATGGCATGAGGATGGATGAAGGGGAATCGGTATAGGAACACATCACCAAGATGAAGGTGGTGCGGGATCAGCTGGCGGCAGTTGGTCAAAGGACGAGCTCGAACGGGATGGCAAGGTTGTTGCTGGGAATGCTCCCCCATAGCTATAGTTTTGAGGAGCTGGTTTCATTGCTGCTGTAGCAAGAAGCTCGGGAAAAGAAGTACGATGGTACAGATAAGGATGACAAGGCCCTAATAGCTCAAGACAGGAGCAAAGGCAAGGGCAAGGGTAAGCCTGGTAAAGGCAAGCCCAAATCTGATGATGGAGTGGACTCTTCGGATGAAGACAACGAGAAAAAGAGAAAGAAAGAGAAGTAGTGCTTCTACTACGATGAGCTAGGACATTTTGTGAAAGATTGCAAAAAGAAGAAGGCTGATAAGAAGAAGAAGGGTGCCAGCTCAGAGTCAAATGGGTCAACTCAGTTGGTGACAGAGGTACTTTTTGTAGTGGCAACTCCGAGTGTTGCTGAGATTAGGTACATGGACCCTGTTGTTACTGTTAGAATGTTAGACATTGAGAATTCGACAGGAGAGGAGTTAGGATCTTTTGTGAAGGTGATGGACAATGATGAGTGCCTTGAGTCATCTGGGTGCTTGACTGGTGTTATTGGAGCAATGGGGGATTCTTTGACAGGGCCTGAGGACTTAAGGTCAGACGGAGGCCGTGACTTAGAGGGGGACAGCAACACAAAACCACAGTTGGAGCTTGACTCTCTGGGTAATGTGGATTTATGCTTGGGATATGATGTCTTTGGTATCTTGTTTGGTTGCAGACCTAGCCAGACGAAGGATGGGTTGAAACAGCCAGGCTGTTCACCCATCATGAGGGGGACAATTGGAGGATGCAGGTACCTTGAGTTTGAAGGCGGGTTCATGACTGGTGGTCATGCCATCAGGTGCTGCCAAAAATGGACCTATATACAAGACTGGTGTGCGAAAGCAGAATCGGACATGGTAGAGCAGGAGCGAGTGATTGAAAAGCCAGGAGAAGACTCTATGCCGATACCAGAGTATTCCAGAGGGCTACGACATGAGAGCTATTGAAGCATCTTCATTGTGAGGAGTGCATCAATAGGGTGGACCATAGATTTGTAATAGCTATAGAGTAGTAAATGACCTTACGACACATCATTTTGTATGATTTATCTCTCATAATGCAGCCATCTTTGGATGCCAGCTCATCTTCTATCAGGGATCTAATCCATGTACCTTTAGACTAAAGCTTTTGGACATACTTGTGCAGTTTTAAGTCTCGTTTACTTTGGCAATTGTAGAACTTTTTGATTCATGACATGCGTGATGTGTGACAGTACATCAACTTTTCATCTTTAATATTGAATGTGCATTGGAAACTCTCGGATGATTTTCCCATGCACCTTGGTAGTCATGCTTCTTCAAAAACGTCCCATAGTATGTCATCAATGTTTGCACAAACATTTTGACCTATAGATATTATTTGCATGCCTTCAAAGCAGGACAATGATATATAACTATTTTAATGTGTAGGCTAATTTCTACAGGAAGGTCAAACTTTCTTGCTTTCAAAGGTGATTAGCCTTTCCTCTTGGATTGGAACTTCTTTAAATGTAGCATCACTTATCTCCATAGCTAGAAAGGATGGTTGGTTAGAATCATCTATTCCCTCAACAGATCACTAATCCATATTTTCTACATTGCATTAAAGTTTTTCTTGTTGGTCCCCTTGCTAGGTTTATGGAGATGCTAGGCTTGATTGTATTCTTGAAGTTCTATATCCAGAGGGGGGCATGTTCTCTCACCCTGTGCATCTAGCAGTAACCAAGACGTGAATGATTGATTGTCAGGGTAATATGTGGAGGAAAATCTGTTATTCTGAGGAGACACCATGCATTGTATTAAAAGACAATTGTGAGATTGTGACTGCACACGTTATCCAGTTGAACTTTTGATTGAGATTCCTTTTTTGCAATATTGTAGTAATTTCACGCCAGTGTCTTTTTTGGCATTGCAATGCTATCCCTCTCTATAATTTCACAGGTACATCAATGACCTGTTAGCTCAAATTAATGCATCCATAAGATAGTATTTATGATGTTTTCCTCATTTTAGATTAAGTATCATTTTGAAATCAGTTATTAGATATTCCTGCCAGTTCAAACGCATGCAACTACAAGAGAAGTCATAATGTCAGCTGCACCTCTTACCAGAATTTGTGATCACAAAGGGAAAGAAATACATTGCATTTGCATCATCAGCAAAAATGATGGGAGAATTCAGGAATAGGCAAGGAGAGTTTAAGGACCACATTATTACTGCATCGTTGGCTAAATCGAATTTGAATAAAACTCTTTACAGGTTGGATTGATTTCCAGATCGGTGCATTAATGTGCGTCACACTTTACTCACTTGGAACTGGAAGGTTTAGTGGGTTTCAAGATTTTGGATGTTGTGACCAGTTGGGTTAACGTAATTGGTCGGGATGTTCTTTTTCATTGCAAGGCTTTCTTTTCAATACTTTGGGGCTATTGGGCCATTTATGCTCCTCCGTACCACCAAGGGTAACGTGATGGTATCAGTAAAAAGTAGTTTTCATCATCAGCAAAATGATGGGAGACTTTAAGGAATAGGCAAGGATAGTTTAAGGACCACATTATTAGTGCATCATTGGGTAAATTGAATTAGAATAAATCGCTGGATTGATTTCCAGATCGGTGCTTTTATGTGCATCACACTTCACAATTTACTCACTTGGAACTGGAAGGTTTAGTGGGTTTCAAGATTTTGGATGCTGTGACCAGTTGTGTTAATGTAATTGATGGGGATGTTCTATTTCATTGCAAGGCTTCCCTTTTCTATACTTTGGGGTTGTTGGGCCCTTCTATGCTCCTCCATACCACCAGGGTAATGTGATGGTATCAGCCCTGACCTAGTGAAAAGTGTTTATCTTCTCTGCATGTATGATTTTGGCTAGATATTTAATGCAGGGGGCTTCTCTGTAGACAGGTGGATATTTTTTTCTTATTAAAATTAAATTTGCAACATGGCTTCTTTAGTCTCATTTTGTGCTGGTATTCTTTGGCCAAATGTGCATGTTATCTAAGAAAGGTCGAAACAGCTTGAGATAGGCCTAACTTCAAATTTGGTGACGAGGATAATCTAATGAGAAATCTGCATGGCTGGACATATAGTTCTTATTTCATTTGTTCAACAATTCACGCTCGAAGGAGGAAAATTACTACTTTTTGTTTTATTGGAATTCAGGCTTGCGTGAATGGTTTGCCCAAAATGATGGACACATCATACCTCAATTCACTCAGATAATGAAGATGGACTCGGAACTCACACGTACGAGGAAAGGAAGGATGCGACAACCAGCCACCCAGCCCGTTGCTCCCTTGAGTCAAATGTGTGGGAGCGACAGCCATATGCAAGATTTAGATGAGTCTGATGATGAGGATGATGGGCAAATGATCAATCCAGAGGTGAGATCATGCCTTGTGTAGTGCTGCTTTCTTATTGTGCTAGTTTGTAGTAATGTGGTGACATTAGGCTTCTTTTTGCAGGCATTTTCTGAAAGATCCATCAAGGACAACATGAGTGCATTCTCATGTAAGTATTCAAGACCCTTGCGCACCCTTCTCTCTCTCTCTCTCTCTCTCTCTCTCTCTCTCTCTCTCTCATGCATGCGTGCGTGCGTGTGTGTATACATTTGATGGTTTGCTTTGCTTTTTTCTAATTTATGAGTACTAGCTGTCTTACTTTGGGACAGCTATGAATGTACATTCTTCTTAATGAAAGTTCTTTTACAAAAAAAAGTGTGCGTGTGTGTGTGTGAGACCCAGTTCCGTTGAGCACATCCTGCCCTAGAGCTCCATCTATCATGCCCGTGGATCCCGCTCATTGTTGTGTAGGGCACTCTCTCTCTCCACACTTTTTTTGGTGAAAAGAAGCTATCCCAAAACTTGGAAGCTAAAAGATACATAGCTGGAAAATACATCAAGAGAAAATCTTAGTGTAGGACAAATATACATCATACTCTATATAGCGAGTTTGTAGGCAATCAAAAAGAGATTGCTGCAAAGAGTGGCGAAAGAAAACAAATTTAGCAAAACTAGGGTCACCAGAGACTCTATGGCTCCTATCTTTCCAGAGAGTCCAAATTGCCCAATACCAAACCCAAGAAAAGAACAAGGCAAACTTCGGTCGGTGAGGATAAATCCCAAAAAGCTAGAAAACCTGCAGAAAGTAGTATGAGGAAAGTGTAATCGCAATCTCTGCTGAAGAATGCCGATGAAGCCACATGTGTAAGGGCAATGCCAGGAAATATGAGAAACAGACACTTTGGGTGCCAAGCAACGATGAGCAATACCACGGCATGAGAGCAAGAGTGCATAAGGAAAAACCTTCAATAAAATGCGCCAAGAAAAGATCTGTTGTCGAAGAGGAAGCTTGGAATGCCAAATCTGCCTCAAGCGTTGACGACACCATTTGAGAGGACGAGTCAATCCCCACATTTGATTTGCTTGAGTTGACTCCCAAGGTGGAGGCAATAGACTTTTATATAAAGAAGACATTGTAATGTGAGACAACTTCAAAGGACGAATGGATGAATTTAATGGCAGAAGAGTCCAATCCTAAAGCATGTCTTGAATTGCTAGGGGTGGAACCGGCTGAAAAGAGTGAAGCATACGAGTAATAGCCTGCCATACAAGGCGATAATGCATCCCCGAGCCATATTTTCCAGTAGTCTCTCTCTCTCTCTCTCTCTCATTTCTTTCTCTTGTTTGCTACTTTGTTCTTCTTTCTGGCTTCAAAGTTTTTGTTGTTTGGGTTGCGAATTCAAAACTTAGTAGGCATTGGGTTTACCCAAGAGATTTTGGAATCTTTTGGAACCCAAATGGTGGGTTGTGCTTGGGTACTGATGAAAACATCAATGTAGCTTTGCTTATTGACTTATTTTTTATTTTTATTTTATCATTGATTCATAAGTTTGTTTAAAGTCACCTAGAAACTAAAAACCTTAATTTGTAAGATTGGATATATTCTAGCCTTATGAAGGTATATATAGTTGGTGTGATGACGATTGTAAGAGTGGGATACATATCATCATGGGTCAGCTATGGATCTCATCCCACAGATTCCAAATCAAGGGAGTATGCGAGATTGTAACCACGTGACACCATAGAGATCTTAGGCTCTATACTCTTTGTGAGACACATGAGGTGGAGACCTAGGAGCATGTCAATACAATGCCCTAGGTACTATGAGGCAGAATTACTTTTTCACCAATGGATACATGAATATGAGCAGAAACATCGCTTACCTAGAGCAAAGATGTGCCATACTCCTTGTACTTGAGTTTAGTCGACCCAGGTCTAGAATCATGTGACCAAGGCAAGGCCTCGCTCACGCCCTTAGACAAGTGAATCTCCTGGTAGCTGATGTGTATTTGAGCGGATATGTTCAACAAGTTTTAAGAATGAAGATTAAGTTTTGACAACAATAGTGTTAACAATTTAGAAGTCACAAAGCCTTGAGATTCGAGAATAGTGTTAACAATGTACAAGTCACAAGGCTTCTTAAAGCTTGACACTAGCCTTCTAAGCTTCTCAAAGCTCACAATAAGAATAATAACAGCTCTTCGCTTACAAACCTGAAGAAAATTTCAAAGTAGACTTTCTTTCTTTCTTTCTTTTCTCTCAAACTGAAATGAGATTTTCAAGATTGACATGGCTGTGATACCTTATATTTTCTGTTTTAGACAACTGGATGTTGTCTTGATTTTGCTGCTGTGTTGTGTACCCGAAGGGTTTATCTATACGAAAAAGGCTTCCAAAGCTTAAATCCTCATAGCTGTTCTACTGGTTAATGATTTGTTAGCAAGGGTAAAGCATTCTTTGTATCATAAGTCTAAACCACACACACTCAACTTTCTTCTTGTTTAGCACACAGGCCATGGGTATGATATGGAAAAACCAAGCTTTTAGAAGTAGGGGCGAGGAAAGATTTGCACATTTGGTATGTTGACTTGACAATGTGATGTTTGTCTATCATGGCTTTGTAATACCCGTTTAGATGCCATTTTAGATAGAATATGAAAGTGTTGCATCACTTGAAGAAAATCCCACGTTTCTCATTGAAGCACAATATAAATGTTGAAAGGCTGAAGAGAACTGCTGAAAAATCGTATGTGCTTTTTCTAACTTAACACCCAATCACATTTGATAAGTTGATGTTGGTTTAGATGCATCTGAGTTTTTGACATTTATTTCTTGGCACCAACACTAAGATTGGATTTGGTTCTAAATTGCGATTTGAAGCTTTTTGGTTATTGCAGTGACAACTTCTGCAGAGGAGACAATGGATACCTTGGATGGGTCAGCTTTCCCTAGTACAATAGCTCGTGACGATCATGACAATGCTCGAAATTGCTGGAGCATTCCTAATGGAAATAATTTTCGTATTCGGAGCAAACGATTTCCTTTTGATCGTTCGAAGGTTAGTGGTGTTAATGGATCTCCTTGATTACTCTAACTTTTCTTTTTATTCATTTTAAGCATGCATGATGAAATTGAACACAGATGCCAGCGGGAGAAACTTTGCTGCAATTAGTGTCAGTAGACTGGTTCAAAGACAATAAGCGAATGGATCATCTTGCTCGGCGCAAAGGATGTGCTGCACAGGTAACGATTTTGGGGTGGGATTCAGCAGTGATATACAGACATGTGCACACTTGTGCAAGGCCGTGTTGCACTGCGTGTATGCGTGTATGGACGTATGTATTATGCATGTAGGTTTGTGTGCAACACAACTTGTGGGAGCAGATGGTTATGAGGCAAGATACATCTAAATACAACTGTTTTTGTTCCGAGGGAACCCTTTTTCCTTCTCTAGCTTTTAGGTTCTAGAGGTAAAATACTTACTAGGAAGTTGAATGAACAGAGATGCTATCCACAGATAATTGCCCTCAAATTTCTGCATGAGGCATAAATGACCTAGTTGGTCTTGAGGATTCGCATAAGAAGGGCAGAGGCCAGTACTGGGTGGCTGTCTCACATACAATTTTTTGGGACACTGACGTTAGGAATTGACAGCGCATGTTGGTATAATCCTGCAGTCCTTTGCCTTCTTTTCCATATCTCCACTCCTTGCCCCTATATAATTTATACTTCTCTAAAAAGGCTTATAGTTTTGATGCACCTACAAAAAGGCTTATAGTTTTGATGCAGTTTTAGGTGATAAACTGCATATTTTAACAGATTTGGGATGTAGTTCTTTGTTTTGGGCCTAAAAATCAAGCACAAATCCAATCTTCCCTCGTAAACTAAAATTAAAACTTTAGGGGGTTGGGTTGGGTGTGGGTGTGTGTGGGTGGAGCTCCTGCTGATTTCTCCCTCTCCCATCTACAACCCTGGCATCCCATCCCTTTGGCCTGGCGAATCCCATGCTCATGTGTCATCAAAAGGAGAGGTTTTCTGTCGCACAATATCAGCTGCTCTAGTGCTTGTTGCTGCCCCGATGGCTTTCTCTTCAATGCCTCTTTTGCTTTGCTCTCTGCCCAGTGTATGTATGTTCAGGAGACAGTGACAGTGAGAAAGGTTTGAAGTTTAGAGCTTCGTCTGCAGCGCCCCTCTGTTCATTTTTCCGCTCCTGCAACCTTGTGTTTTTTGGCCCTATTTTCGGCCTTTTCGTGTGCATTTTCTTAAGTGCCCAAATTCATTTATTCATGAAAATACACTGACCTGTGTTTGCCCCCCTGTTTTGGGCTGCTTTGTCTGCGTTGTTCCTGTGCGCAGTTGCTGCTGCTTGCTGCTCTGCATTTTTTTAAAGCGGTCTCTCTGAGTGGTTGTGTGAGGCAATATGGCTGCAGCTTCAATAGACAGCAGGGACAAATCCTCTCAAATTGGTTGTGGGTCCAGATCACCCAGTTCATGCCTCAGATGAAACCAGATTGGTTTTTGATGTGATGCACGAGGGGCTGTAGGATACCAGGAACGATTGGAAAGAGCCTCCGCCTTCTGTGGGCATATCAGTTGAGGTTAATGAGATCGTTGATCCAGTAAGGGTGTATGCAAACAATGCTGTGATCATTTTCTTTCCAGACATGTTGCTTCGGATGTTGGAAATTGGTTGACAAGGACATTGGGGGCTATGTTGTTCAAAAAATCCACTATGCAGATAAGGGCTTCTCAGAATAGACAATGGTATCACCTCATAATATCAGGGACATTTGGATAGCACATGGTTCATATTCTTCACTTCTTGTGTTTCACATAGAGTGCAGAGTCTTAGCTCTTAGCGATATCTTATGCCCTCAACCTCTCACCTCCTTTCAATGTGGAATTGATGAGATGAGGTCTGGAATCAGCCTGTAGCTCTACACGTACAGCATGTGATAGGTGGAGCTACAAGTATCCCTGATGTTTGGACAAAAGCATCCTCAGTCAAGCGGAGGAAATGGTCTCCATAAAAGGACATTTTGGGGTAATGTGATTCTATGGGTCACCCAAATCCTCTAGATGTACACTTACCATAAATTGTCTCTAATGATCTGGTGGATCTTTTTAGATTTATGCCCTTGTTTCTCGTCTTGTAATTATGTCGGCTCCTTGTTCTATGATTGTTGTAACTCTTCATTTGTTTGGGATCTTCCTTTCTTTGACACAAATTCTAAGTTATTGTACATGTTCATCTCATTTCTTTATGTGGTGTGTATTAGGTGGCTGCCGAGAAAGGTCTCTTCACGTTATTGTTCAATTTACAGGTACCAGTGTTTCACAATGCCAATCCTTTATGAAAGGTCCATCCTTATTGATTATTTTCATTTTATAATTATTAGTTTTCCAAGAGTGTGTTATATATGTATTTTTGTTTATGCATATGTCATTAAGAGTAATTTAGCCTTTTTCATTATAATCCATTTCACGAATGGATATTTTGGCATGGCTTTGAGAGGGATTTAATGACAATTCTTTTTTTGAGCAATTAGATACTAAGTTAATTTTAGTTGGAGAGCTTACATGTAATTCAGGTTGAGGTTTTTGGTGACTCAGTTAGGATTCTCTTCATGATCAGCCATCCTGCACCTTATCATAATAGGGCAAGTACATTCTTTATAGCCATGCGGGAAGGGGGGCATGGTAGACATGTTTGATCACATCTGATGTGTACTGTTCGATATTAGTGCGGTACTAAATGAACTAAAAAATCTTCAGCGTACGTCCGATGGTACTTTGATACAACAAAAAAGGCAGATTTTAGAGTTTTAGAGTAGGTAGTCGTACAAGCTTCTAAAACTTGTTGAGACGAGAGATGGAGATGCTTGATGCTTGGTGAGGGAGAGAGATGGGAGGGGAGATTGCTTGAGCCTTGTCACCTGATGGAGATGGAGAGGGGAGACTCAAGAGCCAAGAGGGAGATGCTCAGGGTGAGATCATAGTGAGGGGAGAGGAGGTTGATATCGAGCTTTGCCATTGGGAGGTTCAAAATCAGTTTTACTCACCCTTAGCCAACTATGGATTGGCCTACCCTCTCCTCCAAGTCCCCCTCAACCCCCTCAACTCCTTCAACATCCATCAGGGTTCCGTACTCTACAGTTGCAGCCATGACACCCTCTCCATACGCACGGAATTACCAACAAGAAGGCTCAAAACGGCCCATCCTCGGGCAACAGGATCATATTTTTTATCTGCAGCAGGCAGTGAGAGAGCTACGATTGGAGCTGGCAGAAGTAAAGGCCCGACTTCACATCTTGGAAGGGCCTGGTAAGCAGGGAGTAATTGATGAGGCTGTAAAATCTTGTAAGGATTCCCCCCCTACCCCGTAGCTAGTCTCTACAGTCAAAGATCTTGTTCACACTGAAGTACAAACTGCTAGGAAGGAAGTGTTTGTGGAAGTTGACAACAAAGCAAGTAAGTCTGATATCCAAGCATAGATTAAAGAACACGAAGCTAGATGTGATAATGCGCTGAAGATTAGAATAGGGGGGCTCCCAAAAGATTGGTACAAAGAGGAGGATACATATAGTGAAATATTGACAAAGATCAAATCAAGTTTGCCCAACATCGAATGAGTGAATGATGATGAGCAGGATGATGACGACTCCAGGCCAGCTTCTATTTTGCACTATAGAGCTCATGCAATCCTTACATTGAAGTCAAAAGATATGCGGATCAAGCTTCTTCGACAATCTTACAAGTTGAAGGGCACCAAAGTATGGATAGTAGAGGAGCTTACACAAAATCAACTCAAGATTAAGGCAACTGAATCAGCTAAAGTCAGGGCTGCCAGAAAGGATGGAAAATGGGCCGTTTACCGTGAAGGGGTAGCACTAATCAGAGATTTTAAATCAAAACCAAAAGACTCTCAGTCTTAAACTGATGTATGGCTGTTTACTCTCCAGAATATCATGTAGGTACTCTAAATAATTGGGGTTGCTTTTTGCACTCCTTGGGAGCTGCCATGTGCCCTCCCTAAGGCAGATGTACTAGAGGGTTTCTTGCTGTCCCATAGACCTTTTGGTCTCCAGTGGACGTTAATAGGCTTTCTTTCTTTCTTTCACCCCCACACTTTTTTTTGGGGGGTGAAAACTATGACGAATTATATTACAGAGCCGAAAAAAAGCAGCACAATTACATCATGAGAAAGTCTCACCATTTTACTCACACACACACACACTTTTTTTTAATAGTGAAATCTTATATTTCTTTGTAGGAAACCTCAGAAGAGGTGAAAACCCACCATGAAGTACAAAATTAAAAAGATTACAAGTAGGCACCTGGAAAAGGCCAGAAGGCACGGAAACTTGTAATGGATACCTGACACAGTACGAAAAACTGAACGTAAAACTTGTAATGGATACCTGACACAGTACGGAAAATCTGAACGTAAACCTATACGGAAGCCTGTATGGAGACCTGAAACAGTACGGAAAACATGTACAGGATATCTATACAGAATACTTATACGGAATACCTACACAGAAATCTGTACGGAATACTTGCACGGAATACCTATACGGGAAACTATATGGATGCCCGATACAGTACTAAAGACTGACACACTATGGTCACCTGATAGGGTACGGACACCTGACAGAATACGTACAGGCTGTACGAAAATAGTACGGTGTTTTGACGGGACCTGTAACAAAACAACGAAGATCAAAAAGGGCGAGAAAATCAAAGCAGAGGCAGCACTTGGACTCGTGGGCTGACGCGGGAACCGAAAAAAGACGCAGGAGGTCATGGTAGCTATCACATGGGCTGGGCTTGGGCTGAAGCTCTTGAGCTCTCAGATCACTCAACACACTTTTTAGTGAAATCTTTATATTTTTGTGTGGGAAACCTCAAAAGAGGTAAAAACCCACCAATAAGTACAAGGAAAAAGTTTTTACAAGTAAAACCTCAGAGCAAAAGTCATGAGGTAGCCAAGTAAAATATTACATATTAAGCTGGAGGAGAATCAAACACAGCATCCTCCAGCTTCAAATTGTTGCTCTGTAAAAACTGATGCAGTGATGAAACCACACCATCAATAAAAACAAGCTGTTTTTTGCCCTTATGATTCTTCTTGATATAGGCTGGTACCCGAAATTTTTGAATCAAAGGGTCAAAAACCTATTGTAACATGGGATGGAAAGATCCCAATAAAAAAGGTACGTCTGCATCCCTGACAGAAGTAAACTCTGGCATAGGCATCAAAGGCATAGGAGCTAGCTCAACATCCGTGTCTTCCGATAAAGAAGCTACATCTGATGAAATAGGGTTCCACATTTGAGCTTCATTCGGAGGATCAATTTGAATAAAAGCAGGGTCAGTATCCTGAGAGATAGCATGCATATCATCCTGTAATTTGCCCTCTGCAAGGGTTACATCCATATCCTGAATAGAAGGAAACTGATGGTGCTCAACAAGAGTGCAATCCTGGGCTTCTTCAGCAAGAGGAAGATTTCCCTGTGATTTATCAACCTTCCTGCAGTAGTGCTTCGGAGCAGTAGAGGACTTCACCAAAGAAGCCATAGCAGAAACTGGAGGAGAAGGGAGAGTAACCTTGACAGCTGAAGGAGGAGCAGGTGGTATGGGCCTAGATATGGAAGGGCAAGCACGCACCGATAACATGCAGTGGGGAAAGATGCAAAATGGAGCCTAATGCGCATCAGATGAGCAAATCCCAGATCAAGATCCAACGTAGAATGCAAAGACGAACATCACGGGAGGCTTGCAAGAACTCCTGTCTCTGAATATGGAGAGGCCTTCCCAAAAAAGCTGCAAGAGTTGGAAGATGCTGAAGAAGAGACACAGGCAGCACTTTGAGAGTAATCCAAACCGGACAGTGAGTCAGAAGTGTTGCAGAAGGATCAAAAAGTGGATCCCAGGGCATAACATAAGCAAAGAAACCCGCTCCAGGAACACCAACATCATTGACAAGGCGCTCTACCACCTCAATCAAAGAGCACTGGGCATAGTAAGATCCTTTGCCTAGAAAGACAAAGGAAGAAATACAATCCAGACCCACTGCAACAGCAGCCCAATGACGGAGCTGAGCTGAGGATAAAATCTTGCCCATGAAGTAGAGGCAGACTCCAAATTGTTGAGCCTGTTGAAGACCAGAGACCAAAAGGGTAGAATCCAAGGAGCAAACAAGCGGGAAACTCGATGAAGGAACTTCTGTGACAGAGGCAGAGCATAATTGGCGAAGAAAATCCAGCTGGAGTGAAGAAGAAGGGCCATCAGAACCATCCAGCTTTGCGGATTTGACGAGAGGAGAGGCAGGCAGACCACCATGTTTTCGGCGAAGAAACACACGAGTAGGAGCAGAGGCAAAAGGAGGTGCCGAAGCAGAGAAAACAAAAGAGGGAGGTGGCTGTGCAGGGGACTGTACGGGCTGTACAGTTGACCATACAACAGGGACGAAGGAGTGTACGGGAGGGTCCACAGCGAATGGGGAAAGTACATGAGGCTGTACGGGAGATTGTACGGGCGGCGGTACGGAAGGCAGGCTGAGCAAAGGAGGTACGGAAATCCGTATAGTTGACAGCAGTTGCATGGAAGACGGAGGAGGCAGCAGGGGCGTGGCAGGGGATTGTACGGACGGAATCAGGGAGGAAGACGAGGCTGGCTGTGCAGAGGAGGAGATCTCCATCGCACACACCGCATCTCACCTACACTCAGATCACTCACACACACACACACTACACACTTTTTTTTGGTAAATCCATGATTATATTATCAGCAAAATTTACATGAGGGTCTCAAAATTTGCACACACACTACACACACACACACACACACACACACACACACACACACACACATTTTTTTTGGGGTGTGAAATCTTATATTTCTGTGTGGGAAACCCCAAAAGACGTAAAAACCCACCAATAAGTATAAGGAAAAAAATTTACAAGTAAAGCCTCAGAGCAAAAGTCATGAGGCAGCCAAGTAAAAAGTTACATATCAACCTGGAGGAGGATCAAACACAACATTCTCTAGCTTCAAATTATTGCTTTGTAAAAACTGATGGCACTGCAATGAACTTCTCTTTGAGCGTAGTAAATGCTTTCTTCTGTGAAATACCCCACTAGAAACCACACCATCAATAAAAACAAGCTGTTTTTTGCCCTTGTGATTCTTCTTAATATAGGTAGGCACCCGAAATTTTTGAATCACAGGCTCAAAAACTTGGTGTAACATGGGATGAAAAGAATCTAGTGAAAAGGGCACATTTGCATCCCGCAGAGACACATGCATCATAGGCAAAGGAGCTAGATCAATCTCTGTATCCTTGGACGAAAGAGTTGCATGTGATAAAGCAGGACTCAGCATTTCATCTTCACTTCGAGGATCAACCCGAGAAAAAGCATGTGCAACATTATGTATGATCCCCTCTGCAAGGGGCACATGCATATCTTGAGGAGAAGGAGGCTGATGCTAAACATGAGTCGGATCCTGAACTTCTTCAGGGAAGCCAAGGCAAACAGCCTCATTGAATGGCTTTGAGGGTAATCCAGACCGGACAGTGAGTCAGAAGAGAGGTAGAAGGATCAAGAAGTGGATCCCAGGGCATCACATAAGCAAAGAAACCAGTCCCTTGAATACCAGCACTACTGACAAGTCGCTCCACTACATCAGTCGAAGAGGAGTGGGCATAATAAAAACCTTTGCCCAAAAAGACAAAGGAGGAAAGGCAATCTTGACCCACTGCAACTTCAGCCCAATGACGAAGTTGAGCTACATATTAAACCCTGCCCATAAAGTAGAGACAGACCCCAAATTGCTGAGCCTGTCGAAGACCGGAAACCAGTAGGGTAGAGTCCATAGAATAAACAAGCAGTGAACTGGATGACACACACACATACTTTTTTTTGGGTGAAATCTTTGATTGATTATATCATATGAGTAGCAACCTCAAAACAAGGTGCTACAATTACATCAACTGAAAATTTCAGTATATGCCGAAAAGACCTCATGATCTATGCAGCAGGTTTGCAAGCAATCAAAGAAAGATTGCTGCAGAGAACGCCTAAAAAAGCCAAACAGAGAGAAAGTAGGATCACCAAAGACTTTACAATTCCTATATGTCCATAAAGTCCATAGTGCCCAGTAGCGAACTCTAACGAAGAAAAGATGAAACTCCGGTCTGAATGGATGAAACCCAAATAGCCAGAAGAACTTCCCAAACGGAACAGATGGGAATCTAGCTCGCAGGCGATGTCGAAGTAGATAAAAAAACTCACGAGAGCACAGACAATGCCAAAACAAGTGAGGCACAGTCTCCGAAGAACCAGAATATCTGTGGCAAAGTGCAGGAGCAATGTGTTGATGAGCTAATAGCTGTGCAGATGGAAACACTCCCAAAAGAAAACCTGTTGCCGAAGCGGTACTTTATAGGCTCAAACTTGCTGTAATCTTTTCCTCCACCACTTGGCTTCACTCTGAAACCCAAGGTTGAGGCAGAAGGATTTTATACAATGCAGGTACAGTAATTTGAGATAGCTTGAAAGAACGAGAAGAGGACCCTTGTGTTAGAATTATAGTTATAATTTAGCAATGACCAATGTAATGTAATAAGTAGGTTAGGGGCACTTTTCCCTCACTAAGAGGTTTTTCCCCCTAACCACAGTTAGTTCACTAACTACGGTTAGTGAAGGATAAGGTTTTGTCACTTAGACAAAACCTATCACTCTATTCAGTTGTAACACACTCATCTAATTGCAACTATCGTTTTGAGCTCTCTCTCTCTCTTCTGCTCCTGCTCTCACACTTTGCTCTCTCCCTATTTCCACATTTGGTATCAGAGTGGGTTCTTCGTGCTTTTGCTCTTGCTGCACATTCGCCTCCAGCTCTCATCTTGCAAGCTCTTGTCCTCCAGCCCCAGCTCGTCGTCTGTACAGATCGTCCGTACAATTTGTACGGACTTATTCCGTACAGCCCGTATTGTATCTGCGGAGCCGTACAGCTCGTTGCCCGTACAACTGCAGCGTTGTACAGCATGCAGCTCCATTTCGTACATAGGCGTCGTATAGCCTGCAGCCCCATTACGTACAAAGTATAGCTCGTCGACAGCGCCATCCGTACAATCCGAACAGTTCGTCGTCGCTCGCTGCACAGATCCGTACAAACTGTACCATTTCGTCGCCAGCCGTACAGCCTCCGTACAGATCCGTACAAACGGTCACCACGCCGTACAGGTCCGTACATCCGTACAGGTATACGAATTTTGACCGTACACTTGCCAGCTGCGCCGTTCTGTGTCCGTACACATCTTCATGGAGCAGTCCGTACAACTAGTACGGGACTGCTTCGTTTGCAGGTGTTATGCTAGAGAAGACTCGCTGTGCATGTTATTTTCTTTGCAGGTACATAGAAAGCCATTGTTCGGCAGAGCAGTTTTTTGGGCAGATTTGAGCATATTCTTTGAATTGGGCATTTTGCAAAATTTGGGGCTTTTCTTGGATTTGCCCCAATTTCAACTCAATTTCACCTCAACATTTGGGGCTTTTGCAATGACACTGCAATTTCGTAGTGAAATTTAGGGCTTTTGCAGACAGAGAGCAATTTGTGCAACATTTGGGGCTTTTAGACCATTTGCCCCTTTCTGGTTGCAATCTGAAGCCACAAATTGGGGCTTTTGTGTTGGGAGAGCAATTTTGCAGGTTTCAGTTCACACTACCTTTCTGTGAGTGTTTTGAAGCACTTTTGGCAGGTTTTGGGAGAGATTGGATGCTCTGGCAGATTTCTGACAGAGACATTACAGAGATTTGAGTTGCATTTTTAGCCAATGTTTGGCTGTATTTTTTGGGATTTGTGCACTCCATTCTCAGCAAGGGAATTCAGATTTGCATTTGCTGTACATTGCAGGACTAAGAAAGAAAATCCGAAAGGATATGAAAAAGATAAGCAGCTATGAAACGTTCAGTGCTGCTCATGCAACAACCATTGACATCGAGGATGGCATGACCAACTTAGACACTAGCAGTGATGATAGCAGATCTAGTGCGCAAGATAAGCGCTCAAAAAAGGGCAAATCAAAGTCCACTGCCGAAACATCAAATGAAGATCGTCTAGAGGCCATGACCAGGAAGCTGAAAGAAGACATGATGCAGGCCATGGAACAAAAACTTCACTTGTCTCAGTTGCCAACTCAGACATATCCACGGTGAGAAAATGTCTGGTGCCCACATTGTATGGCCAACCATACAGCCAATGAATGCCCAATCTTGAGGAACAAACTCAACCCATCTGAAGTGGCTCAGACCCCACGCTTATGGTGCCCCATTTGCAATGCTGCAGGGCATGATGTAAATATTTGCTTCTACAATATGAGCGTAGCACAACCCCGGCCCAACAAGACCAACAGCCATCGCAAATCCTCAGACATGGCCCAGCAAAATCAGAATGATTTCAGTTTAAGTGGTCTCTCACAAGAGGATAAGCTGGATGGTACCAACTACTCCCTTTGGAGTTTTATGGTACGCAATATTCTGATTTCTCGTAATTTGTGGGACTATGTAAATGGGGATGAGTTCTGGCCAGCAAATGTGGCACCTAATACCCCTCCCCAACAAGGAGGCGGAGGTCGTGCACAGGGTACAGCTGTAGCACAAGTTATTGGTGCAGCTATACCTACCACTCCAGAGGAGAAGAGATGGGATTCACGTGATGCTTTAGCTTTGTCGTGTATTTCTCTTTCAGTGAAAAGATTCATCATTCCACATATCCGGTCGTGTAAGACCTCAAAGGTAGCATGGGATATTTTGGAGAGGATGGATGCAGCTCGGAATGATGCCAGGGTGTCTTGTTTGAAAAGAGAATTGTCTCATACACATATGGAAGAGGGTGACTCCATGTCAGTGCACGTCACAAAGCTACAGGATTTACGAGAGCAGTTGCTGAATATTGATGAGATCATTCTTGATTCAGAGATGATTACCACTACTTTGAATTCTCTTCTTGAGTCTTATCTCAGCTTTCATACCTCGCTGAATTTGTCGTTGAGGGGGGGTGCAAATCCTCCCAATTTTCATGAGTTGATAGGACTTCTGTTGCAGGAAGAGTAGACCAGGAAAAACATGGCTTCACGAGCAGGTGAACATGCCATGCTTTCAAAATTCAAGCCTAAAGTAAAGGGACAGGCAAAGACTTCAGCAAATCAGCCTTCCAGTGGTTCTGGACAGCCTTCTGAAAAGGCTAAGGGTGATGCAGGTAAGCCCAAGATGAAGGGAATATGTCATTACTGCAAAAAGCCAGGTCACTACATTGGAGAATGCAAGAAAAGGCTTGCAAAAGAAAAGAAAAACAGCTCCGGTATGGCTGTCTCAGATTCAGCTCCTCATGCATCTGACAATGAGCAAGCTACAGCCAACTTTGTGGAGCACGACTATGCCTTCTTGTCTTGCATTTCAGACTCTCAGTTGGCTGCTCGGGATAGTGCAGCCACTTGTAATGATGACACTTATGCTTTTCTGACATGCAGTTATGATTCTTCCAAGGATGCATCAGCTTTCAGTGTCGATGAGACACAAAATACATGGTATTTTGACAGCGTTGCCTCAAAGCATATCACTTCCAGGAAGTGTCTCTTCACATCTCTGCATCAACCACCTGTTGGTAAAAAGGTCACATGTGCCAACAACTCCTCCTATTCAGTCCGTGGTACGGGAGAGTTGAACTTACCGCCGTTGATGGCTCAACATTCAGAATTTCTGATGTCTTGTATGTGCCTAGTATCACAAAAAATCTACTTTCAGTGTCCACTCTTAATAGAGCTGGATTTCAGGTCATTTTTGAAGATGACAAGTGTGCAGTCCATGACAGAGAGCATGACTATGCCTTGAGATTGTCTGGCACTTTGTTACGTGGTCTTTTTCAGCTTGACATGTATGAGAAAAGATCACCACATGCTCTTGCAGTTTCCACTCCTACTGCTGCTATGCAGAATGCGGAGTTATGGCATGCCAGATATGGACACATGCATTATGGCAGCTTGATGACGCTTCAAAAACATGCCATGGTTGGTGCATTGCCTCCTCTTAAAACACCTCCTCCACATGCCTGTGAAGGGTGCATTCTTGGTAAAATGCACAGATCTCCTTTTAAAAAGGATGGATCAGTAAAAGCTGTTCGAAAATTACAGCTTATCCATAGTGATGTCTGTGGTCCCATGAGGACTCCATCATTGGGTGGTCATCTTTACTTTGTCACTTTTATAGATGACTACTCCAACTACACTTAGGTTTATGGGCTGAAACGCAAATCAGAAGTGTTTATGGTTTTCAAACACTTTGCAGCCATAGTTGAGAATGAATCCAGACTCAAGATACAGGCATTACGCACATATAGAGGAGGGAAGTACTTGTCTGCAGCTTTTGATGTTTTTTTGAAAGACAAAGGCATTGTACATCAGTACCGTGAGGCTAACTCCTCAGCAAAATGGCAAAGCTGAGAGGAAAAATCGTACTCTTATGGAGATGGATAGATGTATGCTAAAAAGCAAAAAATTGCCTCACAAATTTTGGCTTGAAGGTCTCATGTGTGCCAATTATGTTTTGAATTGGGCACCCACAAAATCTTTGAAGACCAAGACTCCCTATGAAGTTTGGCAAGGGAGAAAGCCTTCTGTGGATCATTTCCGTGTCTTTGGATGCCTTGCATATGCTCATGTGCCCGTTGAGTTTCGGCATAAGTTGTCTGATAAGGCAATCAAATGCATTTTTGTTGGGTACAGTGCAGAGAGCAAGGGCTACCGTCTCTACAATCTTGTCACACGCAAGATTATTGTCAGTAGAGATGTAATATTTTCAGAAAATTCAGCTCACACTCAAGCTGAATTTGATTTGCCTTCTTCTTCCGATGATGTCTTTGAGGGGTTACTACCCATTGCCTTGGGTTCCCCTGCTGATATATCTGATGCAAATCAGAATTTTCAGATACCTCCACATGCTCCGATTCAGCTACAAGATGTCTTACCACCGCCACAAGCAGTGGAAGAGGTTGTTTAGCAAGAAATTGCAGATATACATGCAGCAAAAACAGTCCCAAATTGGCTGTTACAAACTCTCAGGGAGAGTAAAATTGATGCTCCATAACCTGGCAGAACTCGGAGTGCTGTAAGGCATGGGGGAGGTGCTCTTTCAGTTGAATCAGCTTATGTAGGTACTCTTCTTGATGAGGAGGAACCTGAGACATTTGAAGAGGCACATGATAATGTGCATTGGATGAATGCCATGCACGATGAGTTGCATTCCATTCAGAAAAATCAGACATGGGAAGTTGTCGATTTGCCACCAGGTAAACATGCCATACGTACATGGTGGGTTTTCAAAGTTAAAAGAAAGCCAGATGGCACCATTGACAGGTACAAAGCAAGGCTCGTCGCAAAAGGATATGCTCAGAAAAAGGGCATAGACTATGAGGAGACTTTTGCTCCTACATCCAGAATGACAACCATCCGGTCAGTTATAGCAATGGCTGCAAATTTTCAATGGAATGTTCATCAGTTGGACATAAAAACAGCCTTCCTTAATGGAGACTTGTTGGAAGAGTTTTATGTCAAACAACCTCCAGGCTTTGAAATTTCAGGAAATGCACTTCAGGTATGCAAGCTGAATAAAGCTTTGTATGGGCTGAAACAGGCCCCACGTGCATGGTATGCAAAAATTCATGCCTTTCTGACTAGCAAGGGGCTGCACAACAGTCCAACTGAAAGCACCCTCTACATCAAGAAGGATGGGGGGGATATTTTAGTCATCATTCTTTATGTAAATGACTTACTGCTCACAGGGTCAAATGAAGATAATATTGCAGATTTTAAAGCTGAATTGCAGACCACTTTTGACATGGTAGATTTGGGGCTGCTACACTTTTATTTGGGGATCGAGTGCACTCAAGAGAAAAGTGGCATCGGTATGTCTCAATCCAAGTATGTGCAAAAACTCTTGGATAGATTCAACATGCAAGATTGTAAGCCCATAGCTACTCCCATGGAGTCGGGGCTGAAGCTTACAATGCATGAAGCAGGTGAATCATTTGATGTCACACTCTACAGTCAGGTTGTTGGATGCCTCACTTATCTCTGCAATACACGACCTGATATTCAGTTTGCAGTTTCTCAGGTGAGCAGATATATGCACAGCCCAAAGACTATGCATTGGCAGGCTGTAAAACGCATCTTCCATTATTTGCAAGGTACCAAGTCTTTTGGCTTGATGTTTCCCAGGGGGGGTGACTTGCAGATGCATGCCTACAGTGACTCAGATTGGGCTGGAGACTATGACACTAGGCAGTCCATAAGTGGCAATTGTTTCTTTTTGGGCAAAGCTTGTATTTCTTTGGGCAAAGCTTGTATTTCTTGGTTGAGCAAGAAATAATCTACAATGGCTACCTCTTCATGTGAAGCTGAGTACAGGGCAGCTTTCACAGCGACAGTTGAATGTTTTGGCTGCGGCGTTTATTTGCTGATCTTCATCTTTCATTGGAGGGTCTTTCTCCAACTCTCATTGATAATCAGAGTGCTATTGCAGTGGCAAAGAATCTTGTGTTTCATGCTCGCATGAAGCACATTGAGGTTCAGTATCACTACGTCAGAGAGAAGTTGCATGCAGGAGAGATCAGTATGATCTATGTGTCAACACATGACAATGTTGCATACATTTTCACCAAAGCACTTCCACGTGAAAAGTTTGAGGCATTTCGCAGTGCCCTGAACTTCTCTCCTTTTGGTGATTGATCATTTCCTTGTACATGACATTGGCACTGCAGGGGGGTGTTAGAATTATTGTTATAATTTAGCAGTGACCAATGTAATGTAATAAGTAGGTTAGGGGCACTTTTTACTCACTTAAGAGGGTTTTCTCCCTAACCACAGTTAGTTCACTAACTACGGTTAGTAAAGGATAAGGTTTTGTCACTTAGACAAAACCTATCACTCTATTCAGTTGTAACACACTCATCTAATTGCAACTATCGTTTTCAGCTCTCTCTCTCTCCTGCTCCTTCTCTCACACTTTGCTCTCTCCCTATTCCCACACCTTGAGAAGTCAAAGTCCAATCTTCCAGTTGGTCCTAGAGTTCCAAAGGAGGAATCGGAACAAAAGGCAAAAGCATAAAAGTATTTTGTTGCCACAAAGGATGATAATGACAGCCCAATGCATATGTAGTGGCTACTAGAGAAAAGGGGAGCACAGTACCAACATCGTCTATAACATTAGCAACCAAGGTGATGCCTTTAAACACACACACACACTTTTTTTTAAAAGGTGAAATCTTTGATTGATTATATTATATGACTAGCAACCTCCCAATAAGGTGCTACAATTACATGAACTGAAAATTTTAGTATATGTCAAAAAGACCTCATGTTCTATGCAGTGGGTCTGCAAGCAATCAAAGAAAGATTGTTACAGAGAACGCCTAAAAAAGCCAAACAGAGAGAAAGTAAGATCACCAAAGACTTTACAATTCCTATATGTCCATAAAGTCCATACTGCCCCAGTAGCGAACCCAAACGAAGAAAAGATGAAACTCCAGTTTGGATGGATGAAAACCAAATAGCCAGAAGAACTTTCCAAATGGCATAGATGGAAATTTCATTCGCAGGCGCTGTCAAGAGCACGGACAATGCCAAAACAAGTGAGGCACAGTCTTCGAAGAAGCAGAACATCTGTGGCAAAGTGGAGGAGCAATGTGTCGATGAGCTAATAGTTGTCCAGATGGAAACACTCCCAAAAGAACTCGCCAAAAGAAAACCTGTTGCTGAAGTGGTACTTTATAGGCCCAAAGTTGCTGTAATCTTTTCCTCCACCACTTGGCTGGGCGATGCATTTGCCAAATAGAATCACCTCTCTCTGAAACCCAAGGTTGAGGCAAAAGGATTTAATATAATGTAGGTACAGAAATTGAGATAGCCTCAAAGGACGAGAAGAGGACCTTGGAGAAGTCAAAGTCCAATCTTCCAGCCGGTCCTGGAGTTCCAAAGGAGGAATCGGAACAAAAGGCAAAAGCATAGAAGTAATTTGTCACCACAAAGGACGATAATGAGAGCCCAATCCATATGTAGTGGCTGCTAGAGAAAAGGGGAGCACAGTATCAGCATCATCTATAACATCAGCAACCGAGGTAATGCCTTCAAACGAGACAAAGTAGGAACGTCGAGGTTCCTATAAAGCCAAGAAAGGCTGAAAGACTTTCGACCAGTGAATGCTTTCAGCTCTCAAAGAATTCCCAAGCAAAGATTGCCGTCCATTCCATTCCAGATGAGAAAGAACATGCTTCCAGTCAAGAAGCAAGCGGGAGACAAAAGGGCAGCTAGGCAAAGTGCCATGAGTGCAGCCAAAAAAGAAATCCCAGTGATCAAGTTGCCAATGACCAAACGCAAAAATATTGATATGAGTGACCAGAGTCCTAATCATAAGAGCCCAAGGCTGATCACCTTGCAGAAATTACAGCAGCATTTTCACCCTATGGGCAATATTATGCACATGAATATCCGTGATGTTCAATCCACCATGCATCTTGGGAGAACAAATGTGGTGCATCGAAAGTAGCCTGAGACTTTTTTTGCCATGTTTGGATCGGCAGAAGATTTCCATAAAGACAGACATGAAAGATGTAAGATCTGCCTTAGTGAACATGATCAATGGCAAGTAAAATCGAATATATGCCACAAGATGGATCACCTTCATCGAATTGCTAACATGCATCAATTCAAATATGTTGATGATTGTAAAATTAAAACAAAATTATTCCAAAAGGTGCAAAAAGTGAAGGAATGTGTACATTTTTTTTTAGAGAGCCTTCACAACTTCTCATCAAAATCAAGGTTCTTAAGTAGAGCCATTGTCTTTAATTTAAGAGTGAAAAATGATGTATTTGTGGAATTAATTAATAAGGATGAGGATGATAAGTGATTGTTCCAAAAGGATCAGCATGATGAGGATGAGGACGAGGATGAGTCTCACAAAATTCCACTGTTGTTCATTTATTTGATGTGGACCAGCAAAATGGTCTATTTGACCAGCATACATATGCTGATTATGCTCTTGCAAAGCAACTATATCAGGCTGCAATTGCCTGATATACATCCAGACCAGTTTCCATTTGCGGCCATCACACATTCCCTATACATTGAGAGTAACACACTTGAAATGATCCATTCACACACTTTTTTTTTTTTGGTGAAACCAAGAAAATTATATTATGAAACATTCATTTACATCAGGGCAGTGCTCGAGAAAAGAGCCAATGCCCTATCCATCAGAAGCAGTAAAAGAAAAGCTGAATACAAGAAACATCCAAATCTTCCTCATGTAAGGCATCATATAAAGACTGCCGCAATGAGGCTTGGAAGAACTCATAAGGGTGCTGAAGGGGAGAATTCAGATATGCATGATTTCGCTGCAGCCAGAGGGTCCATAAGGCCCAGTATCTGATCCATTGAAAGAAAAGAGAACAATGTGACAAAGAAGCTGATAGTTTGCCATACATCCAGAAAAATGTGAAGAACCTGTGTGCAGGAAATCTGAGAGATAAGAAATAGGAGATCTTGTCTAGAAGATCTCTGGAATATAAATAAAACCACAATAAATGCGGAATACTCTCAGGAGTATGGTGACGTCTTGGACAAAGAGGTGAGGCAATCCTTCTTTGAGCCAATTTCACTCCCACTGGAAGAATACCAACAATGCATCTCCATAGAAAGAGTCTCTGCTTCAATGGCATTTTCAACTTCCATATCAATTGCAATTTTCCTTTCCACCAGGCTAATGACTTATTCAGATGCCATAGAGAATTAGCATGATGAGCAATCCAAGGAGGAGGTAATATCAATCGATAAGCCTTTATAGAAGTCAATAAATGCAAAGGCCGAGAGGATATTCTTGGACTTGAAGACTGAAGGTGCCAATCTTGAAGCCTGTCTCTTACATTCAATGTTGGAATCGGAACCAAAGGGAGTAAGATATCAGCAATAGCTTTCCAAATAGGTCTGTGATGCATCCCAAGATTGTATTGTCGACATGCTACCGGAAAAGAGAGAATATGTCCTTGCGTATCTACCATGTCATCAATGAACCGGATGCCCAATTTCATAAGATTGTAAGCTCTGATTGGTTGTTGTACTCCAAGGGGAGAGGAAAACACAGCACTCCAATGAATGCTTTCCATTTTGAGTGAGGAAGCTATAGAAGTAGGATGGTGAGACCATTTGATGTGAGAGAGAACTTGCTTCCAATCCTAAATCAAGGAAGTAGAAAATGGGCAGCTAGGGATTTTACCTTGAAATTTGCCAAGTACTACTTATGATGGATCAACTAGCCAATGTCCATAAGCATTTGTGCGCATCTGACCACACAAAATTGCCAACATGATAGACCAAGGCTGCTCTTGTTGAAAAAATGTCTTGAGCATAGTGATCTTTCTTGCCAACACATGAAATTCGATGTTTATTATATTCAAACCACCATGCATTCTTGGTGAGCAAAGCAAGTCCATTTTGAGCAACCTTAAAGCTTTTTTATGAAGCTTAGTTTTCCAAAAAATCTCCATGGCTTGAGACATAAAATAAGTGAGATCTCGAGATGACCAATGTAATAGAGGAAGGTAGAACTGGACATAAGCTAGAACAATGGACTGGACAATTCGAAGCCGTACATGCAGGGGCCAAGTGGAGATCTTCCAATATTCTAATTTGTCCTGAATTTTGTTTAACACCCATGATATTTGTTACCTATTTCTGATTTTCCAGCCAATGGGATAGCCCAAATGTCTTACTATGTTTTCCGGATAAATAATCTGGTCGGGCCACAGGATAGCATGCTTGTCACAATGCTTGAGAGGCAAGAGTTTTGAAAATTAATTTTAAGACCAGCTGCCAACCCAAAATCTGAAAGGGTATCCATCAATAGGCGAAGCTCCAAAGGACTGTTCTTTGGCATGAAGAATGAATCATCTGCATAAGCCTGTGCAATGAAAGGTCGTGAACCAGAAATCTGAAGCCCCACTAACTGTCCAGTATCAACCAGATGATCCATATAAAGAAGCAAAGGATGTGAAGCAATGGCATAGAGCAAAGCACTGAGAGGGCATCCTTGTTGAACTGATCGTTCCAGAGTCCAAGACTCAGACAAAAATGATTCCCTATAAAGCATTGTGCAGTGGAATCTGAGTAAAGCCAATATATGACATTAACTAGCTTTGGCCCAAAACCAAGTTTAAACATGATTTGAGAGACATAATCCCACTGTACCATATCAAATGCCTTTGCCACATCCACCTGCATGACCAAAACATCTTGAGCTGAATATTTTGCATATTCCATTGCGATGAGAGTATTAGGATATCCTTTATCGGATGTACCAACATTTTAGCAATAAGTTTGTATATAACCGGCATCAAAGTGATGGGCCTCCAGTCATCCATTGTCTCACATAGAGGTTTTTTGGGCACAAGCTTAACCAGACCATGCTTCCAACCATGCTTCCAAGCTGAGGGAAGATGTTGAGGCTGCCAGGCTACATTAATGAACTTCAAAATTGGACCCTTCAATTCAGCCCAGAAGGCTACAAAAAATTCAACCGTCAAACCATCCTAGCCAGGGGATTTATGTTTACCCAAATGCTTGAGGGCTTCATCCAATTCAATATTTGAGAAAGATATTTCCAGGATTGAAGCTTTTTGCAAAGAAACAATAGGAGAAACAAGCTCAATAAATCTGTTCCGAGCCAATGCAACCTGAGGTGTAGAAGACGATGGCTGAGAAAAAAGAAGCTGAAAATGATCCAGACATTGTTTTTCTAGTTGAGATAAAGTTTGGGTCCAAAGACCGTCAGGTTTCCTGACCCTCATGATAGATTGACTTTGTCTATGTGCATGTAAATTCCGAAAGAAAGATTTCGAGGAACAACCCTTATCTAGCATAGGTTTAACTCTAGCCCTGGTCTGCCATTTGGAAAGCTTGCGTTTATCATTGGCATCAATTATGGAGGAAGCACAAGACAATAAATGCTGCTCAGAAGCAGATAGAGACCTTTGATGGCTAATCTATACCAAATACTGCTTGTATGATTTTGCTCACTGGATATGGTGTCTGGTTTCTGCCATGTACCATCTTCCATATTCCTTAATGGCATTTTGAATACGATGTACAAAAGAGTTCCAAGCAAAGTCCAGATCCTCCTAAGCATGGGATAACAATGGCCTGCAAGCCAGTCTGATCATTTGCTGGAATTTTTCATGAGAAAGATATAATTGATTGACCTGTAAATGTCTGACTGAAGAGAGCTGCATGTCATCCAGAGGCATTCCAAATGAAAGGGTGAGCCAAAGTGGAGTGTGATCAGATAGTCGTCGAGAATAATCAGTCCACATTTGACATGTATATTCAGCATATTGCTGAGCATGAATAAGATAACATCTATCAAGCCTGGCCCAATATTCTGTAAAAGCATTATGATGATATGTAAATCCCATAACTGAAGGGTGAGTTGCTGTCCATAAATCTGCAAATTGAAGTGATGAAGTCATATGTTCCCATTGCTGGGTTTCAGAGGGCAGCATATGGGATTTATGCATGGTATTGTCCTTCCAGTGAGGAGAATTATTGAAGTCACCACAAAGGAGAGCATTTGAAGACCAAGGATATTGCTTGATGGAGTCCCACATTTGAGCTCTAGAAGCTGAATTTTGAGAGGCATACAAGGAGCCTATTTCAAAAAGCTCTCCATTGATTATACATTGGATAATTATCCATCGGCCACCAAGATCATTATATGCTATCGAGGGCTGTACATCATGTCTGGCTAAAATGCACATCCCAGAGAATTGTTCAGATCCTGCATAAAATATATCATATCCTGAAAAGAACCCATGCTGGCCAGCAAAAGAATGCTGATTATGCTCTTGCAGACACACAACATCTAGATGAGTTTTATCTATATAATGTCATAGGAGCCTCCATTTATTCTGCTTGCAGAGGCCCTGTATATTATAAGAAATACATTTAAGAGAAGCACGCATGAAAATATGTACAAGAGATGAACAGTCCTCAAAAAGAAAGGGAGGCATCAAGCCTTTGCCATTGCCACAGGGTCTTGCTGACCCTCAGAATCCAATTCCCTGACTAGATCATCTTCTTCACAAAGTGGAAGACCCTTCTTGACTGCATTAACCCATGCCTTTGAGATGGGGTTGCCCGAAGAGGTAGAAGGTTGACCCTGAGAAGGAGCAGAAGCATCCCAATTATGAGATTGGAGAGGTCTTTGTTTGAAAGGCACCGTCTTCTTTGCAGTCTGCCATCCCTCGTGAGAAGATGAATTATTTTCCACTAACTTTCTTTTTCCTTTATCCTTATTTTGAGCTGAATTGGCCTGGCTCCCTGTATGAACTGAAGGCTTTACTCCTTTAGCTTCAGTCTTTTCCACATATGTCTTCTGACCTCCTTTATTAGATGGCAAAGGAATGGCTGCTGGAGGAGGCGGATGAAGGATAGAGGGACACTCAGAAGCTAGGTGCCCAAACTTGTGACAAGAGAAACAAGCTCCAGCAAAAATGACCCATTTTAAAGTGAAATATTTTTTTCCCAAATCAACACCCTCAATCTCAACTGCAATAGCAGAGGGGGTTGGTCTATCAGTATCCCATAAGATGCAAAAGTGATTTTTATTACCTGTGGGACGAGGGGGACAGATCACTTGTCCCAATGTCATGGCTAAGCTTGGAAGCTCTGTTCTCATGTAATCTGGAAAATCAACCACTTCAACCCATACAGGGCAATGATGCTTGATGAGATTCTGGTAGTCCTTATTAGGGGACCAGGGCATGATGTGCACCATTTGATGACCAAAAAGTAAAGGACATTTCCAGCATCTTTTGTTTTGTCAAGGCATCCAAAAGATGAACTTCATAAAATCCTTGGGAGGCAAAATAGACTCCTTCTACATAGCATCCACCTAGGAGAGAATTCACCCATTGTCCCACATCATTAGCCGAGGGTATTTTGCCTGGGAAAAAGATGATAACTGCAGTTTGAGAGAGCTTCTTCAAAGGATGCACAAGAGAAGGCAGCTTCATCTTGTAAGTGAGTTCCGGAGCAGGTAGAATCCATTCTCTTCTACTTTGTTGAAAATCATCATTCAACATGTCAAACACATAGGAAGCATGTTCAGATGAAGGAGCTATGGGGGGTGAAGTTTCCCTTGATTGTCTTTTAGGTTCAGGAGAGAGTGCTCTCTTGACATAATACTTGCTTGTTTCTGCCATGGAGGCTAAGGGATTCAGCAGGTACCAAACGGAGAGAAGCAGACGGGGCACATGAAAGACTAACAGGCTGTACGGACGTGAGGACTGACAGGCTGTACGGACGTGAGAAACTGACAGGCTGTATGGAAGGACTGACAGGCTGTACGGAACAACTGACAGGCTGTACGGAAAGACTGACGGGTGTACAGGAAGACTGACGGTGACGGTTACACGGAAATACTGACGGGCTGTCGGACGTTGGGAAGGTAGTCTGCAGGAAAGGTACGGCGATGCAGGTAGGTACGGAGCTCGGTTCAAAGATGCGAAGAGGTAAGCCACATGTGACGCATATGTTCTTACTGCCGTATGGGAACTGTACAACGGCCGTACAGATGTACGGACGGGGAGACAGGCGCCACGCGATCCTTGACGAGGCTAAACAACAGAGGCGTCGAGCTCTCTCTACCAGCACACACCACAACACACACACACACCCCACACTTTTTTTTTGTGAAACCAAGATACTTATATTATGAAACATTCATTTACATCTGGGCAGTGCTCAAAAGAGAGCCAATGCCCTATCCATCAGAAGCAGTAAAAGAAAAGTTGAATGCAAGAAACATCCAAATCTTCCTCATGTAAGGCATCATATAAAGACTGCCGCAATGAGGCTCGGAAGAACTCATATGGATGCTGAAGGGGAGAATTCAGATATGCTTGATTGCGTTGCAGCTAGAGGGTCCATAAGGCCCAGTATGTGATCCAGTGGAAGAAAAGAGAATACTGTGACAAAGAAGCTGATAGTTTGCCATACATCCAGAAAAACCTGTAGAACGTGTGTGCTGGAAATCTGAGAGATAAGAAATAGGAGATTCTGTCCAGAAGGTTTCTGGAATATGAACAAAACCACAGTAAATGCGGAATACTCTGAGATGTAAGGTGACATCTTGGACAAAGAGGTGAAGCTATCCGTCTTTGAGCCAATTTCACCCCTACTGGAAGAATACCAACAATACATCTCCATAAAAAGAGTCGTTGCTTCAATGGCATTTTCACCTTCCATATCAATTGCAATTTTCCTTTCCACCAGGCTAATGACTTGTTCAAATGCCATAGAGAATTAGCATGATGGGCAATCCAAGGAGGAGGTAATATCAATCGATAAGCCTGTATAGAAGTCAATAAATGCAAAGGACTAGAGGAAATGCTTGTATTTGAAGACTGAAGGTGCTAATCTTGAAGCCTGTCTCTGACATTCAATGTCGGAATCGGAACCAGAGGGAGTAAGAGATCAGCAATAGCTTTCCAAATAGGTCTATGATGCATCCCCAGATTGTATTGTCGACATGCTTCCGGAAAAGTGAGAATATTTCCTTGCATATCTACCGCGTCATCAATGAACCGGATACCCATTTTCATAAGATTGTAAGCTCTGATGGGTTGTTGAACAGCAAGGGGAGAGGAGAACACAGCACTCCAATGAATACTTTCCATTCTGAGTGAGGAAGCTATAGAAGCAGGATGGGGAGACCATTTGATGTGCGAGAGTACTTGCTTCCAGTCATGAATCAAGGAATTAGAAAATGGACAGCCAGGTATTTTACCTTGAAATTTGCCCAGTACTACTTCCGATGGATCAACTAGCCAATGTCCATAAGCATTTGTGGTCATCTGTCCACACAAAATTGCCAACATAATAGACCAAGGCTGCTCTTGTTGAAAACACACACACCACACACACACCACACACACACTTTTTTTTGTGAAGCCAGTAACTATATTATTAACATGAAATCAATGTACATGACATTAGACTCCAAAAGAGAGCCTAATGGAAGAACTCAAAAACAGTCAAGAAACACTTCAAGGCTAGCAACATCCAAGTCCCTTGCAGCATAACTATCATATAGGGATTGCTTGAGGGACATTCTGAAGAAAACATATGCTTGAGGGAACTGTTGGCCCATCCTAGAATGCAATCTCTGTGTCCAAATGGTCCATAGTACCCAAAAACGAGTCCTGTGAAAGAAAAGGAGGAATGGAGACATCTGAGATGAGAAGCATCCAATCATCCAGAAGAGTTTCCCGAGTCTGATAGAGGGAAACCGAAGCCGCAACAAATGAGAGACATGAGTGATCAATATCCGAGAGTGCGGGCAAGACCATAGTAGATGGGGAACTGTCTCGCGGTGATGAGAGCAACGGGGGCAGGAAGGGGAAGCAATGCGACGTGCTGCCAATTTCACACCAATGGAAAAAGCTCCCACTATACATCTCCAAAAGAAAAGCCTCTTTTTCAATGGCAATTTGGCTTTCCAAATTTTCATGAGTCGTGATTGCCACCAAGATAAAGGCCTATCCGAATTCCAAAGAGTGTTGGCATGCTTATCAATCCATGGCGGTGGAAGAAGAAATCTGTAGACCATCGAGGAGGCCAGATTATGCATTGAAAGAGAATAGGTAGCAGGAGATAAGGAAGTCAAATTCCAGTCTAGTAATCTGTCCTGTACAAACAGTGGAGGAACGGGAACAAATGGCTGCAACATAGTTGAAAGTATTCTCCAAATGAACCTATGATGCAGACCCAAGGAGAATGTCCTGCAAGCTTGTGGAAATGAAAGCATATAACCTTGTTGATCCACAAGATCTCCAACAAATCTTATGCCCAATTTCATAAGATTATATGCTTGAATAGGTGCCTGTAAAGCGAGAGGCGATTCAAACACCTTGCTCCAATGGATGCTTTCCAAGCGAAACGAATTACCATGATGAGAAGAAGCACCTGTCCATTTAGCATAAGAGAGAATTCTCTTCCAATCATGAATAAAAGCAGTAGAAACAGGACAACCAGGAGTTTTCCCCTAAAATGTGGTCATGACTGCTTCCCAGTGATCTGTAATCCAATGCCCATATGCATGGGATGTCATGTTTCCACACATGGCTGCTAACATAATAGCCCATGGCTGTTTTTGCTGAAAAAAATCAGCAATCATAGTGCTCTTTCTTGGCAACATGTGAACCTGAAGATTGAGAATATTCAGCCCCCCATGAGTCTTAGGCGAACAAATAGACTGCATGGGTAGTAGTCGCAAAGCCTTTTTATGAGATTTGCTTTTCCAAAATATCTCCATAGCCTGGGATATATAGGAAGCCAAATGCTTAAAAGACCAGGGAAGAAGAGGCAAATAAAACTGCACATATGCCATAATGATCGACTATATTATCTGAAGTCGAACATGTAGAGGCCGAGTGGACAAATGCCAGTATTCCAGCTTCTTGTTGATCTTTTGAAGCACCCATTTGAGCTGCTGTTGCGGGGTAATATTCCAGCCAATGGGATACCCTAGATGCGTCACAATAGTATGGGAAGAGATAATGTGGCCTGGCCAAAGAAGTGTATGCCAATCAGCTTCTTTCAATGCTAGGAGATTTGATTTCTGAAAGTTGATATGCAGTCCAACAGCTAAGCCAAAATCATTCAAAGTATGCATCAAATGAGAGAGGTCACTTTGAGAATTCTTGGGCATAAAATATGAATCATCAGCATATGCATCTGCAAGAAATGACTATGCCCCTGGAATTTGCAAGCCATGAAGCTGCCCTGTATCTGCAAGATGATCCATATGCAACAGTAACGGATGGGTAGCAATGGCATACAGCAAGGAACTAAGAGGGCAACCCTGTCTCACTGAGCGGGTCATAGTCCAGGTTCTTGTCAACCCACCACCAAGTAAACAGTGCGTAGTGGCATGAGAATAGAGCCAGTAAATAATATGGACCAGCCGAGGGCCAAATCCCAATTTATGCATAGTCTGAGAGATGAAATCCCAATGGACAGTATCAAATGCTTTCGCAATGTCCACTTGCAGAATGAGAACATCTTGTTTGGAATATTTGGCATACTCAATTGCAAGCAAAGCATTGGAGATATTGTCAGTAATCTGCCTTGTGGGAACAAACCCTTACTACCTGGGATGAAGTCCTGCTTGCAAAATGAAGAGATTGTTCTGCCCAAGCATGATTGATCATTAGAAGAAGAGTGTTCTTGAGGTCACCCCAAAATGCACGGAAAAATTGAATAGTAAATCAATTCCAACCTGGAGAGCTGCCTTTACGTAGATGACTCAAAGCATCATCCAGTTCTTTAAGCATAAAGGGCTGCTCCAATGCATGAGCATGTTCCCGAGACAATATAGGCTGAACATGCGTAAGAAATTGAGACTTGGCTGCATTCACTTGCATGAAATGATCAGGCTGAGGAGAAAAGAGATGCTGGAAATGACTAGAACATTGCAATTCCAATTCTGATTTGGAGGTGGTCCAGGTGCCATCATCTTTCTTGATCCTGCAAATATCTTCCTTTCGCCTATCCGCATGGATGCTTTTAAAAAAGGCTTTGGAGGAGCAGCCCTTATCCAAAAGGGGTTTCATGGGAGCTCGGATTTGCCACTTCTTTAATTTGCGAAGATCATTTTGATGGATGATATGAACCGCATAAGCACAAGAATCCTATTCAGACGAGGTAAGCTGCCCATGAGAACTGATTACATCCATTTGTTGCTTGTGAGATTGAGCCCATTTCAGCTTAAGCCTGAGGTTTTCCATGTAACTCTGTCCATAATCTTGAATAACAGCCTGCAAGGGATGAGCAAGACTAAATCCATGTCCTCCTGAGCATGTAAGAGGAGGGGGCGGAGAGCCACTCTCACCATGTTCTAAAATTGTTGATGAAGCAGATAAGCACTATTAACATGGAGTAGGCGACGACAGAAAGAAGGCATATGATCTGTCAAACGTGCTGTAGATAATGTCAAGCATACTGGAAAGTGATCAGATAGCAAGAGGGAATGATCAACCCATAGTGCACATGTAAAACTAGCATACTGGTGAGCATGCAGCAAATACCATCTGTCAAGTCGAGCCTAGTAGTGAGTAAAGGCATTGTGATGATATGTATAACCCATATCTCTATCCCTTGTTGGGAGCCATAAATCTTCTGCATGCAAGAATGAAAGCATATCTTCCCAATGTCAAAGCTCAGTGGGGATCATATGAGAACGATGAGTGAGCATATCTTCCCAATGTCAAAGCTCAGTGGGGATCATATGCGAACGATGAGTGGTATTGTCTTGAATGGTAGGCGAGTTATTGAAGTCTCCACACAAAAAGGCATTGGACGACCATGGATATTGTTTGAGGGAGGCCCACATTCTAGCTCTAGTCGCACAAGTTTGAGAGGCATAAACAGATGCTATTTCATAGAGATCAGCATGATAGATGTATCTGATCACCATCCATCGACCCTGGGGGTCATTGTAAGCAACCGTGGGGTGCATATCATGTTTTACTAGCATGCAAACCCCCGAAAAATGCTTTGTACCAGCATAAAAGATATCATAACCAGCATAGTGGCGTTGCTGGCCAGCCAAGAAGTGTTGATTGTGTTCCTGTAAAGAGATTACATCGGGGTGCATTCTATGTACATAGTGCCAGAAAAGTCTCCACTTATTGACATTGCAAAGACCCTGAACATTGTATGTAATGCAAGTAATTGAAGTAGACATAGAAGATATGTACAGTCAAACCAAAAAGCATAGTAAAAGTATAATCTGTCAGGCCTCAGCCATGACATCAACATCCACCTGGCCTCTTGGATCATTAGCTCTATGATCCTCATCATTGTCACATACAGGGATGCCCCTCTTTAACACATCAACCCACAGTTGAGAAGTGAGGCTATCAGCAGGGGTAGAGGTCTGACCAGGGGTGGAAGTTGAAGCATCCCAATGGCGAGATTGTAACGGTCGTGGTTTGAGTGCAAATACCTTTTTGGGTTGCTGCCAGGCACCCTGGGGAGAGGCATGAGATTCTGAAATTTTGCCCTTTCCCTTATCCTTTTGGTTGGCTGAAACCTGAACCACATTTTCTTTGGGAGAGACAGATTTAGATGCCACATCACCCACCTTGGTAGGCATAGCCTTAGGCCCCGGACCATAAGTTGGGGGGGAAGTATTTTCTGGAGCAATAGCTGTAGGTGGGAGCTGATGCAGGACACTGTGAGGCTAAGTGGCCAAACTTATGACATGTGAAACAAGCACCTGCAAATACTCCCCATTTCAAGTCAAAATATTTTTCACCTAGGGGAACATCCTCCACTTCTACCACAATGGAAGGAGGGGTTGGGTGATGTGTATCCCAAAGAACACAAAACCGATTGCGATTACCCGAAGGACGGGGTGGGCATACAACTTGCCCCAAAGTAGCTGCCAAACTTGGTAACTCAGCTCTCATATAATCCGGAAAATCCACTACCTCAACCCATACAGGGCAGTGATGTCGAATGAGACCGTGATAATCATTATTTGGCGACCATGGCATGACATGCACCATTTGTCTGCCATAGAATAGAGGTGACATCTCCAATATCTGCTGACGATATGAGGCATCCAAAAAGTGCACTTCATAAAAACCTCGAGAAGCAAAGTATACTCCTTCAACAAAGCAACCTCCCAACAAAGCCTGAACCCACTGAGCCACATCATTTGCCGAAGGTAACTTCCCTGGGAAAAAAATGATAACTGCTTGCTGAGAGAACTTTCGAAGGGGAGCGACCAATCAGGGCAGCTTCAACTTATATTTGAGGGCTGGGGGAGTTTTAGCCCACTCCTTCCGGCTGTGATGAAATTCATCTTTGAGCATGTCAAAAACATAGTGAGCATCTACGGAAGCTGCAGTGGAGAAATCAACTTGATGTCTTTTGGAGTCCCGGGTCGATTCCTTGCGGGAATAGCTTTTAAACTGATCCTCCATGGAGGTAAGCAGGGCAGGATTGATGAAGTTGCAGAAGAGAAACGAAACTGTACAACAGGGTTTGTACAGGCAAAGAGTACGGACGAAGTGCAGGACAGGAGTACTGACAGTACAGACTGTACGGGCTGTACGGACCGTACGGGTGTACGGAAGAGGCTGTACGGAGGAGGTTGAGTCGTATAGGGATGCTGTTAGGGTGCGCAGGAGCTGTACGGGAGAACAAAGGTGAGCGGGGATGCTGACGGAGCACAGTGGACTAAACTGTACGGAAAAGGGCAGGGGGGTATGGATATACAGCAGGGGATTTAGACTAGGAGATGACGATTAGAAGAGGGACGGATACGCTCGGGCCGCGCAGGGAGGAAGCGGGCTGCTCGTACAGTCGTACGGTGGACGTACGGCGTCCGTACACCTGTACGGACAGGGCGCGAGCCTGTGCAAGAGCTTGGCAAGGCTGAACAGCAGCAAAATGACCACCCTTGAGAAAGAGTGCTCTCCAGCATAGAAAATGTCATAGCCACAGTGGTGTCCTGTCTTTCCTGCATAGACATGTTGGTTATGTTCTTGTAATGACACTATGTCAGGCTGAAATCTATTGATGTACAGCCACACTGTTTTCCATTTCCTATTGTCACACATCCCCTGGACATTGAGTGTAAAACATTTGATATGAGCAGTCATATTTACAGATATTTATAGTAATATAACAACTATGTACAACAGTAAATTTCATGATGTCAACCCTGCATTTCTATCTCAAGGTTAATGTTTCTCCCCTGAGAAGAAATATCCACTTGAGGTGTAGACAGCAGAGTAGCAACCTCTTCTTCAGGGAAGAGTGTTCTACTGGCTGTCACTGCAGCCCATGTGATCCCAATTCATGTATTGACCTCTGGGGTGTTTCCACTGGAAGACGCACCATTCCAAGTACGAGGGGGTGGAAGTCTTCTAGCAGAAATAACTTTTCTTGGACTTTGCCATCCATCAATTGGAGGTTTCTGTCCTTTTGTTGAGGGTGGAATAGCAGGAGGTGAATGTGAAGAAACATTCCCATTTGAAACCACTGGAGCTTTGCCTTTATCCTGAAATCCAGAAAGCTGTCTACTCTCTTTGTTTTTATTTGCAATAGAAGTAGGAGCATCCTTGGTAGGCATTTGAAGTGGTAAAACAGCAGGAGGCATTTTATGCTGATTCATTGGACACTGTGAAGCCATGTGTCCAAATTTTTTGCAGTCAAAACAAGCTCCTGCAAATAATCCCCATTTCAGTTTGTAAAAGGCACTTCCCATGTCCACATTATTCACCGTAACTGAATAAGAGTCCGGTCTGGGATTATCAGTATCCCAAAGAATGCAAAATCGATTTGAATTGCCATTAGGCTGTGGTGGGTAGACCACTTTGCCTAAAGAAGCTGCAATTTTAGGCAAGAGTGAGGCCATGCATTGTGGGAAATCTACAACTTCAACCCAGACCGGGCATCTATGTCGGATTAAAGCCTGATAATCCCTTGTGGGAGACCATGGCAATACATGCACGATTTTGTTTGGCGAATGCATCGCCCAGCCAAGTGGTGGAGGAAAAGATTACAGCAACTTTTGGCCTATAAAGTACCGCTTCGGCAACAGGTTTTCTTTTGGCGAGTTCTTTTGAGAGTGTTTCCATCTGGACAGCTATTAGCTCATCGACACATTGCTCCTGCACTTTGCCATAGATGTTCTACTTCTTCGGAGACTGTGCCTCACTTGTTTTGGCATTGTCCGTGCTCTCGTGAGTTTTTTGATCTGCTTCGACAGCACCTGTGAGTGAGATTCCCATTTGTTCCGTTTGGGAAGTTCTTCTGGCTATTTGGGTTTCATCCATCCAGACCAGAGTTTCATCTTTTCTTCGTTTGGGTTCGCTACTGGGCACTATGGACTTTATGGACATATAGGAATTGTAAAGTCTTTGGTGATCCTACTTTCTCTCTGTTTGGCTTTTTTAGGCGTTCTCTGCAGCAATCTTTCTTTGATTGCTTGCAGACCCGCTGCATAGATCATGAGGTCTTTTTGGCATATACTGAAATTTTCAGTTGAATTTATTGTAGCACCTTTTTTTGAGGTTGCTACTTATATAATATAATCAATCAATGATTTCACCCCCAAAAAAAAAAAGTGTAACCTTCGGCTGTACGGGCACTCCTTGGTCGATGTTTATGCTTTCTTTTGTGTCTCTTTACATCAGTCTCGCTCAGTTTCTTGGAGACCTTGCTATGCCCCAGATGGAATCACTGCTTCTAATTTTGGAGTAGTGGTTGCTCCCTTTGTAAGGCAATTATGAATATGCATTCTTTTGGAATGAAATCTTTGTTTTCACAAAAAAAATTGTGTGTAATTGAATTTTTTGGCAAGAGCAGAATGGTGTAGATGGTGCAATTTCATCTAAAGTTGTTGTAAACTTTACTTGATGCAAATTTCTGTCCAGAAAGTTCCTTCCTTCTGCAGTGCTGACGATCACCCATTGTGTTAACCTTGCTGAATTGCAAGTCGTCACTCATTTGCTCTCCACATATGCAAAGTTTTCGGTTCATCCCAGAGTCTTTTTTACTTGTGCTAAAAATCACAAATTCAAATAGGTTCGAGCATGAGGGTGGGCTGATTCATAATTCTTCTCCAAACTTCTTGTTTACATGCTTCCATTCTTTTCTTGTGTAGCTGCAGAAACAAAATTCAGATCTGTATTATGCTGCGATAGAGACCCATCTGGAGTGTAGTCACTAACTGGACGAGCTAATTGCTTGGATTTTTCAAGAGCATAATAGGGTTTAAAGTAACGAGGACACCTCATTTGGCCCTAAGCAAACAATTTAAAGGCACAACTATATTACCTTTGCATAATAGAAGATGACCACCTGTGTACACAGATCCACAAGATAACAACTATCTTGAAACAACTACAAAAACTGAAGGGAAACCAACACCCTTTCTATATAATTCATAATAATAATAGAGATAACTACTACTGCATACTTTGGCAAGGGAAAGCTTCAGAATTACAGAAGAACAATTAACTGTCATTCTGTGAATATTATTTGAGAATCAGGACTAAGAGAATTTCATGAAGAGGAACTGTAGAACTCTCAAAACGGACAGGCAAACTAATAGAAAAGAAGATACAACTTTGTGTTTAGATGTTCCCAGGAGTGAATACCAACTCTTTGGCTGAGCTGTTTTTGTTTCATCATCAAACCCAAGGGATTATGTAACACGAGTCTTGTGATGCCTGGAATTACATTGAGAGTGGATTGACTCAGACACTGATTTCCTTCATGTATGTATATGCATAGCAGTTGTACGAGTTGCTTTACAATTTACTGCTAAAAATGCATATTCAAAGGGATCCTGTTCTTGCTCTTGAAAATTACATTTCTATTGCTATGGGCTCACACATCCATCTTTTCGGCCAAAATCTTTTTTTTGGTGAAAGACATAGGAGGAGTATGTTGATGCATGGCCATACCACCTACTTGGATATGCATTAGTATCAGAAGCGCACAAGTGTAACATCATCCGAAAGAAAACTTATTCACATGGTAGAGAAACCTAGACATGGGTTGACTTTGAAAGGTCTTTTGAGAAGCTTCGGGTAACTATGTCCAAGATCTCAAGGAAATACAACTTCCTTTGTGTTTAGATGTTCCCAGGAGTGAATACCAACTCTTTGGCTGAGCTGTTTTTGTTTCATCATCAAACCCAAGGGATTATGTAACACGAGTCTTGTGGCCTGCAATTACATTGAGAGTGGATTGACTCAGACACTGATTTCCTTCCGAGTTGCTTTACTGCTAAAAATGCATATTCAAAGGGATCCTGTTCTTGCTCTTGAAAATTACATTTCTATTTCTATGGGCTCACACATCCATCTTTTCGGCCAAAATCTTTTTTTTGGTGAAAGACATAGGAGTATGTTGATGGATGGCCATACCACCTACTTGGATATGCATTAGTATCAGAAGCGCACAAGTGTAACATCATCCGAAAGAAAACTTATTCACATGGTAGAGAAACCTAGACATGGGTTGACTTTGAAAGGTCTTTTGAGAAGCTTCCGGTAACTATGTCCAAGATCTCAAGGAAATACAACTTCCTTTCGAAATATTTCCCAAATATAAAAAGCGAAGTTTCACATGACTTGTTGCCAGCAATGATTCATCTTCCACTCATGTTCTTTCTCTTTTTAAGAAGCGTTCCACGTGGAAAAAGTGAATGGAATGCAAGGGACTTGGGAGGAAGAAGAAGATGTGTTATACATGCATGCAACTAGGACATATGTTTCGTGACTAGCCAGAGAAAAAAAAAAAAAGCTATGCCTGGCAAAGCAAGATGATGGAGTTTTCAGCTAATGAAAAAGTTGCTTTGGTTGAAATGTATCAGTTTGATTGGTAGTCAATGCTTGGGTTATGAATTAATTTTGGTAGTTGGATTAATCATGGGGACGATGGTGCATGTTCTTGTATGTGTGGAGCTGTAGGAGATTTTCCTTGATGATTGGTTCTCCTCAGGACAGGTGAGTGGGAATAGATGGGGCCTCTAAGCTGCACTAAAATGGTCCATATGGAGCCCCAAGTCTGCAAACCATCTGCATGTCTGAGCATACCCACTCTGTAAGTCTCCCTCCTCCGCTAGTGCCATAGACGATGCTAGGGTCAACCAAGGGTCAGGGCAGCGTGTTCCATCCTGATGTTGTGGTGTTTAAGTACCTATCTCTATGGAGGTACGTGGCCAACTGAAAGGCTGCAACAAGCTGTGGGGTAGCGATCTGATGTGGGACCAACGACATATGTGGATCATCCATGCGAACAATAAAACCTGCAGCCTCTCTCTACTGGGGACCAGTTTGCCTCTGATAGGTCTGAGCCCTAGAAGGGCCTGTCATGCATACCAGCTGGGCAAACAAGAGAATCGATTAGAGGTGATAAGTGACTTTGTATATTATCATCTTTGTTCTTGATAAAATGTCTAGTGTTGCCCTTGTACATTATTCTAAATGCAATTGGGCACCAAATACAGGTTCTAATTATTTTCCAACAACCTTTGATGTATCCAACCACTAAAAATCAATGGGTTTATTGGTGAAGTTTCCATGATTGCTATTTCAGATAGAAAATTGAGAGCTGATACAACTCGTTAAACAGCTCACATTCTCACACTAAGTCTTTATCTAAAAGCATCAAGTTTTATAGATATGTTTGGGACAAGCATGCTATCTTTTTGGTCTTAATACAACAGCTGTAGTCCTAGGTTATGGAAAGTGGGCAGCAGGGCTTTTGTTAGCCTACATTTGGTTTAGGTCAACATAGGGATGCGTTCATAATTCAAAATTAGATAGAGTTTTTTGGACAGTCTGTTGTCAAGTCCATGTCTACGCCACTAGCTGCGCTCTCTGAGATGCTTTTTCAGAGAGGAAGGGATGGGGCATTGATTTCTGATCCTGCATAAGTAGTACCACTTACATTCAGTTGTAATGTTAATATCAGTCTGCACTTGTCATCATTCTAACTTTGCATAGTTTTGATACCCATCTATTTACCCCATTCTTGAGCACCATGTTAGCTTTGCTTGCTTTAAAGAACTACAGCTTGTGTACTACATGTTATGTTTCTTTGTTCTGTGTCTGAGCAAGTACTAAATTGGCATATAGTGTTATAATTCTATTTCTTTGGTACAGGTGCCGGCCTCTGCACATTATAGCATGGTTCTGTACTTTGTGGCAAAGAGGCCAATTCCTCCTACATCACTGTTGCAGCGATTTGTGGATGGAGATGACGGTTTCAGAAACAGTAGATTAAAACTTATCCCATCAGTTCCTAAGGTAATCTCGCAGGCATGCAGTTCTGTATACTGGCATATTGTCGAGATTTGTAGCAAGTCTTTGAAATCTTGAAGTTAGCTGTTGTCCTCGGTTATTATCATTTACTAATTCAATGTGTGGATCTAATTTTTTTTTGTAGAGTTTTGCTAACAATTCTGCACCCTCAGGGATCTTGGATAGTCAGACAGAGTGTAGGTAGTACACCTTGCATACTTGGAAAGGCTGTGGATTGCAATTATTATCGAGGAAAAAAGTACCTAGAGGTGCTGTTTCCCATCCCAACAAGTAACAGCTCTATTTGGCGGATGTATGTTGTCCTTGAATTGATGAATCCTGGGCGTTAGAAGTGGACCCAGCCTCCAGGCCAAGTTTCTAAAGTGGATCATCATTAAAATAGTAGATACGTTTTGCGTAGGTTAGTTCTTGACATCTGGGTATCCAAGATGGTAATCTGCGGATGAGTACTTATTTGCATATTTTCTTTATGGGATGCCATGCAGGTAGATGTTGACATCGGGTCATCCACTGTAGCTAATGGAGTCCTTGGATTAGTGTTTGGTGTGATAACGTCCTTGGTGGTGGACATGGCATTCCTTGTTCAGGTACACATTTACATTTTTTTACATTTGTGTTCAATTAGGCCATAGTTCAACAGATTCAAATGGCCTAAAAAGTTTATTCATTGAGAGTCTTCAACAGCAAGGCAATGATGATTATAAGCCTTTGGCCCCTTGGCAAGTATTTTTATGTATCAGAGATGCTGCCCTTTTGGGGATGGGGAAGGCTCAAGCTTGTTTGGCCAATCAACTGTATATGCTTTCTCTATTTGTCATCTTTCTTTTGGTTTAACTAAAGGACTAGTTTGAGCCCATCAATTTTTTAAACTAAAGTGTGTTTTATTCAAAAACATTGTAAGTGAGAGAAAAAACTGTGACCCTCTTTACTATCAACAAAAAGGCAAGTCAGTGTACAGCTCTGCCACACCCCCCAGCTACGGGCAAGTGCTCTGATTGCATCCAAGTCTCTAGAAAGGAATTTCTAGTCTGGATGTTTTCTCCATTGAGAGCAAAAGGGTTATATGTGCCAGCACTATATTGAATTCGCCATAAGCTCTGCTCTCTAGCAGATCTACAGGTAGTTTCCTCGAGGCCTATATGATTTGGCCTGGGTTAGAACAAATTAAAACGTGAGGAGTGGATCCTTACGAGGCAGAACTGTGAGTGGACTGTGTGGGCAGGTAGTTCTAAAGTATGGTAGTTTGATCAGTATTCAATTGATTGGTGCTCAGAAGGAGCTTGATGCCGTTCGAGCAGCATATCAATCTTGCAAGCTTTGGAACGTTTGACATAGAGGGCAGGGGAGAGGTCCTAGTCAGGTGCAGCCAAGGAGATTGCATAGAATATTCATTGTGATCAAGTCCTTCATGGACAATGAAATGATATCTGGTACTGAGCTTTTGAACAAACAAAATTTAAAGTCTTGGTGCTATCTAAGCCATGGAAGAGACTGGAGCGAATTTCAGTTTGCTGGCTGAATTTGCAGTAAAAATATTGGATAGTAAGCCTACAGCTCAGTGCGATTTGGGCCACAGGTGTAAGTGTATCAGCATTGATTTGCAGCTGGAAGCTTTTCTAGTTGTTGCGATACCAGCCCTTGAGTATGGGCTGAGATAAGCAGGAGGTCATGGGAGCTATTTTTGGCAGGCATTACAGTCTTGTGAGGGAAAGCAGAACTTACTTTTTGTAGCCTTAATGTAAAGACAAAGTTAGGCCAGTACTTCGAGATAAGCGAGTTCCAGGATCAGTTCAGAGAACTATTTTTTATCAAGGGAATGCTTTTATAGCTTGCAGTCTTATCAAGTCAGAGGGGATGGACAGTTTAAAGTGAGAGCTGGTTGCCCAGCTGCTCAACGGCCATTTTGATACTTGTTGCCTGCCCATGTCCCCACAGAATTGGATCACAAATCCTGAGTCCCCTTTTTGCTAACGCTGAGTCCTCCCTGCTGCCTTTTATTGCTAGCCAAAGACCCTCAGTCTTAAACTGATGTAATGAAGGCCAACTTTATCATAGTTCTAGAAGGATGGGTAGATATTTGTGATGGAGCCTTGTTAAGGCTACCACCTTTAATGTGTTGGGTGGATATTTGTGATGAAGCGTTTTTGGGGTATCACTTTTTATGTATTTGGTGGATTTTCTCTTTAAAAAGATATCTTCAGTCCTTTATGGGAGTTTTTTGGAAAACAGCTTTTTTTTTTCTGAAATCCATTTAATGCTTTTATGCATGGCAGTCAAGTAACCAAGTTTCTGCTCTCAGTCAAGTAACCAAGTTTCTGCTCTCATGTAAACCAAGTTTAATGAAAATTGCTTGTTTCATGTTGGCAGAGAGCCCAGTGGGAAGTTCCGGATTACCCATTTAAGAAAAAATAATTTGTTTGTTTCTTAATCGCAAGGACACCTAGTGGTAAGTTTAAGGGTTATCCCTCTTCTAGTTCCTCATTGAGGACCTATGCAAGTTTAACACATGTGAGGTCTGGCCTATTTTTAGTATCTAGAGGGTGAAAAGTATACGGACCAGGAACTTGTACTTGTCAAGTAAGACATAGTGTAAGGGCTTACTTTCACGTGTCTTGTACCCATACAAAGTAAAGTACATTGACAAGATACTATTGTTAGGATTTACCTTTACATAGTGGACCTCATTTATGTCTAGAAGGACATAGTGAATGTTACGCATGTCTAGATGGACATGTAGTCTTGACAAATATGTCCTTAATCTCTCTCTCGAAAGGCTAGTTTGTATACAATATTATACAAGTTAGGAAGTCCATGGGGATTCCTATAATTTATTTCAACAAATTATAGGAATCCCCATAGGCACTAATTATGTTGTCTTTTTAGCAAACTTTTATCTTTTCACTTATGAATTTGAGTTTATACAACGTCTTATTTCTATCAATACCTGCCCTATCATTTTATATAAGCTTAGCCTAGTTAGGTGTTTTATAGATGATTTATTTGTACCAGATGTTCTTGACTTTCAAGACTTTATGTACAAAAACACTTGTGCTTTTGGAGATGGAATCTATCCTCGTAGCTCTTGTGAATTGAACTGCACTTCAAGAGGGGATTCTTGTGCTTTCTTAGATCTTAGACTTTCTCAATCTTCCGTAGGATTAGAGGTTGATATATATGATAAACATGAACAACCTGAATATAGTGGTTTACAGATTATAGAAGTGCCTCATATTGACTCAAACATTTCTGATTTGGCAAAATATGGAGTCATTTCTTCCCAATTACATAGATTTTTCCGCCTTTGTACAGCTAAGGAGTCTTTCATCACTTAATGTAGTAATTTGATCACTTTACTAATACACAAGAGGATAATCCAAGAAAAATAATGAAAAAAGTACACACAATCTTAGATATGAAGTCTTTTATCTATGGTGTATCGGCCTTAGGCATGTTTAGAATGATTGAACATAGGTTGAAAACAAAAAGCGGGGAGTTGAATAGCCCACTTTTCTTTTAGTTTCAAAAGAGAGTTTGATTGAGTATGCATGTGCTTTCTAAGTTAGGATTGTAGTTTTGCATCTTTGTAGGAAGCGGTACATAAGTGTAAAAGAGAGAGAGAGAGCTTTTATTCTTGGTTTTTGGAAGATTTTGTTTCTTGATTTTATTTTATTTTTGCTTAGTCACCTTCTTCCTTTCTTTTTTATTTCATGTTTTGTTTCTCTTTTGTTTCTTTGACGTATTTTAGTAAGCACGAGGTTTGCCCAAGAGACTCTGCGGGTCTTTAGGAACCCAGTAGAACTGCTCCTTGGGCACCAATGACAACATAAGTGTTGCTTTGCTTGCTAAGTATATCTTTCTTTTGTTTTTCAAAAAGTTTTTGTTACCTCTTTTTTCTTCTCTTTCGTTTATTTCTCTATAGATTTTTGGACTTTAGAACAACAAAAAGTCTAAATTTGTATGATTGGATAGTCTTACAAAGGTATATATAGTCCTTGGTGCTACATTTCCCTTGTATGAGCCTTGTAGGCCAAATTTAGTCCTTTTAGGACAATTAGTACATTGTACTGTTAGTCCTATCTATGATTAGGACACTTAGGACACTTAGTCCAGTCTAAGATAGGGTATTGAGTAGGACAATTAGTACATTGTACTGTTAGTCCTATCTAGGGTTAGGACACTCGGGACACTTAGTCCTAAGATAGGGTATTGTGGTCATGCATTGTACTTCCAATTATCAGCCGACTTTGAGCTTAACTCAGTCTCCTTGCACTCCACTCAGCAGTCGTATCAGAGCTATCTTGGCTGAGACCCATCGATCCTCTCCCTACCCACGAGCTCTTGCTGGTCGCCATCTACCTCAGGAGGGGCACATTTTTTAAAGCCTCAGACTAGTTGGTCGCCCCACCCATTTGTTGGAGGTGGTTGTGCCACTGTTGGTTGGTGGATCAGATTTTTGTTGCCTCTTCTGTACTGGTCGACTCCCTTCTAGTTGGTTGACACTTCTCCCTAAAATCGTCGCCTAACTCAGCCACATATTTACTGCCCTCTTGCTGGTTGACTCACTCAGTTCAAGATGCCTTGGTTGTGCACAACCTGCAGCTCAGTTCAAATCAGTTCAAACAGTCCGCCTTCTACAGTAGAAGTCGATGCCTTATCTGCTGGTCATCATCAATCCTAAACGACTAATCCTGCACAGAAATTGACACCCCTATCATTTTGGTTTTGCCCTCACAGCAAACACAGTTGGTCGACTTCAGAACCGCCACTGGTTAGATCTATTCTGCTGATTCATGGTCAAGTTGGAGGCTTCTGGTGCTGTTTGACAAAACCACGTCTAGAAACAGCTATTTTGACCAGGTGGCCGGCACTGCTGTCACTATTGATTTGAAGGTTTTTGCCCACATCTTGAGGAGATTCCGACTGAATTTTTTGTGGCTGCACTCATCCTTTGACTGTATATTGTCTGTCATTGACTAAAAATTCAACTACAATTGACTGTACTTGCTGCAAACAGGAGTTGTCAGTCAAATCCTTGACATTCCGTGGCATTGGTAAAATTGGGGCATTGGTCAACTACAATGGACTGTACTTGCTGCAAACAGGACTTCTCAGTAAAATCCTTGACATTCAGTGGCATTGGTCAACTAAATTCGGGCTTTTGCCTCTTTTGACTGCTCACTCCAATGGAGATTTTCCTGGTAAGGTTTGACCCTGATTTCTCCCTATTTCTGGTGAAGTTTCCTTTGCAAAGTTAGGGGCTTTGCTCCTATTGCTGTGCATAGGCCCTCATGCCTCTGAAGGTTTTCATTTCAGGTACAAGCACTCACTTTCAGTGGGCAGAAGTGGGCTTTTCGTGCAGTTAAACTGTGCAGGCAAATTCTTGAGGCTATTTCAGCTGCATTGGGCAAATATACATTTGCATTTGGAGATTTTTTGCCTTGTTGCTTAATTGCAATGGCAGGCAATCATTTATTTGGGATGCTTGGAGCTGAGGATTAGCTCGATGGCACCAATTGTGCTATGTGGTCATATATGGTGCACCAGGTGTTGGTTGCCAAGAACATGTAGGCTATTGTTGCAAGAATTGAGGTGAGACCTCCACCATCAGTGCCTACTACTGCACCTGGTAATTTAGGTGGCAGAAATGCTGTGAACTCTTCTTCGTCCAGCACTATTGCTGCCCTATCCCCCACACATGATTAGATCAGATGGGATGGTAGAGATGCACAAGCACATGCTTTGATCGCCTTGTCAGTGAAGAGATTTATTGTCCCTCATATCGGGTCTTGCACGACTGCAAAGGCTGTGTGGGATCAATTGGCTTCTCGAATCCCTATATCAGATAAGGAACGAGGCCAGTGTTGCCTTTTTGTGTAAGCAGTTGGATGGTGTCAAAATGGAAGAAGGGGAAAGCTTGGATGCCTACCTGAGAAAGGTCTAGGACTATAGAGAGTAGTTGATTAATATTGATGAGATGAGATTGTTCCAGACAGTCAAGCTATGTCTACTACTCTAAGTAGACTCCTGTTTCATATCAGGATTTTGTTACTACATTGAGGTTGCTGGACATGGACATAAAGTGTTGTTTGTGTAGGGTTGTTCTGAAAACCAAGGTGAATCAAATGCACATGAATCTTTGCATACCATGCCCGGGGTGCTTGTTTCAATCCTTATAAGGCCTTATACCTTATTTTCATACCATGCCTAGGGTGCATGTTTTTATCCATATAAGGCCTTACACAGCGGGCATACCTTATTTTCAGAGCCCTTAACCTCAAAACTTGGAGTTTGACTGACATATACCTCCTCAAGCAAATCACCAACAATGAAGAAATGCAGTCTTAATGTCGAGCTGATGCACTTCCCAATGCCTGTGAGCTGCAATAGCAATGACACAATGGATAGTAGTGATGCTTGGCAAAAGTTTCTTCAAAGTCAATGCCCTGTCGTTGAGCCTTGCCCTTAGCAAGAAGGTGGGCTTTGTAGTGGTCAAGACTGCCATCAACTTCTCGCTTCAATTTATAGACCAAATTTGTGCTAATGGCACACTTGCTAGAGGGCAAGTCACATAGCTCCCAAGTGCCATTTCGAATTACTGATTCATCTTGATTTGGTTGATCTTTGGAAAGAATTGCAGCCTTTGTCACCTGGCTACACTTTTCAACATAATGCCCTTTCTTCTTACCAGGCACGTATGGATTGCTGGTATAGCGTAGCCCCGCAACAAAATGATGCTTTCACATGCAAAATGTGGGTTGACTATGCCTTTGTGCATTCAGATCATGCACCGTTATGGGTGAGGCTATCTTTTCATGATATGCCAGATGATAGACTGCCTCAAAGGCGACATCTGATAGCCATTTGCAGCATGTTACTTTCAAGGCAATGGTTACTAATGCCTATCAATCTGTGTCTTCTCAAACCCACTTTGATATTGATAATGTATGGGATTCTTTTGTTTCCAAAATGCAAGTTGTAATTAGAGGTTATGGCAAGTCTTACATGAAGACTATGAGGGAAACTGTTGCTGAGGCTAAATTGTCTTGCCAAGACCTTACTAAACTCAGTCCATTTTGTCCTTTGTTCTTGCATGAGCAAACAACACTATGTGAAGCTAAACATTATCTCCAAATCAATGATCACAGGAAACTTGCCAAATGGGAGACCAGAGCAAGACAAAGAGCTTTCGTAGATAAAGGCTGTTCTTCCAAACAATTTTTTCAAAGCTTGCATCAAAAGAGATTAAATACAAACATTTGCAGGGTGCTTATGCCTGATGGTTCATGGACTACATCAAGGTCACAGCTTGCTTCTGTTTGTGTACATCATTTCTCTCAGTAGTTTGGTTATGCAGATCCTCCTTCACAGCAGGTTTTGTCTGCAAGAAATTTGCTCTTACAGCCTGTTTCTCCTATTATCTCCACTACTCAGGCTTTGGAATTGGAGGAACCTTTTACTAAAAGGGAATTGTCAGATGCAATCAAATCCTGTGGTACATGGAAATCTCCAAGATGGGATGGTTTTACAGTTGAGTTTTTCTTAGAATATTGGCCTCTTTTGAAGCATACTTTGCTGCATATGGTGAATTCTGCTTGGCAAAATCAAAAAATGCCAGATACATGGAAGAGAGGTCTTGTTAAACTCCTTCCAAAAAAGCAAATTTGTGAATCTTTGGCTGATTGTAGACCTATCACGCTTATGCCCGTTATTTACAAAATTACTACCAAATGATGGGATATCTCAAGATGTATGCCCCAGGCACACCTTGATTTCTATGTATGTGTGCTAGAGGCACAGTTAGGTGCCCATAAGCACTGCTAGGTGGTGGTAGAAGCCACATAGGATGATTGAGAGAATCTAGGAGCAGATTGAGGAGATGATTGTGGAGCTCAGAGGTCATCAGTGATGTCAGTGATCGTGTAAGAGGTGCCTACTTAAGGACCTCACCTTTCTTCATTCTATAAGCAAGAATTCTCAGTTTGTGTTTACTCCATGCTTTCCTTTCAGTTCACCAACATGCTATCAGAGCCCTTTGATTCTCCTTGAGCCCATTTGTGCCACATCATCTTCTTCTTCTCCATCTTCTTCTTCTTCATCTTCACCATTTCTTCCCTTTTCTCCCAAATCTTGCTAAAGCTTGTTCTTCCTCGGTTCTCCGCCATTCTCTAAGCCCTTTCTGCTGGAGATACCCCTCGTTTGGGCGAACTTCCACCTGCAAGCAATTAAAGAAAAGACGTCTCTGCTGGTCGCCATTCCCCAAATAGCGCATTTTTTCGTCATTTTTCTGTTGCAGAATACTCCCTGCCTGCTGCACCATTGCTCGAGCCCTCTTAGGAGTAGATGGGCGACTTCAAGACGAACATTTTGAGTCACTTTGCAGCCCATTTGGTTCAATAACGAAGGAGAAAACGTCAAAACACAGGTTCAGCCTGCAGCAACTCCCCCGGGCAAAACAGCGTGCCATTTCGCCCAACCTCTGTGTTGGATCTTCTCCTCAATGAGAGCTTTCTTTTGCTCGATAAAGCCCCTTGAGTGCTTCACTTTGTTGCTCCAATTTCGGCCTCCAGCCTCGAACTGCTCAATTTGGGGATAACTGTGATTTCTCTTTCCGCTTGCAATTATCTCCAGAGGTTTCATGATAGAAAGTTCTGAAATTATATCACTTTAGGATGTTTGATCATTGAATGCGATCTAGAGCACATTTGAGTTGCATCTTTGGAGCACCTTCCTGCAGTTTGACAGTTTTACAAGCATATGCATAAAAAAATTGTGGTCAAAGGTCAGCATTTCTTCAAAGATTTGACTGTCAAAGCTGCATTTATTATTGCTTGACTGTATTAGATCAGTTTGACAGATATCTACCGTCTCATGGCACCTTCATTTGACTCCAAGTACAAGAACAAGAAGAAGGTCAGATACCTAAGATATGCTTCTCTACACAACTATGGAGATGACAAGATAATTGTTCTCTCAAAGGATATGATTTTCAGATCCACTTGTTCTTTTATCATGGTACCATCTTATAAAGCACTAGACACTGCCCATTTTGGGTTAGACCCTCTCATGGCTTGCTTATGCAAAATATGTGGAAAGCCAAATCATAAAGCAATGTCTTGTTATGCTACAATGAAAGAGAATGCCAACATGGCTTCCTTGCTGCAGATTGCCAAGATAATGGTTGCCAAAAAGGAAGCAACTACAAAGTGGGAAACTGCCAATCTACTTTCAGTTGATGTGCCTCCACAAGATGAGGTATCCTATGAAGATTATGCTTTTTGAATCATCTCCATATATGCTCCAGATCTCTCTTTTTTATGTTGAGTCAAGGTACTCAGCCTGGATAGTCCTCCAAAATGAATGAAATAAACTATTGTGTGTTTTGTAAACACCTCTGGTCACCATATGATGTAGGCCATGTGTATGTGTTTTGCTCCATGGTACCTCCTGCAGACATTGTGTGCATGTACATGCAGGGGAGATAACCATTGGAAGGTCTTTTGTATCCCTTTTGTTTACTTCGCACCCTTGGGAACCCCTTGCTAGCATGAGAACCTAGCCATAGATTTATCCTTGACCACCATGAGATGGCATGAGAAACTATGAGACTAGATGTATCCTTGACATAGCGTGAGGCATTCCCTTGAGGGGGGGTCTGATGGGATATCTCAAGGTGTATGCCCCAGGCACACCTTGGTTTCTATGTGTGTGTGCTAGAGGCATAGTTAGGTGCCCATAAGCACTGTTATGTGGTGGTAGAAGCCACATAGGATGATTGAGAGAATCTAGGAGCAGATTGAGGAGATGATTGTGGAGCTCAGAGTTCATCAGTGATGTCAGTGATCATGTAAGAGGTGCCTACTTAAGGACCTCACCTTTCTTCATTCTATAAGCAAGAATTCTTCATTCTTCATGCTTTCCTTTTAGTTCACCAACACCAAAATGATTGTTGATCGGATAAAGGCTATTTGCATGATGGGTTGCATCCTGTGCAATATGGTTTTGTGCCTCGTAGGCATATCACAGACAACATTGCTAATGCCTATGTTGGAATAGAATATGCCAAATATATGAGCAGGATGTTTTGCTATTGCAAGTTGATATTGCCAATGCTTTTGACACTGTTCAGTGGGACTTCATTTCACAAACAATGCAGGCCTTGGGATTTGGCAAAAAAATGCAGCAAGTTATCAATTGGCTATATTAAGATAGTAAAGCTGCCTACATACTTTCAAGGGATATTTCTACATCCTGGACTCTTGGTTGTTCTGTTTGGCAAGGCTGTCTCCTTAGTGCTTTACTATTTGGCATAGCCACTCATCCAATGCTTCAATATATGGACCACCTTTTGGACACTGGCATGTTGCATGGATTGGAAATTTCTGGCAAACGCAGCATGATCGCTCAAGCATATGCTGATGATTCTTTCTTTACCCCGAAAAATACTCAGAGCGATCTCTCCTTGATTATGCAGGCTCTTTCCACATATGGCTTGGCTGCTGGTTTTCATGTGAATTTTCAGAAATCTAAGCTCTTGCCGTTGCATGCTAAACACTGGCATAGTCTTTTGTGGCCTGGGAAAATTGTTCCACCTTCTCAATTGATTCGACATCTTGACTATCCTCTAGGTTGGGGGCTCACTCGTTCCCAACAAACTAATTGGGTGCTTACAAAGTTGAGGAAAAAACTTGAATATTGGAAGCTTGCAACTTGGCCTGGGGGCTCACTCGTTTTCAACAAACCAATTGGGTGCTCACAAAGTTGAGGAAAAAACTTGAATATTGGAAGCTTGCAACTTGGCCATTATATGTTCGTTTGTGAATAACGCAATCCATTTTGATAGCATACATACAATTCTATCTGCCCCTCATTATGCTTACTAAGGCAGATCTGGCTTCCTTTATGTCTGCTATCATGGAGATTTTTTGGCATTCAAAAAATGGCAAGAAAAGTCTCAGATTAGTCTCTATGCATCATCTCTGTTCTCCAAAGATGCACGGGGGTTTGAACATACTCGATATTCAAGTGCATATACTTGCTCACTGGGGGAAAATGATGTTGCAGTTTATGCAAGGGGATCAACCTTGGGCTTTCATGATCCGCTCTCTTTTGTTGCATATTGGTAATTCTGCTTTTGGGCATTGGCAGCCTACATAGTGGGATTTTCTACTTGGCTCTATTCAAGGCAAGATCAGAGTCTGTCCTTTTGTCTCTCGTTTGCTTCTTGATTGGAAGCATATTTTATCCCACTTGGAATGGAATGGCAGGGATTCTTTGTTGGGAAATTCCTTGAGGGCTGAGAATATTTATTGGTCCAAAGTATTCCACCTCCTTTGGCTATACAAGAACCCAGGTGTTCTTATTTTATATCTTTCAAAGGTATTGCTTCTGTGGCGGATGTACTTCAGGATGATGGCAGTCTTTTATCTTTTTTAGCGGCTGCTAGCAAGTATGGTTTGGGAGCTCATTATGGTTCTTTGTGGCACAAAATTTCAGAAATGCTTCAACCTTTCTTGCCGGTACCTCGTTTGAAACTTCATGATAGGCTTGAGGATTGGACTCTCCATTCTTCCTCTTCTTCAGCTCGTCCTTTGAAGTTGTCACATATCACAGTGCCTTCTCTATATAAAGTGTTGTTACCTCCATCTTGGGTTTTTAACAGAGCCAATTTTGTTTGGCATATGGATCGCCCATCAAAGTGGTGGAGAAAGCGGCTGCGTCTCCTTTGGCATTATAAAGTCCCTCTTCGGCAACAGGTTTTCCTCTGACGAGTCCTACTTGGCATTTTTCCATCTGGGCAGTTAGTCGCGCATAGACATCTTTGCCACCGATGTCTACATTCTGTTGAATCTGTGCCTCACATTTTCTAGCACTGTCCACATACTTGTGATTTCCTCACTCTCATTCGTCAGGGGCTTCGAGCGAGATTTCCTACTGCTACTTTTGGCAGGTTCTTCTGGTTATTTGGTCTTCATCCAGCTAGACAAGGTTTTGATTTTTTTTTTGTTTGGGTGCGCTTTTGGGCACTTTGGACTCTATGGATGGACAGAAATCATAGAGTCTTTGGTGATCCTACTTTTTCATCTTTTGTTTTTTTCAAACAATCTTTGCGGCAATCGTTTTATGATTGCTTTCAGACTCACTTGATTGACCATGATGTATATATGGCTTATATTGAGATTTTCGGTTGAGTAGTAGTTACTCCTCTTTTGAGTGCCTATGAATGTAATTATTTCACAGCAATAAAATATTCTTCTCACAAAAAAAAAGGGAATGGAATCTAACTCTGACTGCATAGCATCCATCTACTCCTTGCTATCAAAGGCATCCTTGTGGCATAAAGGTTGTTCGTTACAAGTTGTGCCAGTCAGTGCAACATCCAAAACATGGGCATGCATCTAACGGTGTGCACCTCTAGTATGGGCAGCCAAAGGTTCAGCCTGCTTGCTGTCCTTAAGTGTTCCAAGAACCATCTCGGGACCATTTTATGCTGTCTAATACAGCCACTTGCTTGGTAACTGCTTGCTCAATGACATTGTCCTGAGAATCGTTTGCGGTCGCCAATGGCTTATCTAAATCTGTACCGGACTTAAAAAGGGGCAGCAATGTGTGAAAGACATTGGAGGCATTAACATCTAACTGTTTTTGACAGTCAAGCCCAGGCAAAGCTGAGAGCTCAGGAAAGACAACATCTCTGCTGAGAATCACCTTTTTAGTGCTAGGGTGGTATCTATAGCCTTTACTTTCTGAGCTATAGCCAATGAAAATACAGTTCAGTTCCTTATCTTTCAGAATCCAACTTGTGCCTTAGCTGAGATGGTACATGTGCATATGCCAATCAACTAAAGACCTTTATATGTAAAATCACTAGTTTACGGCATGTCCATGCTTATAGGGTGTAATGGTCTTCAATGCCCTGATTAGTTCTTTATTCAGCACTTAGTTTGCACACATAATTGCATCCAACCAAAGTTTCATGGGCAGAGACTTACCCTTTAACATACACCTGGCCATCTCGATTAGAGTCTAGTTCTTTGCAACTTCCTTCTTGTGCGGTGCATAAGGAGCAGTACTTGTGACCACTCTCATTTCCAACGATGGCAAGTATCCGCTTGAAGCATGTAAAGACACTTGGCTTAGACCTTAAGGTACAGGGGGACAGCTGCTTCTAGGCAAAGTGATGGCAAGAAGAAAGACATACAATTATTGCAAGAAGCTAGGGCATGATATTTCAGAATGCAGAAAAAGCAGTCACGACTGCAGTTTTCGATGCTCCTACTACCAATGAAAAGAGCAGTGAGGCGGCAAGTATTGCTCATGATGATTGGGCATGTGCTGTCACATGCCAGTATGATCCTTCCAAGAATGATGCACTTTTATCTACGGCCGATTCTATGTCCACATGGTACCTTGATAGTGGTACTTCCAAGCACATCACATCTTGCAAGAATCTGTTTATATTGTTGGATAATGCACCTAAGGGGGGGGCATAGTTACATGTGCCAACAATGTTTCATATGCAGTTAGAGGCACTTACAATGTGGAAATCACATCAGTCTTGAGTGATATAGTCACTCTATTGGATGTTTTATATGTTCAGATATTAAGAAAAATCCAATTTTATCTCAGCCTTGCTACAGCTGGCTATACAATGATCTTTGATGGTTATCTTTGTGGTATGTATGACTTTAGGCACAATAGCAACAACATTGTACTCATTGGAACACTTATCAAAGGACTGATTCTTATGAGAGAGAGGTTGTCGTAGAGGCACATATAGTGAAAGATTACCTTTATGGTCAATTGCAAATGCTTAATCTGCATTCATGGAGGGATTTCGATTTGCACAGCTTTGCTCTTCCTGCAACAGCAATGTGACAAGCTGATCAAAAGGTATAGTGGTTGGGATTACCTAGAAGTGTGCAGCAAATTTTCTCATTCTTATTCTTTATGTGGATGGCATGCTTATAAATGGGCCATCTACTCAGCAAATTGCAGCCTTTAAGGCCGATTTGCAGCAGTCTTTTCTAATGAACGATATGGGTCAGTTGCACTATTAACTTGGCATACAATTTGCTCACTTTCAGTGTGGCATTATGATGAGCCAGTCTAAGTATATTGGACAGCCCTTGCATCGCTTTTAGTTTCAGGATTATAAGCCGGTTTCAACACCTCTGGAGCCTGGCTTCCGTTTTTCCTCGGAGGATGGCAATGATGCATTTGATGCCACTCTGTATCAGCAAGCTCTTGCACCGCTTTCAGTTTGAGGATTGTAAGCTGGTTTCGACACTTTTGGGCCTGGCTTCCATTTTTCCGTTTGATGCCACTCTATATCAGCAAGCTGTTGGTCGCATGATTTATTTGTCACACTTGGCCAGAGCTTCAATATGTCATTTCCTAGTTGAGTAGGTTCATGCACCAACCCAGTACACAACATTGGCAAGTAGTGAAACGTGTTTTCCGTTATTTGAATTGCCAGAGGTAGGGACTTCTATATGATGACAAGTCCTTACTTACCATGCATTCTTTCATGGACAATGGCTGGGCCGGTTGTTATAACACTAGGGTGTCACATAGTGGCACTTATTTTATGCTTGGGACTTCATGCATATCTTAGTTCAGCCAAAAGCAGCCCACAGTTGCTACTTCGAGTTGTGAGGCTGAGTATAGGGCAACCTTTACAGCCACAGTGTAGTGTGTCAGGCTGTGTACCAAGCACATCAAGGTTCATTAGCATTATGTCAGGGAGCAACTATCAGCTAGAGATATACAGTTGTCTTATGTTCCGACGCAAGACAACTTGGCAGATCTCTTCATGAAGGCTTTACCGTGGCCCAAGTTTGAAGCTTTTCAGAAAGCTTTACACTTGGTTCCTTTTGTTACGTGATATTGTTGTCCCTGTACTAACATAGGTTGCTATATCCTTTGTGGATGAACATATGCAACCACGATTTAGTTTCCAAATATCTCTGTGACATTTCCAGGATACTTAAGCCATACCATGGAGGGAGGTTGTTGCCACATTTCCATGGTATGAGCCTTGTAGGCTAGATTCAGCCCTTTTAGGACAATTAGTACATTTAGTATTTTTAGTCCTATCTAGGGTTAGGACACTTAGTCCTAAGACAGGTTATTATGGTTATACATTGTACTTTCAGTTATCATTCCTGCAATACGACTTTGATCTTCACTCTTTGCTCTCTAGTCAACGATCCTACTTTTCTTTAGAGAGGAGGTTGTCATCCGTCAGTATCAAGCAAGCTTGCAGACGGAAGAGTAGAAGAGGCCTTCAGATCTTTGGGTAAGGAGCATCTTGCTGCAGTGAGGGTTCATCAACAGATGCTTTTGGAGCAAAGAGCTGACTTCTCATTTCATGCACAAGAGTCTCTTTGGATTCAGATTGGGGGAGAGTCAAGCAAGTTTTTTTCTCTGCTTTGGGCCTCAAATATGGCAAGGAATGTGGCGGAGCTTTTTGACTCAGATGGTACTTTACAGTCAAATTCTCAGAGAGTCTTACAGATAGCTTGTGGATATTATGCCTCCCTCCTCATAGCTCACCAAGACTCTATTGATATAGAGACAGGTGCCAGATAGAGGAGGGTTGTGGAGACGATTTTGTCGTTGGTGAGTCTTCATATGAGGATTTCTCTTGATGCACCTTTCACCAACACAGAATTAAAGATGCTTCACTTGGCCCTGATTGAGAGGGATTGACATATTTCTTTTTTATTTCCTTTTGGTATGATATCGAGATCATGTCATATCAGCTCTCCCGGGCATTTGGGACTTTAGTAATATGCCTTTTTCACTTTCTAAGGATCTCATTCATTTCATTCCCAAGGGAGGGAATAGGACTTTGATCATATAATGGAGGCCGATCACTTTACTGAGCATAGTTCATAAAATCTTGGCCAAGCCAATCAGCTATTCTTTGTAGACCTTCCTTCTAGAGTTGATTCACAACACGTAGACATGCTTTGTGCAAAAGAAGCTTGCTGATGATTCTGCAATTTATTTGGATGCCTCACCTCACACTCTTCCTTCTTTCAGACCTACCTCGGATGTCTTTTGTTTGGCAATAGGAGCCCAAATGAATTGGCACAAATCGATAGGTTTTGGGTCAATTATGAGCCATCTCTTGATTTGAGAGCCGATATTGGATTTACTTGGGTTCAGATAGGTACTTCAGCTAATTACTTGGAATGTCAAGTTGGTATTGGTATCTCCTTCAAGCAACAAATGGCTCCATCACTTGAGGGCATCAAGAGGAAGCTTCTTTTTTTGAAGCTCTGCGTGGTTAGATCTTGCCTCAGGTGCTTGTGGTCAACCAAGTGCTTGTAGCCACCATCTGGTTGTTTTATTAATGTTGGTGCCACTCATGGGTTAGTCTATTGCACAGCTCAAAAGATCAATCATAAATTTCCTCTAGAGTGGGTTAGATGGATCTGCAAGTACTAGAGCTAGGTTGGCTTGGGAGATCTTGACACTTCCCACACAGAGGAGGAAGGTATATTATAGATCCAAATATTCAGTTTAGACCGGGGCAAGAGAGGTGGAAGTATCTTGTCTTGCAGGTCGATGGTTGAATGGCTTATGCCAGGGCAAGGCCAGAAGGTATATTATAGATTCAAATATTCAGTGTAGGCCGGTGCTTAGATGGCTTATGCTGAGGCAAGAGCGGTGGAAGGATTTTGTCTTGCGGTGCAATTGCTATTCCACTCCTTTCTCGAGCGGTGATTTGAAGGAGAGCACCATGTGGATCTTTACTTCTGCAAGTATTAGGAGTCTTTCATCACAGCTTATGGCAGCCATTGTGAGGACATGGAGGAAAATCAAAGGTTCCTTCCTTCCTCAATGAGAATGGCACCGATTGGCAGTGAACGTATTTATCCAAGGCAGTGGAACCAAGGTCTAAGAGAGTAGTATGGAGCAACTTGGTGAATGGTGGGGTCGAGGGGTGCACGGAGGTTGCCAACTTACAAACCACTATGACACAATCTTGCATGCAAGCCGCCATTCTTGAAACCATTTTTAATTGGGGTTCGAATTCAAGCCAAGTCGACATCAAATATCGATCGGCATCATGGCAATTGGCTAAGAGTGAACAAAAATCCATCATTGTAAATGGTGGCTTAGAAGTAGAGGACTTGATTAGAATGCTGAATATGTCTGTTAATAAATTGCCATGTCAAAAGTTCTACGCTCAAGGCATAGACTAGCATAGCAGGTGAGTTTGGCTAGATGTTAGAAAACAGAGGGTGGAGGCTGCTTGCTAAGGCCTATACTCCCCGCAGTGAAAGATAAATAAAACAAGATAGTGCCCAGGATCACACTGTGTCAATTTCAAATCTTACGTCCTTTGCTTAGTGTGTACTATGTAGATTTGCAGACAGTAAATGAACAATGCACAATAGAGAGATAGTGTCATGTGCACGGATTAGTATCGGAGTGTACCCCATGGGGTACACAAGACTAGCTCAGGTAGCCTGGGGAGGCTTAGGGCTTAGACAGGCATGATTATCAAGTTGAGTGGCAAGGGTACGAACCAGATAGAGATCTTCACTATTTTTGGTGCATTGGGGCCGAGTCTATATAAGGGGCCCAGAGGTTCAGTTTTCAGAGAGCCGATGGGAGCAAGTCTCGTTCCCTAGTGCTAGGTGTGATGCGGGATTAAGTCGTGGATGTGGGCCTGCATCTTAGCGTAGCCCAAGGCCCAGCAGTAGATCCAAGGCCTCTAGGCGCCACCTGGTGGTATGGGACACCAGGCTGGTCAGGATCTGGTTGGTAGTTCGCTCGGAGGGGACATCTCCTGATTCGGGATCATATCCCATAGGTGTCATGGTTGGGTGGTGAGCAGCCTGCTCAGATTCCTCACGGTTGGTTTGTTCTTGCAGGTCAGAGGTTTCAGGATTGCTAGGGTCGTGTCGTATAGAAACAACAATATACATTTATCCAATGTGGACCAAATCATATACAAAAGGTGTTCTCAGCATGCCACCGTCTAGTCAGCGTGCCACCATCTAGTCAACAGAGTGCTGACTAGATGTGGACCTTGGGAGTGACCATGAGGATTGTTTTTTTCAAAGTGGAGCGGTTCTCCATTGTCCTCGGAGCCCCCCCACAGGGTTGAGGTGGCACTTTCAGCCTCAACCTTGGATTTTCTCTAGCTCTTTCACAGAGTTGTGATTTGACCCTACTAGGGTATTTTTCTTCATGCCTCGCATGATGTACTTTCCCGTTGAGCTTGCTCTTGGAGCTTCTTTCATACTTAATAGAACTCTTTTCTTTGGAGGGGGGCAAAACTGTTCTCCTACTCCTCATGACACCGTCAAAACACTTGGCCTTTGTTGCTCTCCTAGAGCTTATGTGGGCCTCATATGTGTCTCCCGCAAACACATCTTCCTGTTGCTCATCCTGGACAGCCTATTGTAAGGTAGTGCTTGCTTGTGGATGCTTGACCTCCTTGCTGCTGTGAAGGAAGCCCAATGGTCAGGCACAACTTCCTCTTGATTCTGTCTTCCTTTGCTAGCCCCTCTGATGAAGACTGTCAGATCAATCTTTGCTGCAAAGAGTTGCTTCGCCCCAAACAGCCCACCTTTCCTACAGAGTGGGCGGACCCAGTTTATATGATGGATAGGGCTTTCTTGGTTTGATGAAAATGGAATCATAGAACATATTGATGTGCTTCGCCTCTAAAGCAATTGTTCTCTTATGTCTTAAAAGGTTGTGGTAGCGTCCCTTTATGCTGATCCAAGTTTATCTAGAAGCCTTCTTAATGATATTCCTTCACATCCATTTCAATTTCTTGGGGAACAGTTATGCTTTCTCTATGATCTGTCCATTTTTTTCCTATCAGAATGTTTATGCTAGTAGTATATCTCACGTAAGGAATACTTGCATATCTTTATTTGTGCTTATCACCGAATAATTTTACATGAAGCAATGTAGGCATCATTTGTACAATGTGAATTTTCCAATTGTAGATTTCTATGGGTATCAAGTCTCTATGGTTGGTCACAAGGGTGGGTCCATTTTTAACTGGAAGTTTCGATTCTACTTTGCAGGGAAATTCTATGGAAGAGCTACCTGAAAGGTTGATTGGTACTGTCCGAATATCACGACTTGAGCTTTCAAGTGCTGTCTCTCCATGCCTTGAATGAGATTTAATCAACTGGTTTCTGCCATTCTCATAGGAAGTTCTCATGTACACTTAATTTCAATTTGAATGATGCTTCTGCAACTCCTTGATTGTCGAATAAAATTAATTTACTTCACCTTACAGGATACAAGGGTTCCAACATGTAAACCTTTTTCTTGTCTAGTCCAAACAGATTGGTCTTTCTCTTATCATCTCATGGCGATGCTGATATTTTTCCTATTCTTTTATCATTCAAATAAACCCTTCCCTGGAACAATGAGAAGGATGTAAGCACCATATTCACTTCCTGGATCTGGGTGAGTGCTTATGCTGGCCAGAATGTCAAACATCAAGCAACATTCTGGCAGGATTTGTTATAGACTGCAGGCATGGGTCGTATGGAGACCTTAAGTAGATAGGTGCAGAGTATGGAACCAGGTGCTGTGTTTGGAAAGGTTAAGCACCATTTCCAAGAGACGTACCACGTGGTCCTGGCCATCAAGAACTGTGGCTTTTTCTCTGCAATATATTACACTGTTAACGGAAGGAGATGCACATGTGAAAAGTTATTAGGTCTAGCCGAGTGAGGCATAGATGAGTTGTAAATCTATTGCAAATTCTTTTTCCCTTTGAAATTTTCCTTGAGAGCATGTTGGATTTGATACAAAGCCAGCTGGAAGCCAAACTTGTTTTGCATTAGCCTATGCACGACTCGACAATGTTTGCTACTCTGGTAGAAGGAATGGTCAATTTTAAGACAAAAATGTATTGAATTAATATGATGCCAAAACCTTTGACCTTGGATGGAGATGTAGACATTGTATTTGTGACAAGACAGCTCTTTCCTGCAGGTTCCCTCCCCAAATTCACCTATAAAAATTCACAAAACCGATGGGAGCTATGCTTTTTGTATGCCTACTTGTGAAATGCCTCTCAAGGGATCTTTAATCCAGTACGAATCCCTGCATCTGGGATTTTTGATGACTACGGGGTTATCCTATATGGAGCATGCTTGACGATGTTACTATGGGATGTGGGCATGCTAAAACGAGGTCAAGAACATTGTTTTAGAATGCTTCTCAAGGAAGTAATTGACAAGAAAATGCATTGATATCAAGCATGCTCAACCTCAAACAATTCATTGAGGATATGTGTTTTACATTTGTGAAAGGATACCTGGACATTTTGAAATAGAAAGCTTGTGAATGAAAAGCCATGAGTGAGCTGTTCAGGATCGGCAAAAATGCAATATGTATGTTCACAACAATTAATCATTTAGCTTACCATGATTTGTATGGAGATGTATGGCAAAGTTCACGGTCCTTACAATAAAGCATGTATGTTTGTCACTTTAATAATATGCAAGGGTGATGTATGTTATCCATAATCTTTCTTCGGAGCATTGGCTATGACATCCATAATCTTTCTTCGGAGCATTGGCTAATCAATGTGAGTACCATCGAGGTCCAAGGGAATTGGTGGATGTGTTTGTACTATCAAGGAATGTTGCAAGGTTTCTTATTTATGAATGACATTTTTTGTTTATGAGTACAAATTATAATCCAAAGGTAAAATTAGGTTCACATGGTGGTACATAGTTCACCAAAACCAATTGTCAACATAGTATGCATCTATTTTGCAATGCCTTGAATCCAGCTCTCTTTTCAAAGATAAATGAATCAATAAGTGAAGGCAACGTGCCTACATATATATATCGAATATTTGTAGTTGCAAGATTTTGGCTGCCAACATTTAAATAATATAATTTCCTCAATCAAGTTGTATCCATTAGCCATAACAATGCGATTTGCTTCATATCTTTATATGTGGCAATAAAGTCTCGATATGAATTTTGGCCATTGAGTATAGTTACCCAATTGAGCCCTAAATTAATAGCTATAGATGATTATGTTCTGTCCACAGTCATGATTGGCTAGGTCCTTGTTAGCATTTCCAAATATCGATGTTACTACAAATTGCTACGTATAAATGATTGGTTGGATTCATGTGTGCATGCTTGCTTCTGTGTCTACGTTTGATTGGCAAGTTCAGTAGACTTCAATTATTTGAAATATTATTTTAAAGAAGAAATTTTATGCACAATAAAGTGTAAACCCATATACAATGGCTTCCACAATGTTTTTATATGTTACTCCAAATTTAAGACATGTGATTCTATATAAGTTACTCCAAAGTTTAGATATGTGTTCTCATCCATCCATGAAACCAAAAGTCAACTAACATAAAATAGTGCACATGATTTAGCAAGTGTTGACATTATTGATGAGTGAAATATGGGAAATTTTTGAAGAAGGTTATTACTCTAGCATTACAAAATGGAAATTGGTCATTTATTTTCCAATGGAAAGTTGGATCATGGTTTATGCACCATCCATCATGAATGGGAATATAGATAATCAAAATTGAAAATTATTATGGCTAACATGGCATTTATTACAACAGCCATTCTATAACAAATAATGCTATATTGAGAGAATCATGGCACATGTATTTACAAGGGAATGTAGTGCAATCATGACTTCAAAATTAAGAGAGAAGGTAAATAGTATGGAATGCATCAAGAGAACAAAGAAAAGGTAAATAATTGCAACCACCATTCTATAACAAATAATGCTATCTAGAGAGAATAACATCACATTTATTTAGAAGGAAATGTGTTGCAATCATGACTTAGAAAATAAGAGCAACAGTACAATCATGACCTCTATCTTACTTTGCCCTCACACGGGGGTGGGCACACCCACAACGAGGCCCTCTCTCCATACTAACCTAGAACATAGAAACCCTCATTGCCTCCTAGATGAGGAAGAACATAGCTAGAGTGAAAAAATAAATAAGAATAGTAGAGAGCAGGGTTGAACATATTAAGCACGCCAATCGTTCTATGAGCGTCAATGGATGTCACATCCATCATGCCATTTGTTCCTATATGAATTTTAGAAAAGTGTTTTTTTAAACTAAGTTGTCAACATCAAGATTTCATGGATTTTAGACAAAAGCTAATTAAAAGAAGTGACAGAGACTAATAGATGATTACATGAAAATCAAAGACAAGCTAATCAAATAAGCAAGTAAATGTAAGTAGTAGATGAAGAATTAGTTATCATGCAATTTTGATAATATAAATTTCGATTGATTGGCATAGTTGTGTTGTGGTTGAAGAGATTAGGTGAAAAGTAAGCAAGCAAAGTTATTCAAGAGCCTTTGAAGAAAACATTTGAATCCACAAGCTAAGGGCAAATCCTCATGTAGATAATGCAATAGTGTACAATTAGACATCTTGTTTGTGCATTTCTCTCTCTCTCTTTCACCTTATCCTTGAACATGGTATGAGAGCCTATGGTGCTCTATCCTTTGTAGAGAGATTCACGAGCCCTTACTTTTGTCAGCCGTTCCATGGAGGCTAGTAAGTATAAAATTAAAATGAAATCAATGTACATGACATTAGACTCCAAAAGAGAGCCTAATGGAAGAACTCAAAAACAGTCAGAAAACACTTCAAGGCTAGTAGCATCCAAGTCCCTCGCAGCATAACTATCATATAAAGATTGCTTGAGGGACATTCTGAAGAAAGCATATGCCTGAGGAAACTGTTGTCCCATCCTAAAATGCAATCTCTGTATCCAAATAGTCCATAGTACCCAAAAACGAGCCCAGTGAAAGAAAAGAAGGAATGGAGACATCTGAGATGAGAAGCATCCAAACATCCAGAAGAGTTTCCCGAATCTGATAGAGGGAAACTGAAGCCGTAGCAAATGAGAGACATGAGTGATCAATATCTGAGAGTGCGGGCAAGACCATAACAAATGGGGAACTGTCTCACGGTGATGAGAGCAACGGGGGCAGGAAGAGGAAGCAATACGACGTGCTGCCAATTTCACCCCAATGGAAAAAGCTCCCACTATACATCTCCAAAAGAAAAGCCTCTGTTTCAATGGCAATTTAGCTTTCCAAATTTTCTTGAGTTGTGATTGCCACCAAGATAAAGGTCTATCCAAATTCCAAAGAGTGTTGGCATGCTTATCAATCCATGGCGGTGGAAGAAGAAATCTGTAGACCATTGAGGAGGCCAAATTATGCATTGAAAGTGAACAGGTAGCAGGAGATAAGGAAGTCAGATTCCAGTCCAGTAATCTGTCCTGTACATACAACAGTGGAGGAACAAGAACAAATGGCTGCAACAGTTGTAAGTATTCTCCAAATGGGCCTATGATGCAGACCCAAGGGGAATGTCCTGCAAGCTTGTGGAAATGAAAGCACATAACCATGTTGATCCACAACATCTCTGACAAATCTTATGCTCAATTTCATAAGATTATATGCTTTAATAGGTGCCTGTAAAGCAAGAGGCGATTCAAACGCCTTGCTCCAATGGATGCTTTCCAAGCGAAGAGAATTACCATGATGGGAAGAAGCACCTGACCATTTAGCATAAGAGAGAATTCTCTTCCAATCATGAATAAAAGCAGTAGAAACAGGACAACCAGGAATTTTCCCTGAAATGTGGTCATGACTGCTTCCCAGTGATCTGTAATCCAATGCCCATATGCATGGGACGTCATGTTTCCACACATAGCTGCTAACATAATAGCCCATGGCTGTTTTTGCTGAAAAAAATCAGCAATCATAGTGCTCTTTCTTGCCAACATATGAAACTGAAGATTGAGAATATTCAGTCCCCCTCCCCCATGAGTCTTAGGAGAACAAACAGACTGCATGGGAAGTAGTCGCAAAGCCTTTTTATGAGATTTGCTTTTCCTAAATATCTCCATAGCCTGGGACATATAGGAAGCCAAATGCTTAAAAGACCAAGGAAGAAGAGGCAAATAAAATTGCACATATGCCATAATGATAGACTGTACTATCCGAAGTCGAACATGTAGAGGCCAAGTGGACAAGTGCTAGTATTCCATCTTCTTGTTAATCTTTTGAAGCACCCATTTGAGCTGTTGTTGAGGGGTAATATTCCAGCCAATGGGATACCCTAAATGCCTCACAATAGTATGGGAAGAAATAATGTGGCCTGGCCAGAGAAGTGCATTCCAATCAGCTTCTTTCAATGCTAGAAGATTCGATTTTTGAAAGTTGATATGCAGTCCAGTAGCTATGCCAAAGTCATTCAGAGTATGCATCAAATGAGAGAGGTCACTTTGAGAATTCCTGGGCATGAAATATGAATCATTAGCATATGCCTATGCAAGAAACGGCTGTGCCCCTGGAATTTGCAAGCCATGAAGCTGCCCTATATCTGCAAGATGGTCCATATGCAACAATAACGGATGAGTAGCAATGGCATACAGTAGCGAACTAAGAGGGCAACCCTATCTCACTGAATGGGTCATAGTCCATGTCCTTGACAACCCACTACCAAGCAAACACTGCATAGTGGCATGAGAATAGAACCAGTAAATAATATGGACCAGCCGAGGGCCAAATCCCAATTTATGCATAGTCTGAGAAATAAAATCCCAATGGACAGTATCAAATGCTTTCGCAATGTCCACTTACAGAATGAGAACATCTTGTTTAGAATATTTGGCATACTCAAAACATTGGAGATATTGTCAGTAATCTACCTTCTGGGAACAAACCCATACTGCCTGGGATGAAGTCCTGCTTGCAAGATAAATCGAACCCTGAGGACAATCATTTTGGCAATGAGTTTGTAAATGACTGGCATAAGAGATATCGGCCGCCAATCAGCCATTGTCTCACACAACCTTTTTTTGGGGATCAATTTGACAAGGCCATGTTTCCAAGAAGGAGGAAGAGATTGTTCTGCCCAAGCATGATTGATCATAAGAAGAAGAGTGTTCTTGAGATCACCCCAAAATGCACGAAAAAATTCAATAGTCAATCCATCCCAACCAGGAGAGCTGCCTTTATGTAGATGACTCAAAGCATCATCCAGTTCATGAAGCATAAAGGGCTGCTCCAATGCATCAGCCTGTTCCCGAGACAATACAGGCTGAACATGCATAAGAAATTGAGACCTAGCTGCATTCACTTGCATCGAATGATCAGGCTGAGGAGAAAAGAGATGTTGGAAATGACTAGAGCATTGCGATTCCAATTCTGATTTGGAGGTGGTCCAGGTGCCATCATCTTGCCTGATCCTGCAAATATCCTCCTTTCGCCTATTCGCATGCAGGCTTTTAAAGAAGGCTTTGGAGGAGCAGCCCTTATCCAAAAGGGGTTTCATGCGAGCTCGGATTTGCCACTTCTTTAATTTGCAAAGATCATTTTGATGGATGATATGAACCGCATAAGTGCAAGAATCCTGTTCAGAGGAGGTGAGCTGCCTATAAAAGCTGATTACATCCATTTGTTGCTTGTGAGATTGAGCCCATTTCAGCTTAAGCCTGAGGTTTTCCATGTAACTCCGTCCATAATCTTGAATAACAGCCTGCAAGCGATGGGCAAGACTGATCCAAGCGGAATCCATGTCCTCTTGAGCATGTAAGAGGAGGGGGCGGACATCCACTCTCACCATGTTCTGAAATTGTTGATGGAGCAACTAAGCACTATTAACATGGAGTAGGCGATGACCAAAAAAAGGCATATCATCTGTCAAACGTGCTATAGATAATGTCAAGCATACTGGAAAGTGATCAGATAGCAAGAGGGAATGGTCAACCCATAGTGCACATGTGAAACTAGCATACTGCTGAGCATGCAACAAATACCATCTGTCAAGTCGAGCCCAGTAATGAGTAAAGGCATTGTGATGGTATGTATAACCCATATCTCTATCCCTTGTTGAGAGCCGTAAATCTTCAGCATGCAAGAAAGAATGCATATCCTCCCAATGTCGAAGCTCAGTGGGGATCATGTGAGAATGATGAGTGGTGTTGTCTTGGATGGCAGGCGAGTTAATGTTTGTTTTCCAGTTGATGAATATCTCTATCACTCAATTCAAAGGCAATAAGAAGTGAAGAGGTGTGTGAAGTTTCTATCTTCAAATGTTAGTCTACTTTGGCTAGAAATTTGACCACCTACAACCATATCAAATCAAAATAATCCATACTTTAAAGACCACATATGTTTAAAATGAATTTTTTTAATTATTTGAGATATTTATATCAATTCATTCCACATGAAAGTTCCACCCATAGGACCATACTGCAATATAGTTTTTATAATACATGAATAAATCATTCTTGGAAGAGAAAACAATGGAAAAAGGGAAGAGACACTCAAGAGAGAGAACTTGAACAAACCTCCATTACCAATAGAGTAAGACTCCACTCCAATGACACTCAAAATACACAAACACAAGGGAGAAGAAGAGGTTTCATACATACAAGAGGGAGTGGAAGCTCCAAGACTACTCATAGAGAGAATGAGGGATGGACTCAAGAGTCTACATAAGAGAATATCTACAAGAGGGAGAGAAGGCTCATGGAAGAGGCTTGAGGAGACTAGAGCTACAGCAACAAGAGGCCTTAGAGGGTAATGAATAGCAATTCCCACCATCCTTTATAAGATCTAACGCATCCAACTAGAAGCACTGGCATCTACTAGATTCTCGTATTCCTCTCCTAGTCCATTCAGGATGACTTGAACCATTTCTGCTGGATTCATAGTCTCTCATGCTGCTGCGATTGATTGTTGTAGTCTTTGATCCGAAGTACATAAGCATGATCGGTTTCGCTACTGTTGCGGAAACTCTGGTTGGTTTGGTTTCTCAGTGTGAGAATCCTCGAAGTGTTCCTGGACTCGTAGAGAGCTATCCCATGCTTCTTTTGATGTCTTGACGGTGTTGAGCTATCCTAGCATGACATCTTGCACATTCTGCTTGATCATAGATATGCATACTTATCTTTCTTATCCCATGTAGATCCCGCTACTCGTGTTGTGACAATAAGTGGAGTAGAGCTACTGCTGGTTGGACTATCCAATGGTCTAGGTGTAGATCCATCGACATACTCCCATTTGTCCTAAAGTACAAGAATGGTCTCCATTCGGTATTTCCATGTGCCATAATTGGAGTCGTCTAGCTTAGCAGATGCCTCCAGATTGAGGTTGCTAGTTGTAGACATGGTGCTCAAAGTGTCGTGAAAATCACTGTCTGAATCAACTACAAAACATTGTCGTGAAAATCACTATCTAAACTGTCGGTGAAGGTAGAACTGCAATATATAATTCGATCTGAATTACAAGGCTTGTGGCAAATGCTGTTGTCGAGAATAGCCAAGGGGCTTTACAAGGCTAGAATAAAGTGCACAGTGCCGTGAAAATAGCTAAATAGGCTTTACAATGATGGCGTGTGTGTGTGAAATCAAATCATGTGCTATCTGCCCACTAATCAATCGGTAATGCCTCTAAACAATCTGAAGTCTGCTCACTGAACTGATGAACGTCAAGTTTAAGGTAATGTGATGATGTGAAACCGTATCTGAGCATAGGGACTGCTGACTCCGAGTAGGAACTAGTCGAGAATTTTGAAAATGGCTTAGATTGGCAACTTAGAGAAATTCAAAGCGTCTCCTCTATGGCGATCTAGTCTACTCTAATCTAGATCTATACCAACCGTTAGATCGATGAAAGAACATCAAATAATTTCTTTTCTTTGGTTCTTTTTATGTGCTGGGTCAGATGCGTCAATGTAGAGGCTGATGTGCGTGTAGGAAGTGGATTTGTCAGTGAGGCTCAAAAGTGAGTCATACTTGCACCAAAATGTGCGCATGAGGTGATGAATGCGTAGAGCACAAAAAATTGATCATTTTACCTTCTTGTAGCACCCTCAAATTCCTCCTGAATCAAGAGATATGACTTGATCGAGTTGGAGGGGTAAAAAGTTTGAAAATGTGCTCAGTGATGTAGCAGTGAGGATCACATGTAAACTGTCCTTTGTGAAGAGGTGTGCCTGTGAAGCACAGTTGGTAGCGGAAGACTATGCCTGCAGGGGTCGGTGCCACTTGGCAAATGATGAGGTGGTAATTGATGATGTGGCATGTTGACTGGTCAGCTGAGGTGGATGGTCCATGTAGTAGTTGAGGATGACTGGGATGATGACATGGCACTGCTGATGTGGCTGATGGCACGTTGATTGGTCAACCTATCGACGAGGCAGTTGACTCGACTAACTGATGTGGCCTCGGTGACCTGGTTGTTGACGTGGCAAATAAGCTTTTGGATGCTAATGTGGCACGCAAGGTGCTAGATGATGTGGCAGATAGGGTGTGATGTGGCAGACAAAGGTCAACAATGATGTGGACGGATAGGCCCGCTTGCTGATGTGGCAAATAGGGGAGACACGTGTTAGTCCTAATTGACCTTAGAGGGAGGAGATAGATGCTGACAGAATTGTATAGATTCCGTCGGGCTGTCTGTTCGCCGGTTGCTCACGCAGGCGTGTCGTTGAGGCTTATGGCGAGGTCGGTGGATGGAGCGGGCCGGCGAGGTTGCAGTAGCCTGCCCTTCGCTCGAGATGGTCATTTAGACTTTGTGAGTTGGGAGTTGCCAATTGTCTGTGAGGCCAATCGTCTGTAGATAGCCTGAGTTGTAGATGGAGACCGGGTTGTCTATATGCTCGGGCTTGGCAGGAAGGGCTTGAAGGGTCCGTTTCATGGAGGCGCTGTCACTTGGAGACGTTTGGAGAGCTGGTTTCCCATCGGCTCGTTATGTGCTGTGGTCAGGCGCTGTGTTTAGAAGTAGTTGGAGGCGCATGCTGCTGAGGAAGGCGTTGGCTTCAAACTGTTTTGCGGCTTGGTTGAGGCTGTAGCGTGTACGGGAGCTTCTACAGTGGAGTGGAGCTTGGCGGGTCATAGTTGTGGCTCGTTGTTTGCTGAAGTCACTGTTGAGGGTGGCCGCCTTGTCTCGAGAGCCTTTGCTGTAGCAGTACGACGTGTTGCAGTTGACACTGCTGTTTGGGCTCGCGTTTGGAGCATGGCTTCTAAGCAGTCTCGTTGGTGCTGCAGAGTCGCGTGGGTGTTTTCTGGTGGAAGCTATTGGCAGTCGCTGAGCTACTACACAACTCACTGGTCGTTGTAGACACAGATTTGCTGCATCATTAACCGCGTCATGGGTACCACAAACGAGACACTCTTCGATGATATCCTACAGGCCAATACACCCTTCTGACTTGAATGTGTTGTAGTCGCTTTAGAGCCTAGGTCGTAGCTCGGGGCTGTGAAGTAGAGCGTAGTAGTCGCCTATGTTTGTAGTCCCTTGAAGATGTTGCTTGAGTAGCTATAGACTAATATTAAAAAACTCTCTCCCCCTAACTTCGGAAGCTCTCACACAAAAATCTCTCTCTAATAGAAAATGAACCAATGATGAACGGAAATCTCTTCTTGCTCTCAGCAGAAGTCTCTCTTTCTCTCTCAGAATGAACAAGAGATCTCAAGGAAACCTTTCTCTCTCACTCAATGGACGGAAATTCCTACATGAACGGAATTTTTCAAGAATGAATGAACGGAAATCTTTCAATAACGGAATGAAAGAATGAAAGCACTCAATCTCTCAATCTCTCGATCTCTCTCTCAAGGGTCGCAATTCTTCAGCGGAAGGCAAGGGAGCTCTGATACCATGACAAAATATGAAGAGGGGAGAGGAGAAGAGTGGAGATGAGGAGAGAGGGCACAGCTAGAGAGCACACCACAAATGACTAATTATATACTAGATTTAGTTGAAAATATAGAATATATACAAACCCATTTAGGGTTAGGGTTAGGGCATCTAACCCTTTCCCTTATAGCACTCTATTGGGTTACTACTATGCACATATGATCACAGGATGTTAAGCGTGATCTCTTAACAACTAGACTCTCATCCTTCACTTGAGGAGCCAAAGCAGGTTGAGGAGCCTCATGTATATGTGCAGGACCCTGCACCATATCCTCCACATAAGGATACCCAGATTCCACTTCAACATACTGAGCTTGGACCTAAGGACCCAACATAGGGTTAACAATTTCCTCAGGACATGCCAAATTGCATCTCAAGATGATCATATGACTAAGGGCCAGCTTGAAACATGAGTTAGATGGCACATTAATCGCCCTTGAGGGATGATATTGGATTCTAACATATGTCAACTTCTTTTGACAGTCACACATGTATCATAAAGTAAAATGCTTTTGAAATGGCCCTGAGAGAGAGAGAGAGAGAGAGAGAGAGAGAGAGTTGACTCATGAATATGGAAACATATTTAAAAAGCATGTACAATGTTGAGATTACAATGAGAGAGTGACTTACCACACACAAATCCATATATTAACAAAGTCATTGTACAGGTGCCAGTGGGATCTTTGCTATTCTTGCTCTTCAATAGAGTTTACAAAGAATGAGCAGTCCATTGTGTTCGTAAATCACCTTGCATCCAAGAAGTGATAGTGTCTATTTACCATATTCCCCCAAATTAGCTTCCATATCAGGACCCCCATAGCATCAGTTGTTGCCTCAAGAATTGCCTGAAAAGAAGTAGCTGATTAGCACAGAGAATCAGCATTCTATTTGACTTTTAGAATAGAGTATAAAAATACCACTTCTTTATCTTTTACATGTACATAATCATTAGTTTTGAGTAGCTGTAATTATTATTTTTGATTTATCTCAATATTCCCATTATGATCTCTATATTAAATTGTACTTCTCTCCTTTGAAGAACCTATCAACAGGAAGTGTTAACAAATCACTAGGTTTAATTAATCAAACATAAATATTAAATTAAATAAACACTCCAAAATTTATCTTCTTGTTGTTGAGCACGAATGCAAATCTTGCTGACACTTACTAGTCTCCATATGAATGTCATGGCACAAACTGAAGTACAATCTAGATGGAAGCATTGAAAGATACAAAGCTCGACTTGAGACCAGGAGATCCACTCAATGATCCACATTTTCTTGTTGTCAAGGTGCTATATCATGGTTGTCAAATAAACAGCCAACTGTTTCTTTGTCTTCAACAGAAGCAAAATATAGAGCACTCACAACAAGTGCATGTGAAGCTATATGGCTCTGAAGACTATTGTTAGAAACAGATTACTTTGATGAATCAAAGCCAACAACAATATATTGTGATAATCAATCGGTTCAAGCATTAGCTAAGAATCCACTATATCACTCCAAGACAAAGCACATTGATGTCAGAGAGCACTTCATTAAAGAAAGAGTGTTACTTGTTGGCAATATCACATTGCAACATTGTGACAGCAAAGAGAATATTATAGATATCTTTACTAAACTACTTGGGAAAGAGCTTTTTGAGAAGCACCGAAAGCTCTTGGTTTGATGAAGACGAAGGACATTCCCATTAAAGGGGTGTGATGGAATGCAATGCTCAATCCTTCTTCGATTCCCTAGAATTATCATCTTGAAGGAAGGCCTACTTCATGATGTTGATCTTGAGGATTCATCTCAACATCATGTTTGATATGTGCATAGCACTAATCCAAAAGAGTGCTATAGAGGAAAGTTAAAAACCCTAACCCTAAAGGGGTTTGTATATATTCTTTATTTTCAACTAAATCTAGTGTACAATTAGTCATTTTGGTGTGCTCTCTAGCTATGCCCTCTCTCCAAATCTCCACTCTTCTCCTCTCCTCTCTCCATATTTGTTCAAAATATTCATGAATGCATGATCGTTCCCCAACTCACTCTTTGGCAAAAACTAATAATACCAACTGTACTATGGTAGGATTGAGATATTGCTAAGATGTCCTCATCCTGAGGATTGATATGATGATCACACATGGTAGTGAAAATTGGATACTGGAATGATGCACTATGGCATAAATCTTAGAAACCTAACATAGATGAACGAGCCTCTTGTTAAAGAATTATCTATAACCTGCTTGATGAAAACATTGAGGTCTATATATGCAACTATAAAAAGCATACATGTGATGTAAATAGAAGGGCCTCACGCTAAAATCTTATCAGCAAATTTGCATGATCAGAAAGTGGTCTAGTCTATACATGCATGAGATGAATTTGTTGCATTTGAATTGGTTCATTTGAGATAGTAGGGATTGCTTCTGCTTTCTCAAGACCTATGAGCTTTGAATCGAATTAGTTTCTCTTTCCTTTGAAGAATTTCATCTAGAGTCATGACTAAAGTATCATCAACATGAATGTTTAGGGCTTTATGGTAGAGGCTTACCCATCTCCTGTTGAGAGTATCTACCCATGAGAACATTGAGATGCTTCAATGTGGAAGGTGTTGCTGAAATTTGGACCATAAGGGATGTTGATCTATGAGCATTCATAGACCTAAGCAAGGCCAAAAGTTAAGAAGTCTGAGCTACCTCTATGGGACTTATGTTCAACTTGCTTTTCAAAACAAGCTATTTTGTAAAACGTAGTCCCACCTATGCGGACATGAGAAAGGTTCTTATTAGTAAGGTCTGATCGAAGCTATGATGGGATGACCAAATGCAAAAGATCAAAACTTGCTATAATATATGGAAATAATGTGTCAAAAATAGCCAAGGACCTTTACAAGGATGATATGTGTGGTAACCAAAATAGCCAACAAATGGCTTTACAAGGATGACATGTGAAGTGTAAAAGAATGCACTTGTCCTATAACCAACAAAATGAATTTACATGGACGGCATGTGAAGTGCAAAAGAATGCAATTGTCCTATAGCCAAAAGAGACCATTATGCCAGATGAGTCGCTAAGGTGCTGAACTTTGATGTTGCCTCGACTACTATAGATACTGTGTCAAATATGAGTGAAATTAATGAGAAAATCCAATGAGATTAACTCTATTAGGTTCTAATGACGATTTTTGAGCAAGCCCTCAAGGGGACACCAGTAAGAGAAAATTGGCCCAATCATCTGTTGTCCATTCACATATGAAGTCCCTCCCTCCAGGACTTAGGGATGGCTAGGTCAATCTCTCTCATCTGCTGCCTTGCCCCTCGCAGATGCGCTATGGCGCTAAGCCTCGTCTCTGCCTCCATGGGTAATCTGCTCCATCTGCCAAAGGAACTGACCAGTCCATTGTCCCACTGTGCCCAACCAATGTGCTTTCGCTATCTGAGCATACAACCCTCCTGTGATCCGGATCTCAGGGTGCCAAACAAGGGGCTGACGCTTGAACTCCTCTTTGCATCTGGGCTGAGCAGGAATGAGGCCCCCTACGAATCTCTGCCAGAACCTATGGAGGCTCCTCATCAAGTGGGAACCCTCCCCGTAAGGGGAGCCTCTAAGAAGATCCATCTGTCTGAAAGCTGCCACTGCCCCCCAGTGCATGGGGTGTTCCTGAGAAGCCCTCGCTGTAAGAGGAGCTTCCAAGGCTTTGCACTTGGGGTGAGGCCGCGAACAACCAACTTGCCCAAGAGGGCTCTGCTCTGCATCTTTGGATCTATGATACCCAAGCCTCCCGGTGCCTGCGGCATGATCATTGTCTGCCAAGCGACCCGAGCTCTAGTATTCTACGTGTCGTCTGAACCTGCCCATAGAAATTTCCGAACCAACCATTAGAGTTTCCCGATGCACCCTCTGTGAAAACACTAGCAAGAGGCAATATA